>NC_134356.1:28647893-28955393 GCF_048569485.1 Anomaloglossus baeobatrachus
CCAAGTGCGGAAAAATTGCAAAAAAAGTGTGATCGTACAATAGTTTTTGGGATATTTTATTCACTGTGTTCACTATATGGTAAAACTGAGGTATCTATGTGATGCCTCAGGTCGGTGCGAGTTTGTAGACACCAAACATGTATAGGTTTACTTGTATCTAAGGGGTTAAAAAAAATTCACAAGTTTGTCCAATAAAAGTGGCGCACGTTTTGCGCCATTTTCCGAAACACGTAGCGTTCTTATTTTTAAGGCTCTATGGCTCAGTGATGGCTTATTTTTTGCGTCTCGAGCTGACGTTTATAATGGTACCATTTTTGCGCAGATGCTACGTTTTGATCGCCTGTTATTGCATTTTGCGTAAAACTTGCGGCGACCAAAAAACGTAATTTTGGCGTTTGGAATTTTTTTGCGACTACGCCGTTTACCAATCAGATTAATTGATTTTATATTTTGATAGATCGGGCATTTCTGAACGCGGCGATACCAAATATGTGTATATTTATTTATTTTTTAACCCTTTAATTTTCAATGGGGGGAAAGGGGGGTGATTTGAACTTTTAGGTTTTTTGTTTTTTTTTTTATTTTTTAAAACTTTTTTTTTTACTTTTTTTTTTTATTTTACTAGTCCCCCTAGGGGGCTATAGCGATCAGCAATCCGATTGCTGATCGCTATCTGCTGATCACAGCTATACCACTGTAATCAGCAGATTCAGTCACTTTGGTTTTCCCTCTGCTCTCGGCCGAGGGAAAATGAAAGTGAAACATCGTAGCAGCAGGCGTCATCACATGACCCTGTGCTACGATGGCAACCACCGATAGTCACGTGATAACACACGTGACTTCCGGTGGGGGCGGCGGTGAGTAACAAACATGGCCGCGCGCATTTAAATCTTGCTGCCAGACTTTGGCAGCAAGATTTAAGGGGTTAATGGCCGCGGGTGGAAGCGATTCCACCCGCGGCTAGCAGGCACACATGTCAGCTGTTGAAAACAGCTGATATGTGTGCCGATCCACGCCGCCTGCCCGCGGCAGGGGGCGGGGCTTAACGGGACACGATCCTGGACGGATAGATCCGTCCAAGGTCGTGAAGGGGTTAAAGGAACATGGATCCATGTTATAACTGACAATGCGAAACCAAAGTCTATGCGACACAACACATTCGCAGACGTCATGACAGTATGTAAATGATTGGTATGATACATGGATAGTCGTTTTGAACGCTTCCTGTAGCTTTTAATGAGTTCCTGGATCCTGGATGAAGGTAGATTTGACCATTCCTGTTTACAAAACAATTCCAGTTCAGTTAAGTGTGATGGTCGCCGAGCATGGACAGCCGCTTCACATCATCCCACAGATGTTCAATGATATTCAGGTCTGGGGACTGGGATGGCCATTCCAGAACATTGTAATTGTTCCTCTGCATGAATGCCTGAGTAGATTTGGAGCGGTGTTTTGGATCATTGTCTTGCTGAAATATCCATCCCCTGCGTAACTTCAACTTCGTCACTGATTCTTGCACATTATTGTCAAGAATCTGCTGATACTGAGTTGAATCCATGCGACCCTCAACTTTAACAAGATTCCCGATGCCGGCATTGGCCACACAGCCCCAAAGCATGATGGAACCGCCACCAAATGTTACTGTGGGTAGCAAGTGATTTTCTTGGAATGCCGTGTTTTTTTGCCTCCATGCATAACGCCTTTTTGTATGACCAAACAACTCAATCTTTGTTTCATCAGTCCACAGGACCTTCTTCCAAAATGTAACTGGCTTGTCCAAATGTGCTTTTGCATACCTCAGGCGACTCTGTTTGTGGCGTGCTTGCAGAAACGGCTTCTTTCGCATCACTCTCCCATACAGCTTCTCCTTGTGCAACGTGCGCTGTATTGTTGACCGATGCACATTGACACCATCTGCAGCAAGATGATGCTGCAGGTCTTTGGAGGTGGTCTGTGGATTGTCCTTGACTGTTCTCACCATTCTTCTTCTCTGCCTTTCTGATATTTTTCTTGGCCTGCCACTTCTGGGCTTAACAAGAACTGTACCTGTGTTCTTCCATTTCCTTACTATGTTCCTCACAGTGGAAACTGACAGTGTAAATCTCTGAGACAACTTTTTGTATCTTTCCCCTGAACAACTATGTTGAATAATCTTTGTTTTCAGATCATTTGAGAGTTGTTTTGAGGAGCCCATGATGCCACTCTTCATAGGACATTCAAATAGAACAACTTGCAAGTGGCCACCTTAAATACCTTTTCTCATGATTGGATACACCTGCCTATGAAGTGCAAAGCTCAATGAGGTTACAAAACCAATTTAGTGCTTCAGTAAGTCAGTAACAAGTAGTTAAGTGTTCAAATCAAGAAATTGATAAGGGTGCCGAAACTTTTGCACCGGTCAAATTTTGTTTAAATGCGGATTGCACATTTTCTGTTCGTACAATAAACCTCATTTGAATCCAGAAATATTACTCAGTCCATCAGTTATTAGATATATGAAACTGAAATAGAAAAAACCCAAATTGTTATAAAGAAAAAAGGTTAACATTAATAGGGGTGCCCAAACTTTTTCATTTGACTGTATATATATATACCCCTCCATGACGGGGTAATTTTTCAGTTTTTTTTTTTCATTTTTCTTGTCCTCCATAGAAGAACCGTAACTTTTTTTTAAAAATATTTTCCGTCCCCATAGTAAGAGGACTCGTTTTTTAGCGGGGCGAGTTGTCGATTTCAAAAACATCATCCATTATACCCAGGGACGTAATGATGGCGGTCGCAGAGAGGATGACCGGGCCCATGCTGGAGGGGATGGGGGGGGGGCGCGGATCCCAGAGCCTACTTCTGCTGGATGTGTGTCCGAGGATGTATATTCAGCTGAAGTATATTGAGGCACAGGTCCCTGCATCGCAATACACACCGCCGACAGAGGCCAATAGATAATGGTGCCCCAGGCATTGGCGTTATATAGCAGTGACATCATGCGTCACCACAGCAGGCACACCGGTGTCAGCTGACGGACATAGAAGAGGACGCCATGCATCGTGAGAGCAGAAGGGGAATGTTGTTTTGTTTTTTTAAATTAATTAGAGAACAGCAGCAGAATAGGGAGCATATATACCAGGAAGAGGCCCAGGATGGGGGACAAATATACCACGATGGGGAACATATATACCAGTACAGGACAATTATACCAGATTGGGAGACATATATACCGGTAAAAGGGACAAATATAACAGGAAGGGGCACTGTAGATAGGGAACATATACAGTCAGGGCCAAAAATATTTGGACAGTGACACAAGTTTTGTTATTTTAGCTGTTTACAAAAACATGTTCAGAAATACAATTATATATATAATATGGGCTGAAAGTGCACACTCCCAGCTGCAATATGAGAGGTTTCACATCTAAATCGGAGAAAGGGTTTAGGAATCATAGCTCTGTAATGCATAGCCTCCTCTTTTTCAAGGGACCAAAAGTAATTGGACAAGGGACTCTAAGGGCTGCAATTAACTCTGAAGGCGTCTCCCTCGTTAACCTGTAATCAATGAAGTAGTTAAAAGGTCTGGGGTTGATTACAGGTGTGTGGTTTTGCATTTGGAAGCTGTTGCTGTGACCAGACAACATGCGGTCTAAGGAACTCTCAATTGAGGTGAAGCAGAACATCCTGAGGCTGAAAAAAAAGAAAAAATCCATCAGAGAGATAGCAGACATGCTTGGAGTAGCAAAATCAACAGTCGGGTACATTCTGAGAAAAAAGGAATTGACTGGTGAGCTTGGGAACTCAAAAAGGCCTGGGCGTCCACTGATGACAACAGTGGTGGATGATCGCCGCATACTTTCTTTGGTGAAGAAGAACCCGTTCACAACATCAACTGAAGTCCAGAACACTCTCAGTGAAGTAGGTGTATCTGTCTCTAAGTCACCAGTAAAGAGAAGACCCCATGAAAGTAAATACAAAGGGTTCACATCTAGATGCAAACCATTCATCAATTCCAAAAGTAGACAGGCCAGAGTTAAATTTGCTGAAAAACACCTAATGAAGCCAGCTCAGTTCTGGAAAAGTATTCTATGGACAGATGAGACCAAGATCAACCTGTACCAGAATGATGGGAAGAAAAAAGTTTGGAGAAGAAAGGGAACGGCACATGATCCAAGGCACACCACATCCTCTGTAAAACATGGTGGAGGCAACGTGATGGCATGGGCATGCATGGCTTTCAATGGCACTGGGTCACTTGTGTTTATTGATGACATAACAGCAGACAAGAGTAGCCGGATGAATTCTGAAGTGTACCGGGATATACTTTCAGCCCAGATTCAGCCAAATGCCGCAGAGTTGATCGGACGGCGCTTCATAGTACAGATGGACAATGACCCCAAGCATACAGCCAAAGCTACCCAGGAGTTCATGAGTGCAAAAAAGTGGAACATTCTGCAATGGCCAAGTCAATCACCAGATCTTAACCCAATTGAGCATGCATTTCACTTGCTCAAATCCAGACTTAAGACGGAAAGACCCACAAACAAGCAAGACCTGAAGGCTGCGGCTGTAAAGGCCTGGCAAAGCATTAAGAAGGAGGAAACCCAGCGTTTGGTGATGTCCATGGGTTCCAGACTTAAGGCAGTGATTGCCTCCAAAGGATTCGCAACAAAATATTGAAAATAAAAATATTTTGTTTGGGTTTGGTTTATTTGTCCAATTACTTTTGACCTCCTAAAATGTGGAGTGTTTGTAAAGAAATGTGACAATTCCTACAATTTCTATCAGATATTTTTGTTCAAACCTTCAAATTAAACGTTACAATCTGCACTTGAATTCTGTTGTAGAGGTTTCATTTCAAATCCAATATGGTGGCATGCAGAGCCCAACTCGCCAAAATTGTGTCACTGTCCAAAGATTTCTGGACCTAACTGTATACCAGGAAGAGGCCCAGGATGGGGGACAAATATACCAGGATGGGGGACAAATATACCACGATGGGGAACATATATACCAGTATAGAACAAATATACCAGGAAGGGGCACTGTAGATATGGTACATATACACCACGAAGGAGCCCAGGAGGAGGGACATTATACCGGGATGGGGGAAATATACACCAGGAAGGTGCCCAGGATAGGGGACAAATATACCAGGAAGGAGGTCAGGATGGGTTACATATATACCAGTATGAGGGACATATATACCAGGAAGGAGCCTAGGATAGGGGACATATATACTATGATGGGGGACATATATACCAGGTTGAGCCTAGGATGGGGACATATATACCAGGAAAGGGCCTAGAATAAAGGACATATATACTACGAAGGGGGACATATATACCAGAAAGGGGCCTAGGATGGGGACATATATACCAGGAAGGGGCCTAGGATAGGGGACATATATACTAGAATGGGGGATATATATACTAGGTTGGACCTAGGATGGGGAAAAATATACCAAGATGAGGGATATATATACTAGGAAGGGCCCCAGACGGAGGACATATATACCAGAATGGGGGATATGCACCAAAATGGAGGACTGTGAGGTATCAACCGGCTGTATTGCAAAGGGCCGGTATGTTTTGCAGAAGCGTGGGTGCTCTGCAATGTGAAGCTGGCTGGGACCTGTGGTTCCACAGGATTGCATTACATGCAGAGCCATGGAAGGGTGTGTGATGCTGATTACACACTCCTTACCACCTGTGGGTGTGGCTCCAGGGGTTAAAGCAATCCTGTCTCTGAACCTGGGAGGAGTGTGTCTAGGGCAGTCTAGTTAGAGACTAGCTCTAGACTTCCAGCTGGTGTGCTGGGAGAGAGTGAGAGCAGAGCCGAGAATTCTGCATGGAGTGTGTCTAGGGCAGTCTAGAGAGAGACTGGCTCTAGATTTCCAGTGTGTGTGCTGGAAACAAGTGAGAGCAGGGAGCTCTGGGTGTTTCAGCCTGCATGGAGGTTGATCACAAGGCTCTGATATTGAGTCTGAGGTGAGTGCAGCCAGGCCAGGGCTGTAGGGCCGAATCTCTCCTGGAGGAGAGACAGACAGGGGTCTGCAGAGCGCCCTGGGTGCTGGAAGGAACCTTGGCTAGAGTTGTATGCTGGCAGGAGCCAGAGAGTGGGGAAGTTGCTAAACTTCCATTATGGACTTATTGTTTATGTTTGAGGGCAGTTTATGCTGAGTGTTTTTAAATAAACTGCCAGAATTTCTATGAAGAGACTGTGTACGTGTGTTGCTGAAGCTACCTCACACCGCTGCAAGCGAGTGAAACCCCCACGTTGCAGGGCGCAACGTTACATATGGTGGAGAATGCGGGCATGCGGTCTGGTTGCTAGGGGCAACGCAGCCTGGTTGCTAGGGGCAACGGCCTAGGACATATTCCTGTGGATACGGACTGCTTGCGGTGGATCGGCGGGTCCACGAAAATTTTTTGAAGCGGTTTGCGGTGGATCGGCGGGTCCACGAAAATTGTCTGCGCACTCAAGCAGCTGGCGGTGGATCGGTGGGTCCACGAACAGGGACAGCGCTCTCAAGCACCTGGTGGTGAATCAGCAGGTCGTTGGGGACCCGTGCTGCAGTGGCGAGAGTCCAGCGACTGGAGGTTCCAGTCCAGCCGGAATTGCAAGGCCCTGCTTGGTGAGCAGTGATACACCACAGGCTGGAGATCCTGGTTGTACGGGCGGTACAACCCGGAAAGCATGGAGGAGCTCCTGAACCAGCTGCTGCAGAGCCAGCAGCACCAGCAGCATGTGCCTGGAGGTCCAGTGACAGCAGTGGGGGCTAAAAGCCAAAAAGAGGGAATGGTCCCTGCGGACGCTGTGGAGGAGCTGTACCAGTTCCTGGTCCGGGGACAGCAGGAGCTATCGGTGTGTAGCGATGTCACAGCCATGGACCAGTTTGAGCGTTCCCTTCAGGGGCCAGTATGGACACTGGGTGCCCAGGGAGACGAGGGCAAACGGTGTGAACTGGGGGCTAAGGACATTGCATGGAAACCGCAAAAGGGGGTGGAGTCCCAGAAGGGAATAGTTGCCCATAAGGGGGTGGAGTCCCATAAAGGGGTGGTTGCCCATAAGGGGGTGGAGTCCCATAAAGGGGTGGTTGCCCATAAGGGGGTGGAGTCCCATAAAGGGGTGGTTGCCCATAAGGGGGTGGAGTCCCAGAAAGCGGTGGTCCCCCAAAAGAGAGCGGAGCATCCCAAATCCAAGGGTGAAGTGGTGCAGATGGACTGTAGCCAGGGACAACAGTGTTCATGTCTTAAGTGTCCTGTTTGCAATATAGACCACCCATCCGACGAGAAGCCACGTCTGTGTTCCGTGGAAGTGGATGGGGAATCTGTAACAGGAGTCGTAGACTCAAGGAGCTTGGTGACTCTGGTGAGGGCCACCTCTGATGTCCACTTGATTCCTGGAAGGAAGATCCACGTCGGCTGCACCCACAGTAATGAGACAGAATACCCGGTCTCCAGAGTGGTCATTAAGACAGCCTGGGACAGTGGTTCTCATGATGTTGGTGTAGTCTCAGATTTACTGCACCCAATTATTATAGGTTGGGACTCTAAATTATTTGTGCACTTGTGGAAGCAGGGGGACGTATACGGTTGCTTGTGTAAGAGCCGGAACAGCCCAAAGGAAACCCCACCACATTGGGAGGTGAAAAGGGGTCCTTGTTGTGCAGTTATGTGTGGTAAGGAGGAGATAGCACCTCCTAAAATTGACTGTCCTAAGTTAGGGGTGACCAAAGAAAATGATGGACGGACCCAACTTAGTGACATAAGGACTAAGGGAATAACCGATAGTGTGACCGTTAAAAACGGGGTAGCTCCAGAAAGGGAGGCAGATATCTGGTTAAGTGGGGACATGATAGTCCAGGATACCAGGGGGAGTGATGATGACTCCAGTAAAGACACTGACTCTAGTAAGGTGACAAACGAGTACAGTGTGGTACAGATGGGCGAGAAGGGCAAAACTTCCTCCCGACGCCGAAGACGTAATAAGCGCCGAGAGGGGGCACAGTGTAGGCCGTCTGAGGGTGCAGAGAAAGTGATATGCCTGGTTAATGAAAACATGGTGCTAGTAACACCTGCTACGGAAGAGTCAGACAGTGATATCCTGCAAAAGAAAGAGGAATCAAAGACTGAACTGACACATTGTCACGACAGAAACCAGCAGGGTGAAATTGCAGGGGAGGAACCGACCAAAGACGTAATGGCGGTGTCTCCTATAATTTCCATGCATGAAGCTGGAGGTCTGTTGGATGATAGCGCTGTACGAGATGACATCCTACAGAACAATATAGGAGAAGGAATCCAGGGCAGTGTTGGTGGTGTACAAATCCACAAAGGTCATGGTGAGCAGACCGGTAAGCTACCCAGTGGTGAAGTGATGAATGTTGAAAATGGTGCCAAGGTTCTAAGAAGAACAGAGTACCGTGCTGAAGGGCGTAACACCCTGGTAGAAGGCGATGCTGTAAATGCCCAAGAGAAGGCAGAGGGTGACACTGCAGAGACCCAAGTGGAAGTTGGAGGGAATGCAGTGAAGTCCCAAGACACAGCAGGTGCTGTAAAAGCGGAAAGAGCCTCTGAGGAAGAGGTGAAGTCTGGACATGAGGTCTCATCAGAAGCTGAGAGCCTGACTGACTCAGTGGGTAAGACCAAGATCGCAGACAAGAAGATTGGCTCAGCTAAGAGCCTGAAACCCAAACGTTCAGAAGCCTCAGAAATGGTGTGTCGTAGACCAGAGAGGTCCGCAAGTGAAGACTCATTCAAGAGGATGAGCAAAGACCATCTGCAACAAGAGATACTTCTTAGGCAGGCTACTGAGAGTCGAGTAAGGGAGCTGGAGAAAGAAGTGGCTGAGCTCCGAAGTCGCTTGGCAGAGTACCAGTCCAAGTCCCAGGGAGCCTTGGAGCAGATGGAGCAGCGAGTGTCAATCCTGACCAAACATGTTGAAGCTGGGGAGGCCCAAAGAGAGCTGACTTTGGAAGCTAAACTTGACAAGCATGTGGCAGGGATGAATGAGACTTCTGTAGTCAAGTGCATAGTAGATATACCTAAGGACTTAAGAGAAGCGTGTGCCACCGAGTGCATGCATGACGAATTTAAGAGAGCTGTGGAAGCGTGTGAGGTCTACTGTACCCCAGGGGCTGAACAGTTAGTGATATTGTCCACCAGTGAAATTACTGGGCAGCGGGTGGCTATTCTAAAGGACATGCACTTCAGATGTGTTCGTATGAAGTGGCAGGTCCAACTGCAAAAGGAAGAAGCCACTAGACAGCTAGAGTATAAAAGGAAAGCGCAGAGTCTGGCGGAAGATATTGTCCAAGTACCCCGGGCTCTGGTGGGGAGAGTCATTGGAAAAACCGGACGAGTCATGCAAGACATGGTGAATAAATCAGGATTGGTGAGATTAAGAATCCCTGCTGCTAATGAAAGCAAGATACCCAGGGAAGCTGGTATGGTTCCGTTCGTCTGTGTCGGGACTGTAGAGAGTCTTGGAAACATTCGAAGCCTTATTGAATATCGGGTACACCATGTACGTGACATGGAGCGGTTGTGGCAAGAAAACCTGAAAATTAAGGAGCAGCTTCGCCAACTGTGTGGGGGACAGCAGCCGTCTTCCACCCGTTGTTCAGGGGAAAGAAGTGGAAGATGGCGTGTCGGTCCAGTAGTTCAGACGTGCGATAAAAGGAATCGCTGACAGAGTGGTAACCTACGATGTACTGTAGATAGTGGCCGCTATGAGCTTAGAGTTCCCGAGAGTAGCCTTGGGGGTACTCGAGAAAGCCTAGGTTCGGACAAGACTGTAGGTTTGACTGAGGACATGTCTCTCTACTACGGTGACCCTGGGAGGGGGTCAGGGAGAGAACGGTCTGGAAATGGAACGTCCTTTAACCCTAGGTTGACCAGACAGGGTTTGGTGACAGTGTCGGGCGATGCCTCAGGGACTACTGCTCTTGGACGGCCCTCTCAACTGGTGAGGCATGGCAGCGGGGATGCCCTGTCTCGCGGCCCCAGGTCATTGGCAAGTGTTCTCCCCTACGGGTTTGAACAGAGGGGGAGGGTATGTGAGGTATCAACCGGCTGTATTGCAAAGGGCCGGTATGTTTTGCAGAAGCGTGGGTGCTCTGCAATGTGAAGCTGGCTGGGACCTGTGGTTCCACAGGATTGCATTACATGCAGAGCCATGGAAGGGTGTGTGATGCTGATTACACACTCCTTACCACCTGTGGGTGTGGCTCCAGGGGTTAAAGCAATCCTGTCTCTGAACCTGGGAGGAGTGTGTCTAGGGCAGTCTAGTTAGAGACTAGCTCTAGACTTCCAGTGTGTGTGCTGGAGATGGAGAGAGCAGAGCCGAGAATTCTGCATGGAGTGTGTCTAGGGCAGTCTAGTTAGAGACTAGCTCTAGACTTCCAGCTGGTGTGCTGGGAGAGAGTGAGAGCAGAGCCGAGAATTCTGCATGGAGTGTGTCTAGGGCAGTCTAGAGAGAGACTGGCTCTAGATTTCCAGTGTGTGTGCTGGAAACAAGTGAGAGCAGGGAGCTCTGGGTGTATCAGCCTGCATGGAGGTTGATCACAAGGCTCTGATATTGAGTCTGAGGTGAGTGCGGCCAGGCCAGGGCTGTAGGGCCGAATCTCTCCTGGAGGAGAGACAGACAGGGGTCTGCAGAGCGCCCTGGGTGCTGGAAGGAACCTTGGCTAGAGTTGTACGCTGGCAGGAGCCAGAGAGTGGGGAAGTTACTAAACTTCCATTATGGACTTATTGTTTATGTTTGAGGGCAGTTTATGCTGAGTGTTTTTAAATAAACTGCCAGAATTTCTATGAAGAGACTGTGTACGTGTGTTGCTGAAGCTACCTCACACCGCTGCAAGCGAGTGAAACCCCCACGTTGCAGGGCGCAACGTTACAGGACATATATACAAGGTTGGGAGACATATATTTTAGGAAGGGGCCCATCATGGAGGACATATATACCAGAATGGAAAACATATATGCCTGGAAGGGGCTCGTGATGGGTTAAATATAGACCAGGAATAGAGGATATATCTAACAGGATGGGGGACTTATTTACCAAAATGGTGGATATATATACAAGGATGGGAGACATCTATACCAAGAAGGGGTGCGGGATAGTGGACATGTATACAAGGATGGGGGACTAATATACCTGGAAGGGGCCCAGGATGAGGGACATATATACCAGGATGGCCTAGGATGGGGGACAAATATACCTAGAAAAGGTCTAGGATGGGGAACATTTCTTCATAATGAAGAGGTAAGGGTGGGGGGAGGGCAGTACGTAGGTCTTTATGGGATATAAAACCCCACAGGGGCCCATACATCTGACCAATATACAGCAGGGGCCTATGTACAAATCATACACTGGGGCCCATTGGACTCTTGTCACGCCTCTGATTATACCGCATAATATAATAAACAATGGAAAATAAATTCCAGGTGCTATGAAATGGCGACAAAATAAAATTGCATTTCCGACATTGTTTTATTTTTTTCTGGGTATTATTTTCACAGCGTTCATTTTCAGATAAAAGATAACCTGAAGACACAAACCTCCAGATCGGACTTAAAAAAATATACATTTTTATAAAAAATAAATAAATAAAAAGTAAAGTTTAACTCACTTCTCTTTAATTAACCTGTTTCTCGGTCTCCACATCTCAATAAAAAATAATAAAAGTGAAAAAAACATTTAATAAATCCCCAAAAAAATCAATAAAAGTTGCAGCTCTCCACACAAGAAACACCAAATAGAGGGGAAAAGTAGTGAGTCTCACAAAATGACAACGATATTTTTTTTTTTTTTTGTCTTGGAAGAAGAGGAGGGGAAAAAATAAGAGCAACAAAAAAAAAAAATTCTCCCGTTTTGTGTACGCAGCTCCAATACGGTGCTCTGTATCTCCATATCTGCAGCCTTCTGTTAGGGGGAACTGAAGTTTCACCACGAGCTTCAGATATTTCTTCAGGCCTCGGCATTTCCAAGATTACTGATTTCCGGTCAACTGGGAAAGAAAAAAGTTTGGGCGTTTGGAAGAAGAGGAAAAAAAAAGATGAAAAATATCCTGGGTCTGAAATCTGCAGTGTACAGTGCGAATCAGAGCAGATCACTATTTAGGAGCCACCGCCCCCTGGTGGTAAAGAGGTGCACTGCGGCCTGGATATCCTACCGATTTGTTTCCCCTCATACAAAGTCAGGAATGCGGAAAATTTCCCAGAATTCACTGCGCCTCTTCTATAATGTCACTTTAGGAAAGACGTCACTGCAACACAATCTAATATATAACATGTCAGTGCTCAGTAAGGAATAGTGAGTGCAGCTCTGGGGTATAATACAGGAGGTAACTGAGGATCAGTAATGTAATGTATGTACACAGTGACTGCACCAGCAGAATAGTGAGTGCAGCTCTGGAGTATAATACAGGAGGTAACTCAGGATCAGTAATGTAATGTATGTATACAGTGACTGCACCAGCAGAATAGTGAGTGCAGCTCTGGGGTATAATACAGGAGGTGACTCAGGATCAGTAATGTAATCTATGTACACAGTGACTCCACCAGCAGAATAGTGAGTGCAGCTCTGGAGTATAATACAGGAGGTAACTCAGGATCAGTAATGTAATGTATGTACACAGTGACTGCACCAGCAGAATAGTGAGTGCAGCTCTGGGGTATAAGATGTAACACAGGATCAGAACAGAATAGTGAGTACAGCTCTGGTGTATAACACAGGATGTAACTCAGGATCAGTACAGAACAGTGAGTGCAGCTCTGGAGTATTATACTGGATGTAACTTAGGATCAGTAATGTAATGTTTGTACACACTGACCCAACCAGCAGAATAGTGAGTGCAGCTCTGGAGTATAAGATATAACACATGATCAGAACAGAATAGTGAGTACAGCTCTGGAGTATAACACACGATGTAACTCGGGTTCAGTACAGAATAGTGAGTGCAGCTCTGGAGTATAATACAGGATGTAACTCAGAATCAGTGCATAATAAGTAATGTACTGTATGTACACAGTGACTGCAGCAGCAGAATAGTGAGTGCAGCTCTGGAGTATAATACAGGAGGTAACTCAGGATCAGTAATGTAATGAATGTACACAGTGACTGCACCAGCAGAATAGTGACTGCAGCTCCGGAGTATAATACAGGAGGTAACTCAGGATCAATAATGTAATGTATGTACACAGTGACTGCACCAGCAGAATAGTGAGTGCAGCTCTGGAGTATAATACAGGATGTAACTCAGGATTAGTAATGTAATGTATGTACACAGTGACTGCACCAGCAGAATAGTGAGTGCAGCTCTGGAGTATAATACAGGATGTAACTCAGGATCAGTAATGTAATGTATGTACACAATAACTACACCAGCAGAATAGTGATTGCAGCTCTGGAGTATAACACAGGCTGTAACTCAGGATCAGTACAGAATAGTGAGTTCAGCTCTGGAGTATAATACAGGAGATAACTCAGGATCAGTGCAGAATAGTGAGTACAGCTCTGGAGTAGATCAGTACAGAACAGTGAGTGCAGCTCTGGAGTTTTATACTGTATGTAACTCAGGATCAGTACAGGATTAGTAATGTAATGTTTGTACACACTGACCCAACCAGCAGAATAGTGAGTGTAGCTCTGGAGTATAAGATGTAACACAGGGTGAGAACAGACTAGTGAGTACAGCTCTGGAGTATAACACAGGATGTAACTCGGGTTTAGTACAGAATAGTGAGTGCAGCTCTGCAGTATAATACAGGATGTAACTCAGAATTACTGATAATAAGTAATGTAATGTATGTACACAGTGACTGCAGCAGCAGAATAGTGAGTGCAGCTCTGGATTATAATACAGGAGGTAACTTAGGATCAGTAATGTAATGTATGTACACAGTGACTGCACCAGCAAAATAGTGAGTGCAGCTCTGGAGTATAATACAGGAGGTAACTCAGGATCAGTAATGTAATGTATGTACACAGTGACTGCACCAGCAGAATAGTGAGTGCAGCTCTGGGGTATAATACAGGAGGTAACTCAGGATCAGTAATGTAATGTATGTACACAGTGACTGCACCAGCAGAATAGTGAGTGCAGCTCTGGAGTATAATACAGGAGGTAACTCCGGATCAGTAATGTATGTACACAGTGACTGCACCAGCAGAATAGTGAGTGCAGCTCTGGAGTATAATACAGGAGGTAACTCCGGATCAGTAATGTAATGTATGTACACAGTGACTGCACCAGTAGAATAGTGAGTGCAGCTCTGGAGTATAATACAGGAGGTAACTCAGGATCAGTAATGTAATGTATGTACACAGTGACTGCACCAGCAGAATAGTGAGTGCAGCTCTGGAGTATAATACAGGAGGTAACTCAGGATCAGTAATGTAATGTATGTACACAGTGACTGCACCAGCAGAATAGTGAGTGCAGCTCTGGAGTATAATACAGGAGGTAACTCCGGATCAGTAATGTAATGTATGTACACAGTGACTGCACCAGCAGAATAGTGAGTGCAGCTCTGGAGTATAAGATGTAACACAGGATCAGAACAGAATAGTGAGTACAGCTCTGGTGTATAACACAGGATGTAACTCAGGATCAGTACAGAACAGTGAGTGCAGCTCTGGAGTATTATACTGGATGTAACTTAGGATCAGTAATGTAATGTTTGTACACACTGACCCAACCAGCAGAATAGTGAGTGCAGCTCTGGAGTATAATACAGGAGGTAACTCCGGATCAGTAATGTAATGTATGTACACAGTGACTGCACCAGTAGAATAGTGAGTGCAGCTCTGGAGTATAATACAGGAGGTAACTCAGGATCAGTAATGTAATGTATGTACACAGTGACTGCACCAGCAGAATAGTGAGTGCAGCTCTGGAGTATAATACAGGAGGTAACTCCGGATCAGTAATGTATGTACACAGTGACTGCACCAGCAGAATAGTGAGTGCAGCTCTGGGGTATAATACAGGAGGTGACTCAGGATCAGTAATGTAATGTATGTACACAGTGACTGCACCAGCAGAATAGTGAGTGCAGCTCTGGAGTATAATACAGGAGGTAACTCAGGATCAGTAATGTAATGTATGTACACAGTGACTGCACCAGCAGAATAGTGAGTGCAGCTCTGGAGTGTAATACAGGAGGTAACTCAGGATCAGTAATGTAATGTATGTACACAGTGACTGCACCAGCAGAATAGTGAGTGCAGCTCTGGAGTATAATACAGGAGGTAACTCAGGATCAGTAATGTAATGTATGTACACAGTGACTGCACCAGCAGAATAGTGAGTGCAGCTCTGGAGTATAATACAGGAGGTAACTCAGGATCAGTAATGTAATGTATGTACACAGTGACTGCACCAGCAGAATAGTGAGTGCAGCTCTGGAGTATAATACAGGAGGTAACTCAGGATCAGTAATGTAATGTATGTACACAGTGACTGCACCAGCAGAATAGTGAGTGCAGCTCTGGAGTGTAATACAGGAGGTAACTCAGGATCAGTAATGTAATGTATGTACACAGTGACTGCACCAGCAGAATAGTGAGTGCAGCTCTGGAGTATAATACAGGAGGTAACTCCGGATCAGTAATGTAATGTATGTACACAGTGACTGCACCAGCAGAATAGTGAGTGCAGCTCTGGAGTATAATACAGGAGGTAACTCAGGATCAGTAATGTAATGTATGTACACAGTGACTGCACCAGCAGAATAGTGAGTGCAGCTCTGGAGTATAATACAGGAGGTAACTCAGGATCAGTAATGTAATGTATGTACACAGTGACTGCACCAGCAGAATAGTGAGTGCAGCTCTGGAGTATAATACAGGAGGTAACTCCGGATCAGTAATGTAATGTATGTACACAGTGACTGCACCAGCAGAATAGTGAGTGCAGCTCTGGAGTATAAGATGTAACACAGGATCAGAACAGAATAGTGAGTACAGCTCTGGTGTATAACACAGGATGTAACTCAGGATCAGTACAGAACAGTGAGTGCAGCTCTGGAGTATTATACTGGATGTAACTTAGGATCAGTAATGTAATGTTTGTACACACTGACCCAACCAGCAGAATAGTGAGTGCAGCTCTGGAGTATAATACAGGATATAACTCAGGATCAGTAATGTAATGTATGTACACAGTGACTGCACCAGCAGAATAGTGAGTGCAGCTCTGGAGTATAATACAGGATGTAACTCAGGATTAGTAATGTAATGTATGTACACAGTGACTGCACCAGCAGAATAGTGAGTGCAGCTCTGGAGTATAATACAGGATGTAACTCAGGATCAGTAATGTAATGTATGTACACAGTGACTGCACCAGCAGAATAGTGAGTGCAGCTCTGGAGTATAATACAGGATGTAACTCAGGATTAGTAATGTAATGTATGTACACAGTGACTGCACCAGCAGAATAGTGAATGCAGCTCTGGAGTATAATACAGGATGTAACTCAGGATCAGTAATGTAATGTATGTACACAATAACTACACCAGCAGAATAGTGATTGCAGCTCTGGAGTATAACACAGGCTGTAACTCAGGATCAGTACAGAATAGTGAGTGCAGCTCTGGAGTATAATACAGGAGATAACTCAGGATCAGTGCAGAATAGTGAGTACAGCTCTGGAGTAGATCAGTACAGAACAGTGAGTGCAGCTCTGGAGTTTTATACTGTATGTAACTCAGGATCAGTACAGGATTAGTAATGTAATGTTTGTACACACTGACCCAACCAGCAGAATAGTGAGTGTAGCTCTGGAGTATAAGATGTAACACAGGGTGAGAACAGAATAGTGAGTACAGCTCTAGAGTATAACACAGGATGTAACTCGGGTTTAGTACAGAATAGTGAGTGCAGCTCTGCAGTATAATACAGGATGTAACTCAGAATTACTGATAATAAGTAATGTAATGTATGTACACAGTGACTGCAGCAGCAGAATAGTGAGTGCAGCTCTGGAGTATAGTGCAGGAGGTAACTCAGGATCAGTAATATAATGTATGTACACAGTGACTGCACCAGCAGAATAGTGAGTGCAGCTCTGAAGTATAATACAGGAGGTAACTCAGGATCAATACAGGATCAGTAATGTAATGTATGTACACAGTGACTGCACCAGCAAAATAGTGAGTGCAGCTCTGGAGTATAATACAGGAGGTAACTCAGGATCACTACAGAATAGTGAGTGCAGCTCTGGAGTATAATACAGGATGTAACTTAGGATCAGTAATGTAATGTATGTATACAGTGACAGCACCAGCAGAATAGTGAGTGCAGCTCTGGAGTATAATACAGGAGGTAACTCAGGATCAGTAATGTAATGTATGTACACAGTGGCTGCACCAGCAAAATAGTGAGTGCAGCTCTGGAGTATAATACAGGAGGTAACTCAGGATCACTACAGAATAGTGAGTGCAGCTCTGGAGTATAATACAGGATGTAACTTAGGATCAGTAGACTAGAGAACAACGAGTGAGTACAGCTCTGGAGTGTACACTATGTGACATAGTCACTCAGTAGCTCAGGGTACATCACATGATCTCTTCGTGTCATGTGACTCCCACGTCATCACCCCGCCCCTTCACGATGCTGCTGCTGCTGTGCAGATCTCTGGTACGAGTCTATAGAGGGCAGGGTTTGCACTGCGCCGCTCAGCTCACCAGCGCCCCCTACCTGCAGAGCTTCATACTGCACAACACAGAGGTGGTAACGGAGCACCTGACCCCGGAGATTAAATTACTGCTTCTCACCCCGCGCTGTAAATACTGGCACCTGCGCCCCGAGCACTGGCCCTACGGAGACCCGTACTGGGCGATCTACTGGCCGGGAGGACAGGCGCTGGCCAGGTAAGCGTGCATGAAGACGTGAGGCTAACGCGCCCTCTTGTGGCTACATTGCAGAATTACACACGAGACATTTGTATTATGTAGAATGGCCGAAGTGGTGATCTTAGCGCGCCCTCGTGTGGCTGAATTCTAAAATGACACACCTGATGTTTGTAGCGCGCCCTCGTGTGGCTGAATTCTAAAATGACACTCGCGATGTTTGTAGCGCGCCCTCGTGTGGCTGAATTCTAAAATGACACACCTGATGTTTGTAGCGCGCCCTCTTGTGGCCATTTTACTAAATGACACCCGATTTATACAGTTTTTTTGTTTTCATTTTGGGTTATTTGTGTCTTTTCGCAGGTTTTTCTTGGATAATCTGGATGTCGTAAGAAACCGACGCGTTTTGGATCTCGGAAGTGGTTGTGGGGCCGTGGCCATCGCTGCTAAGATGGGAGGAGCCTCATTGGTGGTCGCCAATGATATCGATCCAGGTGAGCGGCGTAAGATCTGCAGATACAGGCGGCCCTGTCCTTGGCGCCTGTGGATATGCCGCAAATATCTGCAAAGGGAGAACTACGTTAACCCCTTCCTGTCTGAGCCATTTTGTGCTTGATTCTTATGAAATTTCTCCCTTCTCTCCAGTCGCAGGAGCCGCTTTTGCCCTGAATTGCCAACTGAACGGAAGCCATAATTTACCCTTCTGCCCAGAGGATGTGATCGGCGAGGACGCGGGGCGCTGGGATGTGATCGCTCTGGGCGACATGTTTTATGATGAGCACTTGGCCGATTCTCTCCACCGGTGGCTCAGACACCGCATGGAGCGGCACGGGACCACCGTACTTATCGGGGACCCGGGGAGGGGGCACTTTCTGGGACACCCCATACAGAAAGAACTGCGGAAAATGGCGGAATATTCCTTACCCGGAGTCCAGTAAGAAGGAGAACTACGGGCTGAGCAGCGGGGCGGTGTGGAGATACGAGCCTGGGGGTTCATGACGATAATTCAACGCCCGGACTGGTGGGTGCACAATTAAAGGGGTTGTCTGGCAATATAAAAACATGGCTGCTTCCTTCCAAAAACAGCGCCTCACCCCTCTATAGGTTGTGCATGGTACTGCAACCCAGGCCTCATTCACTGCCCACTCACTTCGCTGTTTTTTTTTAGAAGAAAGCAGCCATTTTTTTCTAATCTTGGACAGCCCCTTTAAGTCCCTCCTGGAAATGTAAGCTCCACCTACTTGACTACTTAGGATCAAGGACTGCTGATTGAACTGAGCAGAGGAGCATTGGTCAACTAATTTCCAGCTCTCAGATTTGCAATGTAGTTAAAGTACTTTAGGGTGTGTGGACTTTTGCAATCTAAAATAAAAGGAATGTTTGCAGATTTTTTATGATTAAAACTCTTATTTTGTGTCTAAAGCGCCTATGCAGTCTTCTGTGGTTCCAGATTAAAAACAAAACCTTGTGTAGGCGGATTCTGTAGTTACACTCACGCCCTCCCTGACTTTTGGATAACACACATAAGGCAGGGTCTGCAGTCAGGCGCCACTTGTGACCTGACCCTGCCGGAAGGTGGAGCACTGGTGACTGCGGCCTGAGGCTGGTGCTCTGCTGGGGGAGGCGATGGAGGATGGCGCTCTGCTGGGTGATGCGACAGAAAGCTGGCACACTGTTGGGGTGGCTAGCGCTCTGCGGAGAGAGGTGATGAGAGGATGGCGCTCTGCTGAGAGAGGTGATGAGAGGATGGTGCTCTGTGGAGAGAGGTGATGAGAGGATGGCGCTCTGCGGAGAGAGGTGATGAGAGGATGGCGCTCTGCTGAGAGAGGTGATGAGAGGATGGTGCTCTGCGGAGAGAGGTGATGAGAGGATGGCGCTCTGCGGAGAGAGGTGATGAGAGGATGGCGCTCTGCGGAGAGAGGTGATGAGAGGATGGCGCTCTGCTGAGGGAGGTAATGGGAGGATGGCGCTCTGCTGAGGGAGGTAATGGGAGGATGGCGCTCTGCTGAGGGAGGTAATGGGAGGATGGCGCTCTGCTGAGGGAGGTAATGGGAGGATGCACTCTTCTGAGAGAGGTGATGAGAGGTTGGCACTTGGCTGTGGGAAAAGATGAGAGGATGGTGCTCTGCTGAGGGAGGCGATGTGAGGATGGCGCTCTGCTGAAGGAGGCGATGGGAGACTGGCGCTCTGCTGAGGAAAGTGATGGGAGGATAGCACTTTGTTGAGGGAGGTTGGCGCTCTGAAGTGGAAGGTGATGGAGGATGGTGCTCTGCTGACGGAAGAGATGAGGTTGGCACTCTGCTGAGGGAGGCGATGGGAGTATGGCGCTCTGTTGAGGGAGGCGATGGGAGTATGGCGCTCTGCTGAGGGAGGCGATGGGAGTATGGCGCTCTGCTGAGGGAGGCGATCGGAGGCTGGCGCTCTGCTGAGGAAGGCGATGGGAGGCTAGCACTCTGTTGAGGGAGGCGATGGGAGTATGGTGCTCTGCTGAGGGAAGCGATGGGAGTATAGCGCTCTGCTGAGGGAGGCGATGGGAGTATGGCGCTCTGCTGAGGGAGGTGATGGGAGTATGGCGCTCTGCTGAGGGAGGCGATCGGAGGCTGGCGCTCTGCTGAGGGAGGCGTTGGGAGGCTAGCACTCTGTTGAGGGAGGCGATGGGAGTATGGCGCTCTGCTGAGGGAGGCAATGGGAGGCTGGCGCTCTGCTGAGGGAAGTGTTGGGAGTATGGCGCTATGCTGAGGGAGGCGATGGGAGGCTGGCGCTCTGCTGAGGGAGGCGTTGGGAGGCTGGCGCTCTGCTGAGGGAGGCAATGGGAGGCTGGCGCTCTGCTGAGGGAGGCGTTGGGAGGCTAGCACTCTGTTGAGGGAGGCGATGGGAGTATGGCGCTCTGCTGAGGGAGGCGATGGGAGGCTGGCGCTCTGCTGAGGGAGGCATTGGGAGTATGGTGCTCTGCTGAGGGAGGCGATGGGAGGCTGGCGCTCTGCTGAGGGAGGCGATGGGAGTATGGCGCTCTGCTGAGGGAGGCGATGGGAGGCTGGCGCTCTGCTGAGGGAGGCATTGGGAGTATGGCGCTCTGCTGAGGGAGGCGATGGGAGGCTGGCGCTCTGCTGAGGGAGGCTCTGCAGGCGGAGGTGGCCTTGATACAATACTTTAATATCTGTATTTAGGATTTGTAGCAATAATATGAACCAGAAGGAATCAGAAAAACTTTTATTTAAATACCATAGAGAAATAAAGACCAGTGCACACCAGTAAAATACAAACCAATGCAGTGTGAACCAGTGCAATAAAGAAAAGTGCACATTTTGGTATATTTTTTCATATCCAGATTCTCTTTGGATGTTACCTGCAACAAACTGCAGCGACCGCCCAGGAGGGAGACATCAAACAATAGACACAAATCGGACGATTCTTCGTGCCTGCAGCCGCCAGCAGGGGGAGCTCACTGCACAACACCTCCATAGAGCTCAGTGATGTCCCAGTGTGCAGTGAGCTCCCTCTAGTGGTGGCTGCTGGTGGGGAAAATATTATCATTTACCTCTGTGCTGAGGATTTGGTGCTCTGTGTCAGAAAAAAAAATGGCTCCTACAAAAATTATGGAATAAGGAACATTTGACCTAAAAGCGAAATAACATTAAAGGGGAAATTGGAGAACATTTGTCTCAAATATTTTTTTTTTTTGGGAATTTGTCCATTATGACTCGATTCACCTCCACTAAACGGTCCACGTCACCTGAGTCAGTTTTTTCAATCCCATCAGCTGCTCTATGGCGATGGCCGAACGATCTGGAGGGGGATAAAGAAAAAAAAAAGGGGGGTTACAATTCAGCTTCAAAGCTCTATCTGCTCCGGAGAAAGCTGGGTGGGAACCAATATGGCTGCCTATGTGACGCAGAATAAAAACATTCAGAAAATCTCATTGTCTGATTTTTAAATAATTAATTTGCATTTTGTTGCATGAAATAAGTATTTTATCACCGAGCAATTAGCAAGAATTCTGCCTCTAACAGACCTGGTATTTTTTTCTCCTACTCCGCAGTCATTACCTGTATTAATTGCTCCTGTTTGAACTTGTTACCTGTATAACAGACCCCTGTCCACACACTCAATCACACTCCAACCTCTCCACCATGGCCAAGACCACAGAGCTGTCAAAGGACACCAGGGATAAAATTGTAGACCTTCACAAGGTTGGGATGGGCTACAGGACAATAGGCAAGCAGCTTGGTGAGAAGACAACAACTGTTGGAGCAATTATTAGAAAATAGAAGAAACCTGAGACAAAATTGTAGACCTGCACAAGGCTGGGATGGGATACAGGACAATAGGCAAGCAGCTTGGTGAGAAGGCAACAACTGTTGGAGCAATTATTAGAAAATAGAAGAAACAAGATGACTGGAAATCTTACTGGGTCTAGGGCAAGATCTCACCTCGTGGGGTAAGGATGATTCTGAGAAAGTTCAGGAATTAGCCCAGAACTACACAGGAGGACCTGATCAATGACCTGAAGAGAGCTGGGACCACAGTCTCAAAGATTACAGTTAGTTACACGCTACGCCGTCATATATTAAATCCTGCAGAACACACAAGGTCCCCCTGCTCACACAAGCTCATGTCCAGGCCCGTTTGTAGTTCGCCAGTGACCATCTGGAAGATCCAGAGGAGGCACGGGGAGAAGGTCATGTGGTCAAATGAGACCAAAATAGAAATTTTTGGTATCAACTCCACTCGCCATGTTTGGAGGAAGAAGGAGGATGAGCACAAGACCAAGAACACTATCCCAACCGTGAAGCATGGGGGTGGAAACATCATACTTTGGGTGTGCTAGTCTACAAAGGTGACAGGACTACTGATGGGTGGACTCGCAGATAACTAGGACCAGCAAGTCCCTGTTCTCTCTTTTTTTTTATTTTTTTAAATCCGATCCGGAATCCAGTCCCCATATAAGTCTATGGGGAACAGAATCCATAGATTACAAAATGGTGGTAGAAGGGTTAGTGGAATAGGAGCAATAGGAGCATTCACTTCCTGGGCCGCTAATTACTGCTCATGCATATGCACTGCTTTCCCCGCCCACCAGCGCCTGTCATTGTTTGCAGTCAGACGCACCCCTACCCTGAGTGTCTGGTGGCTGCAACCAATCACAGGCGCCAGGACGGCCGGTGGGCGCGAAAAGCAGTGTAACTGAAGGAGCCCGTACACTCTAGCATCTACCGTTATTCTAGAATGTACGGGCTCATTCCAGGTATGACGTATTTGTCACAAGATGGAGCGTGTTCAAAATGCAGCCCAATGTTTTCCAGATGGAATAAACATTCTTTTTTCAAGTCTACGTAGACATTGAGTTATTTATAATAGAAGCGGGGGGTCTGGGGGTAAGACCTCTAGAAGGGGGGGTAGGGTGAGCAGATCTCTGCATCCGCGACGTTTCCGCCTCTGCTCATCCTGTGCCTACTGGTTCATGATTCAGTGCTGGTCGGAAATTGGGGCGTGCAGCCTGCATCCCCCTGCCAGCACTGTCACTGTTAAAGTAATGCACATCTATTCATGAACCAGGAGGCTCATGATGAGCAGAGGAGGAACTATCGAGGGTGCAGAGATCTGTTCATCCTGAGCTGCCTGGTTCATGAATCATGAACCAGGAGGCCCTGGATGAGCAGAGGTGGAAATAGCGCCTGTGCAGAGATCAGGATGAGCAGATTTCTTTTCACTTATAGGATTAGTGATGGGGGGGTTCTCATAGACCCCCTACCCATCACTAATTTTGGGCTTGATGACAGTTGTACGCTGTTATTAACCCCTCATTACACCGACTGCCACTGCATCAGGGCAATCGGGAAGAGTCGGGTAAAGCACCGAGCTTGTCACATCTAATGGCCGCGACAATCTTGGGCAGCTGCAGGCTGCTATTTTGAGCCTGGGGGGCCTTATAAATATAGGCCTCCCCAGTCTGTGAATACCAGCCCCCAGCTTTCGGGCTTCATCATGACTAGGTAATACAATGGGGGAGTGGGGGACCGCAAGCAGTTTTTAAATATTTATTTAAATAGTTTAGAAAAAAAAAAGGGCCACATGTAGTTCTTTTCATTTTAATACACAGCCAAGATAGACGCAGAGGCTGGGGCAGCACCCTACAGCCATTCCTTTATCTGTGCTGGGTATCAGAATATGGGGGGATCATGCTCTAATTTATTTATTTTTTTATACCATGATACTGACTTGCAGACAGTGCCTGTGATTGGTCAGACGCTGTCACACAGGCTGGGGGCACCTCTGACTGCAACCAATCACAGACGCCAGGATGGTCGGTGGGCGGGGAAAGCCGTGCATATGTATGAGCAATGATGAACGGCCCAGGAAGTGAATGAACGGCTGCGGGAGCAGTTACAGCTGCACCATAGCCTCGGTGAGGGCCGGATCAAACACCCGTACCCGGGAAACTTTGAAACCGCGCGGATCCGGACTTCTACAGTCCAGGTCCACTCATCACTACTGACCTCTGTAACTGCAAACAAAGGTTGTTACCAAATATTAAGTTCTGTTTCTCTATTGTATCAAATATTTCATGCAATAAAATGTGAACTATTTATAAATCGCACAATGGGATTTTCGGGATTTATTTTTTAATCTGTGTCACCGGTGAAGTTACCTACGATAAAAATTACAGACCTCTTCATTGTTTGTAGGTGGGAAAACGTACAAAATCGGCAGAGGAACAAATACTTATTTTTCCCTACTGTAATATATATATATATATATATATATTGTGAGGTAGCGTGGTCGGCTGCGCAGCAGAAGACACGGGATCCAGGCATTAACCTCATAACGACGGCCGTACGACTTAAAGCGGCGGCAAAACAGGGTACTTATTCTGTTCCGCCGCTTTAAAGCGGCGGCCCGAAAAAACCCTGTAGCGCCCCCCAGCGACCGAAAATCTCGGGGGTTTCAGCTACCGGGGGTAGCTGAGACCCCCCAGATTATGAATCGGGGTGGTTTTTTTGGACCCCGATCATGTGATCGGCGGTATACACCGTATACCGACGAACACATGAAAAAAAAAGAAATGGCCGGTAAAACTGATTTCTTTTTCATCTGACATGATCAAACATGTCAGATGAGAAAGAAATCTAACCCCCTAGTGCCCCCAAAGCCCCCGGTACCGGAGAGTCCCCCCACCCCCACCCCTACCCCCACCGGACATCCAAAATGGCGCCGAAGCGCACAGAAAACTGCCGCCGGCGCCGGCTCTGCAGTCATTTCCCTCCGATCTGAAATGATCAAACATTTCAGATCGGAGGGAAATGTCCTCCCCCTGACCCCTCCTCCGGTCCACCGGAGCCCTCTGGTCACCGGAGCCCCCTCCGGTCTCCAGAGCCGCCTCCCCCCTCCCCCCCCCCCTCCGGTCTCCAGAGCCGCCTCCCCCCTCCCCCCTCCGGAGCGTGGAAGATGGCGGCGCACAGCGCGCGGCCGCCTTCATTCTGCTCTTTCTGCCGCATGTGACACGTCACATGCGGCAGAAAGGTGTCCCCAGGTCCCACTAGGTCACCCCCCGTCACCCCCCCCCAAGCCCCCGGTTATACGTTACCTGTCTGCCGCTCCGGGCCCGCGATCGCCGCCTCCTTCTTCTTCAATGCTGGCGGCGCATGCGCAGACAGCGGCTGTCAGCTGGATCCCTGCAAGCAGGAATCCTGCTGACGTCGCTGATGCACAGGCTCCACTGTGGACCGGGGGAGGGTGAGTGCAGTGATCTGCAGCCACACTCCTCACATGGAGAGGCTGCTGTTCCAGAAAATGGGGGGTACGTTCTGTGAGCGTGCCCCTCATATTCTGGAATGAGGTTACTGCAGGTCACTCTGCCCTAGGTTGGACCGGGGCAGTGTGAGTGCAGTATTCTCAGATTACTGCACCCACACTGCTCATGGAGAGCTTGCTCTTCCAGAAAATGGGGGATACGTTCCCTGAACGTGCCCCCCATATTCTAGAAGATCCAGAGCCGGCGTGGGACCTCCAAAATGGATTACAGCGACCGGAATTTCTTTATTTTCAATAAATTGGTAAAAGAGGAATGTTTCGGGGAGTGTTTTTTCAAATAAATTTTTTTTTTGTCTTTTTTTTTCTATTACTGACTGGGTTAGTGATGTCGGGTATCTGTTCAGATGCCGTGACATCACTAACCCCAGGGCTTGATGCCAGGTGACATTACAGCTGGTATCAACCCCATATATTACCCCGTCTGCCACCGCACCAGGGCGCGGGATGAGCTGGGGCGAAGCGCCAGGATTGGCGCATCTAATGGATGCGCCACTTCTGGGGCGGCTGCGGCCTGCTATTTTTAGGCTGGGAAGAGTCCAATAACCATGGCTCTTCCCACCCTGAGAATACCAGACCCCAGCTGTCCGCTTCACCTTGGCTGGTGATCTAATTTGGGGGGGACCCCACGTTTTTTTTTTTTTTTAAAAAACGCCTGGGGAGCCCTCCAAATTGATCACCAGCCAAGGTGAAGCTGTCAGCTGTGGTTTGCAGGCTACAGCTGTCTGCTTTACCCTAGCTGGCTATCAAAAATAGGGGGGACCCCACGTCGTTTATTTTAATTATTAATTTTTTGGGGGGCTAAATACAAGGCTAGGCACCCTTTAGTGCCACATGAAAGGCACTAAAGGGCGCCAGCTTAGAATATGCAGGGGAATGGGACGTTATATTTGTTTGACATCTATCCATTCATCCATTGTAGCATTTTAGGCTGTGCGCCCACAATCAGGGTTTGCAGCGTTTTGGGCGCAGAGTGTTTTCCCTGTGTCCATAACGCTGCGTTGTGCAGTAGAAGCACAGTGGAAGGATTTTTAGAAATCCCATGCCCAATGTGCTTCTTTTCTCCGCAGCATAAACCGACCTGTGGTGCAGCTTCCCGAGCCTCAGCATGTCAATTTATGCTGCGGAGATGAGTGTTCTCTGCAGGTAGCATAGAGCTCCACAGCGGCCTGAACCCAAATCGTGGGCTTGGGCAGCTGCGTTCTCCCGTGGACAACACTCACATCTCTGCAGGAGGCTGACACTGTGTACTAGATGCCGTGTCGCTGGATCATGGCCACATAGCCTAACAGTGAGACATTTGTTGCTACAGCAACATTTTTGTGAAGTACCTGTGGATTCAAAATGCTTACTATACTCCTGAATAAAATCCAGTTTCCAAAATGGGGTCACTTGTGGGGGTTTTCTGATGTATAGGTACCCAAGGGGCCCTGCAAATGTGACATGGTGCCCGCAATTTATTTCAACTTTTCCAGAATTCAAATGGTGCTCCCTCCATTCCAAGCCCTCTCATTTATCCAAACAGAGGTTTTTGGCCACATGTGGGGTATCCCTGTGCTCATAAGACATTGGATAACAACCTGTGGGGTCCACGGTTTGTTGTTGTCTCTTGAAAAAGTGAGAAATTTGATGCTAAAGCAACAGTTTTGTGAAAAAAATGAAAATTTTCAATATGGCAACCTAAGCTTATCAAATTCTGTGAAGTACTCGTGGATTCAAACTGCTCACTATACACCTTGATAAAAGCCTTGAGGTGTCTTGTTTCCAGAATGAAGTCACTTGTGGGGGACCGCCACTGTTTAGGCACCTCAGGGGCTCTCCAAATGCAACCTGGCGTCCGCTATTGATTCCAGCCAATTTTGCAGTCAAATGGCACTCCTTCCCTTCCGAGCCCTGCCATGCGCCCAAACAGTTGATTTCCACCACATATAAGGTATCGCCAAACTCAGGAGAAATTGCACAATAAATGTTATGCTGAATTTTTTCCTTTTACTCTTGTAAAAAAAAAAGCTACCTGGTTGAAATAACAATTTTGTGGTAAAATTTTATTTTTTTTTTTTCATGGCTCAACGTTATAAAATTCTGTGAAGCACCTGGGGGTTCAGGGTACTCACCAAACATCTAGATAAATTCCTTGAGGGGCCTAGTTTCCAAAATGGGGCCACTTGTGCGGGGTTTCTGCTGTTTAGGTACCTTAGGGGACCTCCAAATGCGACATGGTGCCCGCAATCTTTTTCAGCCAAATTTCCTTTCTAAAATTCAAATATTGCTCCTTTCGTTCCAAGCCCTCCCATTTGTCCAAACAAAGGTTTCAGACCACATGTGAGGTATCACCGCGCTCATAAAAAAGTGGTTAACAAACCTTGAGGTCAAATTTTTGGAATTACCTCTTGAAAAAGTGAGAAAATTGATGCTAAAGCAACATTTTTGAGAAAATTATTAAAATTTTCAATATGACAACGTAACGTTAACAAAATCTGTGAAGTACCTGTGGATCCAAAATGCTCACTATACCCCTAGATAGAAGCCTTGAGGGGTCTAGTTTCCAAAATGGTGTCACTTGTGAGGGATTTCTTCTGTTTAGGTACCTTAGCGGACCTGTAAATGCAACATGGTGCTCGCAATCTATTTCAGCCAAATTTGCTTTCCAAAATTCAAATATTGCTCCTTCTGTTCCGAGCCCTCCCATTTGTCCAAACAGAGGTTTCTGACCACATGTGGGGTATCGGCGCGCTCATAAGAAAGTGGGGAACAAGTTTTGAGGTCCATTTTGTTGTGTTATTTCTTCTAAAAGTGAATAAATTTGGGTTAGAGCAACATTTTTAGGTAAAATTTAATTTTTGCTTTTTTTCATTCCACATTGCTTTTGTTCATGTGAAGCACCTGAAGGGTTAATAAACTTCTTGAATGTGGTTTTGAGTACTTTGGGGGGTGCAGTTTTTAGAATGGTGTCACTTTTGGGTATTTTCTGTCATCTAGGCCTATTGAAGTCACTTCAAATGTGATGTGGTCCCTAAAAAACTGGTTTTGTAAATTTTGATGTAAAAATGAGAAATTGCTGATAAACTTTGAACCCCTCTAACTTCCTAACGAAAAAAAATTTTGTTTCCAAAATTGTGCTGATGTAAAGTAGATAAGTGGGAAATGTTATTTATTAACTATTTTGTGTCACAGAAATCTCTGGTTTAACGGTATAAAAATTCAAAAGTTGAAAATTGCTAAATTTTCAAAATTTTTGCCAATATTCAATTTTTTTCATAAATAAACACAAAAAATATTGTCCTAAATTTGGTACTAACATGAAGTCCAATATGTGACGAAAAAACAATCTCAGAATCACCGGGATCCGTTGAAGCGTTCCAGAGGTATAACCTCATGAAGTGACACTGGTCAGAATTGCAAAATTTGGTCTGGTCATTAAGGTGAAAATTAGCTCCGTCACTAAAGGGTTAAGGTTCACAGCACACGGTTTAATGTCCAAAACAAAAGTCCATAACACAATACATGTCCTCTCCAGCAGAAAAACTCAGGGAGTTGTGTTCACTCCCTCACACCCGGCACACCTGCCCTTGTTCCTGATTCTATTTAACCCTTCCCTCAGCCTGTAGGGAAACAGCATTAACCCTATAGTGGATTCACTTCCTATCATGGAGTGAGCACAACCGGGGCGAGACATACCGGCCGTCATAGATAACCCCGGTCACAGTCTCACATACCCCCCCCTCAGTTCAAGCGTGCGGGGTTGAACTCCAGCCATCAAACACGGGCCGCGGGACAAGGCATCGGCGTTGCCCTGCAACCTACCGGCCCGGTGTTCAACCGTAAACCGGAAGTTCTGCAGAGAAAGGAACCACCGGGTAACCCGGGCATTCCGTTCCTTGGCAGACCTCATCCAGACCAGTGGAGAGTGATCCGTCACCAAGCGAAACTGCCGTCCCAGCAGGTAATAGCGTAGGGACTCCAAGGCCCACTTAATCGCCAGGCACTCCTTCTCCACTACGCTATAATTCCGCTCGGGAGGGGTGAGCTTCCTACTCAAGAAGGTGACGGGGTGTTCCTCCCCCTGAACCACCTGAGACAGCACTGCCCCCAGGCCGACCTCTGAGGCGTCAGTCTGTACAATGAACTCCTTCCGGAAATCAGGGTTGACCAGAACGGGCTGTCCGCACAGGACCTCCTTCAGGGCCTGGAAGGAGTCCTCGGCCTGCGGAGTCCAGCGCACCATGACAGACTTCTTGCCTTTGAGAAGGTCCGTCAAGGGGGCTGATAGTCCCGCAAAATCCTTTACAAACCTCCTGTAGTACCCCACGATACCCAGGAAGGCCCTAACCTGCTTCGTGGTCAGGGGTCTAGGCCACTTCTGGATCGCCTCAACCTTGTTAATTTGGGGCTTAATCACTCCTTGGCCTATCACGTAGCCCAAGTAGCGGGCTTCCGTGAGTCCCAATGCACATTTCTTGGGATTGGCTGTCAATCCGGCTGTTCGAAGCGCGTCCACCACCGCTTGTACCTGTTCCAAGTGGGTCTGCCAATCGGAGCTGTAAATAATGATGTCATCAAGGTACGCCGATGCATACGCCTGGTGGGGTTCCAGCACTAAGTCCATCAACCTCTGGAACGTGGCCGGAGCGCCATGTAACCCAAAAGGCAAGACAACATAGTGGAAGAGACCCTCCGGAGTAACAAAAGCGGTTTTCTCCTTGGCGGACTCTGTTAGTGGCACCTGCCAGTACCCCTTGGTCAGGTCGAGTGTGGTAAAATATCGCGCCTGTCCCAGCCTATCAATCAGCTCATCCACCCGGGGCATGGGGTAGAGATCGAACTTGGATATTTCGTTCAATCTCCTAAAGTCATTGCAGAACCTTAAGGAGCCATCGGGTTTTGGTATTAGGACAATCGGACTAGCCCATTCACTCTGGGATTTTTCGATGACCCCCAGGCGTAACATTGTCTTTACTTCCTCCGATATGGCTTGTCGTCGAGCCTCCGGTACCCGGTATGACTTCAGGCGTACCTTCAGGTGGGGCTCGGTGACAATATCGTGTCGTATCAGACTAGTCCTACCGGGCAGCTCGGAGAAGACATCGGGGTTCTGCTGAACCAACCGTCTGGCCTCTCGCCTCTGTTGCTTGGTGAGGGCTTCTCCAATCCTTACTTCCGGTTCGTTCTCTCCGGAGGTCGCTGGAGCCGGATGTGAACGACCCGAAGAGGAGGGAGGTGGGGAAAAAACAGCCATCAGGCTTTCCCGTTCCTGCCAAGGTTTTAAAAGGTTGACATGGTATATTTGTTCAGGTTTCCGCCTACCGGGCTGCAATACTTTATAGTTAACCACCCCGACTCTTTCCTTTATCTCGTAGGGGCCTTGCCACTGAGCCAGGAATTTACTCTCCGCTGTGGGGATTAATACCAACACCCGATCCCCGGGTTTAAAGGTCCGCACGGTGGCTTGTCTATTGTAGCGGCCGCTTTGCGCGGCCTGGGCCTCCTGTAAATGCTCCTTCACAATTGGCATTACCGCGCTTATGCGGTTCTGCATACCTAAAATGTGTTCGATCACACTTTTATGGGGGGTGGGCTCTTGTTCCCATGTTTCTTTTGCCAGGTCCAACAATCCCCGGGTATGTCGCCCGTATAACAATTCAAAAGGCGAAAACCCCGTGGATGCCTGTGGCACCTCTCGTATGGCAAACATCAAATAGGGAAGCATCATATCCCAGTCTTTCCCGTCTTTTGAGATCACCCTTCTAAGCATGGTTTTCAGGGTTTTATTGAAACGCTCGACTAAACCGTCCGTTTGAGGATGATACACAGACGTACGCAACTGCTTGATCTGGAGTAGCCGACATAGCTCTTTGGTCACTTTAGACATGAATGGGGTCCCCTGATCCGTAAGGATCTCCTTGGGCAACCCCACCCGGCAGAACACAGCAAACAACTCCCGAGCTATAAGCTTTGCTGCAGTATGTCTGAGAGGTATCGCCTCGGGATACCGGGTGGCATAGTCAACGATCACTAGGATGTGTTGGTGCCCTCGAGCGGACTTTACGAGGGGTCCCACCAGATCCATCCCTATCCGTTCAAACGGGACTTCTATAATGGGTAACGGTACCAACGGACTGCGAAAATGGGTCAGGGGTGCGGTAAGCTGACACTCCGGGCAGGTTTCGCAGAACCGTTTTACCTCCCCAAAGACCCCGGGCCAATAAAACCTTTGCAATATTCGCTCCTGCGTTTTCTTGACCCCTAGGTGGCCACTCATCAGGTGTTTATGAGCCAAGTCGAGGACCCGCCGGCGATGCGGCTGGGGCACCACCAACTGTTCTACCCCCACGCCCCGTATTTCATCTACCCGGTAGAGTAAATCCTGCTTAAGAGCGAAATGGGGGTACCTTACCTGGGCACCGGGCAGCTGTGCCACCCCGTCAACTACTGTCACCCGACTCCGGGCATGTATCAACGTAGGGTCCTGGAGTTGGGCTGTCCCAAACGTATCCGGGGACGCCTCCAACTCCGGGATGGGCTCGACCGTCTCAGCCTCTCCTGCCAATACCTCTAGGGGTGACCTACCGGGTTCACACTCTGTCCCTATCAGGGTGACCCCTACGGCAGGTGTCCCGGATTCAGGATTGTAGGGCTCAGGTCCCGGACCAACCAATATCTGAGGGGACTTAGGGGGTCCCCTCCACAAAGTCCAAAAATAGGGCAGATCCCTTCCTAGGATCACGTCATAAGGAAGAGTGTTAAGAAGTCCCACCTCATGTTGCACCTGCCCGCAAGGTGCTGTGATGGTGACAATCCCCGTGGGATAGTCGCGGCGGTCCCCATGTATGCAAACCACCCCCACGGTGCGTCCTGTGGTCTTTACTTTAGCCCTCAAGGTGGATCGCACAAGGGTCACTAAGCTTCCGGAATCCAACAATCCTGTAACCGGACATCCATTCACCTGTATTTGGCACAAGTGGGGCTCCGTCTCTGGGGAGACCCGGTCAGCGGTACACACCACCTGAGCATACATTGAACCCCGCCGGGTAACCCCACAATCCATGGGCTCCGTGGTGAGTGGACACTGGGCTTCCATATGTCCCACCCGCTGGCACCGCCAACATCTAATGGGGACGGAAACCCCCTTGACGGGTTGTCGTTTAGGGTACAGAACCTTCCGGACCTCAGGAATGGTGGCCGCGGCCTCAGATGGGACGGTAGGGGACTCCTGCACCGTTGTCAGCGGTGGGTCCTTGGCCCTAGGCTTGGAGGGGCCGGACCGACGAGCGGTACGCAAAGTCTCAGTGTCCCGTATCAAGTCCTGCGTAGCCACATGCCGCTCTACCAGGGACACTAATTGGTCCAGGGTACTCGGGTCACCCTGTCCGACCCACCGTTGAACGGTGACGGGTAAAGTGCGCACAAAACGATCCACTACTACCCTTTCCACCATTTGCGCCGGGCTCAGAGTGTCAGGCTGCAACCACTTCTTTACTAAATGCAACAAGTCATAGGCCTGGGAGCGTACGGGTTTGGCTTCCTCAAAGAACCACTGATTTACCCGCTGAGCCCGTACATAGGTATTCACCCCCAACCGAGCCAGTATTTCGGCTTTCAGGGTCACATAGTCAATGGCGTCCTCGGTACAGAGGTCCAGGTACGCTTTTTGGGGTTCCCCCGTCAGATAGGGCGACAATACCTCAGCCCACTGCGGGGTCGGCAGCTTTTCCCGCTCGGCCACCCGCTCAAACACCGCCAGGAACGCTTCCACATCATCACCCGGGGTCATCTTTTGCAACGCTTGTCTCACTGCTTTCCGGACGCTGCCGTCGTCATCCGGTCCCGGGGTTGTTGCTGCCGGTCTGGCACGGATCGACTTGGCCAGGAGAACCATCTGTTCTTGGTGCCTTTTTTCCTGCAATTGCAAGGCTTGCTGCTGACGTGCATTGGCCTGCTCCATCTGTTCTTGGTGCACTTGCAAGGATTGCTGCTGACGTGCATTGGCCTGATCCATCTGTTCTTGGAATTTTTTTTCCTGCATTTGCAAGGATTGGAGCAGGTGTGCATTGGTCTGTTGCTGCTGTGCATTAGCCTGAGCCAAATGCTTTAGTATGTCCTCCATGGCGTCGCCGGGTTTGGGCTGTAGTATAGCCGCTCGAATCCAGGACATGTGCTACTGGGTCACCAGGAATGGATGCTACACCTCACCGGCTGTCATGCCCGCATTCTCCACCATATGTGAGGTAGCGTGGTCGGCTGCGCAGCAGAAGACACGGGATCCAGGCATTAAGGTTCACAGCACACGGTTTAATGTCCAAAACAAAAGTCCATAACACAATACATGTGCCTCTCCAGCAGAAAAACTCAGGGAGTTGTGTTCACTCCCTCACACCCGGCACACCTGCCCTTGTTCCTGATTCTATTTAACCCTTCCCTCAGCCTGTAGGGAAACAGCATTAACCCTATAGTGGATTCACTTCCTATCATGGAGTGAGCACAACCGGGGCGAGACATACCGGCCGTCATAGATAACCCCGGTCACAGTCTCACAATATATATATATATATATATATATATATATATATATATATATATATATATATATATATATATATACTAGAAATAGGCCCGATGCTATCGCATCAGGAGTGCGGTGGAATAAACATTTGTCTATGCTGAGTGGTGCTGACAGGAGCAGTGGTGAGTGGGGCTGGTGGCATACAGATCTGGTGGGGGCTGGAGGCATACAGATCTAGTGGGGGGGCTGGGGGCATACAGATCTGGTGGGGGGGGCTGGGGGCATACATATATGGTGGAGGGGGGCTGGGGGCATACAGATCTGGTGGGGGGGTATACAGATCTGGTGGGGGGGGCGGGGGGTATACAGATCTGGTGGGGGGGCTTGGGGCATATAGATCTGGTGGGGGGTGGGCTCATGTCCTCTGCAGTAATGAGCACATTGTGCTCCTGCTGGTTCCCATCTGTCCATAATTATGCAGTGTCTCACCTGTCCTCCGTGCCCGCTGAGCCTCCAGCTGCAGCACACAGACTCTGCAGGTTGATGTCATGGCTTTACTGCAGTTGAATGCTTTATGGCGCCACAAAGCATTCAACTGCAGTAAAGGTCTGACAGCAGAGGCGGCGGCCCCGGACAGGTGAGTATACAGCAGTGTGTGTGTGTGTGTCTGTGTTCTGTGTATACATACATGTGCGCTATGTGTGTGTACGTGTTCGGTGTCTGCTATGTGTGTTTGCTGCATGCGCTATGTGTGTGTCTGCTGCATGCGCTATGTGTGTGTCTTCTGTGTGCGCTATGTGTGTGTCTGCTGTGTGCGCTACGTGTGCGCTATGTGTGTGTCTGCTGCGTGCGCTATGTGTGTGTCTGCTGCGTGCGCTATGTGTGTCTGCTGCGTGTGCTATGTGTGTGTCTGCTGTGTGTGTCTGCTGTGTGCGCTACATGTGCACTATGTGTGTGTCTGCTGCATACGCTGTGTGTGTCTGCTGCGTGCGCTGTGTGTGTCTGCTGTGTCCGCTATGTGTGTGTCTGCTGCGTGCGCTGTGTGTGTGTCTGCTGCGTGCGCTGTGTGTGTGTCTGCTGCGTGCGCTGTGTGTGTGTCTGCTGCGTGCGCTGTGTGTGTGTCTGCTGCATACCCTGTGTGTCTGCTGCGTGCGCTATGTATGTGTCTGCTGCATACGCTGTGTGTGTCTGCTGCGTGCGCTATGTGTGTGTCTGCTGTGTCCGCTATGTGTGTGTCTGTTGTGTGTGTCTGCTGTGTGCGCTATGTGTGTCTGCTGTGTGCGCACTGTGTGTCTGCTGCATGCGCTATGTGTGTGTCTGCTGCGTGCGCTGTGTGTATCTGCTGCGTGTGTCTGCTGCGTGCGCTGTGTGTGTCTGCTGCGTGCGCTATGTGTGTGTCTGTTGCATACGCTGTGTGTGTCTGCTGCGTGCGCTATGTGTGTGTCTGCTGTGTCCGCTATGTGTGTGTCTGTTGTGTGTGTCTGCTGTGTGCGCTATGTGTGTCTGCTGTGTGCGCACTGTGTGTCTGCTGCATGCGCTATGTGTGTGTCTGCTGCGTGCGCTGTGTGTATCTGCTGCGTGTGTCTGCTGCGTGCGCTGTGTGTGTGTCTGCTGCGTGCGCTGTGTGTGTGTCTGCTGCATACGCTGTGTGTGTCTGCTGCGTGCGCTGTGTGTGTGTCTGCTGCGTGCGCTGTGTGTCTGCTGCGTGCGCTGTGTGTGTGTCTGCTGCGTGCGCTGTGTATGTCTGCTGCGTGCGCTGTGTGTGTGTCTGCTGCGTGCGCTGTGTGTGTGTCTGCTGCATACGCTATGTGTGTGTCTGCTGCGTGCGCTGTGTGTGTGTCTGCTGCATACGCTGTGTGTGTCTGCTGCGTGCGCTATGTGTGTGTCTGCTGTGTCCGCTATGTGTGTGTCTGCTGCATACGCTGTGTGTGTCTGCTGCTTGCGCTATGTGTGTGTCTGCTGCGTGCGCTATGTGTGTGTCTGCTGTGTCCGCTATGTGTGTGTCTGCTGTGTCCGCTATGTGTGTGTCTGCTGCATACGCTGTGTGTGTCTGCTGCTTGCGCTATGTGTGTGTCTGCTGCGTGCGCTATGTGTGTGTCTGCTGTGTCCGCTATGTGTGTGTCTGCTGTGTCCGCTATGTGTGTCTGCTGCGTGCGCTATGTGTGTGTCTGCTGCGTGCGCTATGTGTGTCTGCTGTGTCCGCTATGTGTGTGTCTGCTGTGTGCGCTATGTGTGTCTGCTGTGTGCGCACTATGTGTGTGTCTGCTGTGTGCGTCTGCTGAGTGTGCTATGTGTGTCTGCTGCGTGTGCGCTGTGTGTGTCTGCTGTGTGTCTGCTGTGTGCGCTATGTGTGTCTGCTGTGTGCGCTACGTGTGCACTATGTGTGTGTCTGCTGCATACGCTATGTGTGTGTCTGCTGCGTGCGCTATGTGTGTGTCTGCTGCATACGCTGTGTGTGTCTGCTGCGTGCGCCATGTGTGTGTCTGCTGTGTCCGCTATGTGTGTGTCTGCTGTGTGCGCTATGTGTGTGTGTGTATGTGTGTCTGCTGTGTGTGTGTATGTGCAGTGAGGACCCAGAAGCTGGAGCATCGTTCGAGCTGCAGATAGGGATCGGACAATGTCGCGGTGCATGACGGAACAGGGGAACAGACACAACTGGTGATTATGTAAGTGGATATATATTTTTAAGTTCTTTCTTTATTACACACACACCGGTGTGTGGGGAGCGGAGTGACACGTTCCCAGCTGATAGGTGGTGTCTCATTCGTGCCTCTCGGGGGTTAACCCTCGATCTCTCCCGTGTCCTTGGTTCCCACGATCTCCGGACTCGATGACGTTCTGCCGAATTGTTTTCGTCTAGAACAAGGGAGAAATTCCGGCTATTTTTTATTGTGTGGCCGCCAGATGTCGCGCTGTTCTGTTGCATTTGCAGGACACGGACTCTAGAGGGCGCTGCTCCCTAATTTTACGATCAATGATTCTATCGGGCTGAATTGTCGTTTTCATTGACAGTTTTTACGTGTCCCCATGGAATTTTCTTGGGGAGTGCGACGCTAGGTGCTGTAATTGTGTCCGTTTTTATATATTTTCTGCTTTACGGCTTTCATTTTTATTTTAGCCTAGCTGTAGTACCCAGCGTTGCTGCGCAGGATAGTAACTCTGTGTCGCTCTCACTTTCCCTTTCTGTCTGTCCCTCTCTCTGTGTGTCTCTCTCAATGTGTGTCTCTGTCTCCATGTCTGTCTCTGCATCTGTCTGTGTGTCTATATGTCTCTGTATCTCTGAGGTTATCTCTGTGTCTGTCTCTGTCTGTCTCTCTGTGTTTATCTCTGTTTCTGTGTGTCTCTGTGTCTATCTCTCTCTGTCTGTGTGTCTCTATGTCTGTCTCTGTGACTCTGGGTCTCTGTGTATTTTCTGTCTCTGTGTGTGTGTCTCCGTTGATCTCTGTTTCTGTGTGTCTCTGTCTTTGTATCAGTCTCTGTGTGTCTCTGTGTGTCTTGGTCTCTGGGTGTGTCTCTGTATATGTCTCTGTCTTTGTGTGCCTCTATGTGTATGTCTCTGTGTATGTCTCTCTTTGTGTCTCTGTGTGTGTGTGTTTCTGTGTGTCTCTGTATCAGTCTGTGTATCTCTGTCTCTCTGGCTGGAATCACATTTATGTGTGTAAAATCGGTCCGAGTAGCAGGAAAAAAAAGACGGCCGATTTTAGTTCACTATTCATCAGTGTGCTGTCAGTATGCTGTCAGTGTGCAATCAGTGTTTACCCTCAGCAGCTGCTATTCGTGTAATGAAGTATGAACAGAAGCATTTACATTGTTCTCTGCTACATGCGTGAAATCTATTGTGAAAAACGCATGTCACTAGGATGGTCCGTACGTGTTATGGACAAGATTATGAATTATTATGAGTATATAAGAGTTACATGGAGATATCCATAAAGAACAGGATTTAAGATGGTGTTTGAACTGTACCCCACATATCTCTTGGCATAAGACTCAGACAGACAGTCTGGGCTATTCTTGTGACCAGTGAATCATGCTGACATTGCTTAATATAAATGAGGAAGCAAGCACATTACAGTAAATTGTATATCACAGAATAAGCTGTTCTACTTCATCCAATAGGAGACGTGTTACGTATTCTTGGCACCTAGCCAATAAGCCCGGTTATATATATTTGTACAACTTCCGGAATAAATCAGTCTTACTTTCTATTCATATCTGAGTACGTCTCTGGTGTGGGTGGAAGAGAGTGGTTATGCATGCTACCACGAGTGACTCGTAATTTGGACTGCAGACAGTTTAAGAGGGATGCACGACTGAATGGCATCAACCTAAATTAAGGCCTTATCAGTACGCACCCATAGACTTGCATTGGAGAGACTCGTGCGAGAAACTCACCAAAACGCAGCATGCTGCGATTTTTTTTCTCAATCCAATTTGGACTGAGAAAAAAATAGCGGATGGGAGCTGCCTCATTGATTGACATGTGTCCGAGTGCAATGCGAGAATTTCTCGCATTGCACTACTGCGAGAAAAATCGCAAGTGAGAAGCCGGCCTCTATCAGTCTCTGTGTACCTCTGTCCCTGTGTGTGTTTCTGTATGTCTGTCTCTGTGTGTCTCTCTCTGTCTCTACCGACATCATATTACCTTACACATAAGCTTCTTATACTGAGAATAAGGAATAACGTTTGGAACACCATTCTAAGTCTGAACTGGGTGCAAAAACCTAAAAAAACATCACTATGGGGAGATAAGGTATGCACACCAGTGACTATGTAAGGGGAATACATGGAATAGCAAAAACTGCTGTGTGAATACTGACTTGAAAAATCCAATATCTATATGCAAGAATGAAAATGTGAAAAATGGACTCTGCATTACTGCCATGAACATATGAATCAAGAGAAATTTAGCTACTGAATTGATCAATGCAATAGAGCCCCAACACTACGCCAAAGTATTTCTCTACTTATACTGAGAATGTCCTTCGTTGCCTATAGCAACCAATCACAGCTCCTATTAATAACCTGTAGCTCCCAGCTCCGTTGACTTTAATGTAAGGTGGTGATTGACTTTTTTGGTGAATAACTGTAAAGCGCGGGGTTACATTTTTTCTTCAAAACATAGTCTATGATGTTCCCTGAGTCACATGAGGTGTCTGTGCAAAATTTTGTGATTGTAAATGCGACGGTGCGGATTCCTTTAGCGAGTACACACACACACACACATATACACAGACACACGCGCGTAGATACATACACACACATATACAATCATGGCCAAAAGTTTTGAGAATGACACCAAAATGCTATTTTCACATGATCTGTTGCCCTCTGGTTTTTAATTGTGTTTGTCTGATGTTTACATCACATACAGAAATATAATTGCAATCATATTATGAGACCAGAAGGTTCTATTGACAGTTAGAATGAGTTAATGCAGCAAGTGAATATTTGCGGTGTTGACCCTTCTTCTTCAGGACCTCTGCGATTCTCCCTGGCATGCTCTCAATCAACTTCTGGAGCAAATCCTGACTGATCGCTGTCCATTCTTGCATAAGCAATGCTTGCATTTTGCCAGAATTTGTTGGTTTTTGTTTGTCCACCCGTCTCTTGATGATTGCCCACAAGTTCTCAATGGGATTAAGATCTGGGGAGTTTCCAGGCCATGGACCCAAAATCTCTATGTTTTGTTCCATGAGCCATTTAGTGATCACCTTTGCTTTATGGCAAGGTGCTCCATCATGCTGGAAAAGGCATTGTTGGGCGCCAAACTGCTCTTGGACAGTTGGGAGAAGTTGCTCTTGGAGGACATTCTGGTACATTCTTTATTCATGGCTGTGTTTTTAGGCCAGACTGTGAGTGGTGCGATTCCCTTGGCTGAGAATCAACCCCACACATGAATGGTTTCCGGATGCTTAACAGTTGGCATGAGACAAGACTGGTGGTAGCGCTCACCTCTTCTTCTCCTAATAAGCCGTTTTCCAGATGTCCCAAACAATCAAAAAGGGGATTCATCTGAGACAATGCCTTTACCCCAGTCCTCAGCAGTCCACTCCCTGTACCTTTTGCAGAATATCAGTCAGTCCCTGATGTTTTTTCTGGAGAGAAGTGGCTTCTTTGCTGCACTCCATGAAACCAGGCCTTGCTCAGAGTCTCCGCCTCACAGTGCGTGCAGAAGCACTCACACCAGCCTGCTGCCATTGCTGAGCTAGCTCGCCACTGCTGGTAGTCCCATCCCGCAGCTGAAACAGTTTTAAGATACGGTCCTGGCGTTTGCTGGTCCTTCTTGGGCGCCCTGGAGCCTTTTTGGCAACAATGGAAGCTCTCTCCTTGAAGTTCTTGATGATGCGATAGATTGTTGACCCTAGTGCAATCTTTGTAGCTGCGATACTCTTCCCTGTTAGGCCATTTTTGTGCAGAGCAATGATGGCTGCACGTGTTTCTTTAAAGATAACCATGGTTAACTGAAGAGAAACAATGATACCAAGCACCAGCCTCCTTTTAAAGTGTCCAGTGGTGTCATTCTTACTTAATCATGACTGATTGATCGCCAGCCCTGTCCTCATCAACACCCACACCTGTGTTACTGGAACAATCACTAAAACAATGTTAGCTGCTCCTTTTAAGGCAGGAATGCAATGATGTTGAAATGTGTTTTGGGGGTTGAAGTTCATTTTCTTAGCCAATATTGACTTTGCAAGTAATTGCTGTTAAGCTGATCACTCTTTATGACATTCTGGAGTATATGCAAATTGCCATTAGAAAAACTTAAGCAGTAGACTTTGTAAAAATTAATATTTGTAGCATTGTCAAAACTTTTGGCCATGACTGTACACATACATACACATACACACACACATATACACACACACATACATACACACACACACACATATACACACACACACATACACATATACATACACACACACACACATACATATACACACACATATACACACACACACGCGCGCAGATACACACACACAGAAAGAGCTTTATATATTAGATCTTCATAGATCGGACTTTAGTAGAGGCACAAGGACACATGATGCTGTGATACTTCGTCGTATGTGCTGCATTATGTAGTGAATTTACTGTTCTATGGAGCTCGGCGTCCATCCCATCAGTGCTCGCTGTGGTGGCACCCATATAGGTATATATTTCCATTAGGAACAACAGAGGGACAGCACTATGCAATTTTTAAAGGAAAGTGTTTTCAGGACACCGACCGTTCCTCTTACTCCCCCTTCCCTCCTGCCCCAATACCTTTAATATTGTCTGACCTGTGGTTTGTGGGCAGCCGTGAAAGACCAGGATGTTGATACTGGGGCAGCAGGTGAGAATGGCCTCCACTGCTTCGTCCGTCACGTGCGTGCAACGAGCTATGTAGATTTCCTGCAGGCGGTAAAGGAAGGCTTTCAGAAGCGGCGCCACCCGGACCATGGGTTACATCCGGTATTGCAACTCTGCCCCATTAAAGTGAATTCGGAAAATGGACACCAGAAGAAGCCCAGAGTGGCGAAACGTTTCGATATATGAAGGTTAATAAAACTGTACCATCCTTTTAACTTTTATGTTAGGGGGCTGCACATTAAAGGAGGCCGGGCTCCCTTGGATGTAACTTTACCTTTAAGTTCTTTGAACACTTGCCGGTCACCAGAGCAATGACGCCACCATCGGTTACCTGCAGGGGGCAGTAATGACATCATAGTGACCGATCCGGATCCCGACCCCTCTGCCGTTGGTGTAATAGGCCATGGCGGCTTTTACCTTTGTGGTGGATAGGTCCACGCTGTGCAGCAGAGGACAGTTTTGGCCCAGCGCCTGCAGAGACACGTCGCTGACCATGATGCAGCCGCTCAAGTTAACGATCTGCAGTAGCGGGCAATTCCGCGAGAGCGCCAAGACGCCGTCATCGGTCAAATTGCGACATTCTTTAAGAGTGACCTCATGGAGGTACGGACAGGACCGGGCGACCGCGGCGATTCCTGGAGGAGGGAGAGAAGTGACAGCATATAATATATTCTCCAAAAGGAAATATGAAAAGTCCACCACTAGGGGGAGCTCACTGTACATGTACATATACATCCTCTATTGACGCCTTCCCTTTATCCAGAACTTTTTTGTTTAACGCCGTTTATGGTGCTTTAAAAATAATCCGGATCTATATGATTCTGGCGAAACCAAACTTTTTATCTTTGGTTTCCAGAAACCTCTTAGACGCTGTTGTCAGCCAAGGCATCTAAGCGGTCTGAGAGGGGGAGGAGCTTAATTTTTCCCCCAGCCAATCGGTGACCGGTGACATGATCTCCAGCCGCCAAAGTTATTATGGGTCAGGTCCGCCACCGGGGCGCCTGTATCGTCAGATCGTCACCTTTAGAAGTGACAGAGGTCCTCTCCTCTCCTTTGCTGGCGTTCAGGTTTATTGTCTTGAGTTGTCGGCAGCGGGATATGAGCTGCAGGCCGTTGTCGGACACGTCACAGTCGCGGAGGTCCAGTTTTTTCACAGACGGATGCAGGACCTGGAAAATAAGAAGTGGCGGTGATGACGGCAGCGTCCCTCCCTCCCCCACAAAATGACATTAGGCCTCTTTACACGTCAGATAAAAGTCGTCCGGACCTGATGAGAATGGATGACCATGTAATATGTATGCGGGCTTCCCAATTCCGGGTTGGGGTTGGGACAAGACTGAAAAAACATGACAGCTATCCTCAGGTTGTCTCTAGTTTGGCAGCTCCGCTCCATTCACTGCAATACTAGTCACAGCCTGTGGACATCTGTGGCGCTGCTTCTGGAAGAAAGCAGCCATGTTTCCTATTTCTGTACAGCCCCTTTAAGTAAAGGTCAGAGGTCCATAGGCCGTGTCACCAGATCACTATGGGCCTCGTTCACATGAAGTAGCGCTGAACCACCATCTCTTAGGATGTCTAGTGTCCATCACAACGACTGTGGTGGGGTACCACCCTCCAATATGAGGAGGGGGGAATAATGAGGGGAAAAAAAAGGATGGGACATGCTGAATTTCAACATGCCCATTCCTTCTGCTCTCCTTTAGAGATAAGTCTCGACCAGAGGTGACGTGCCCCAGGCTGAGGCTTATCTCTAAGGAGAGCAGAAGGATTGGGCATGTTGAAATTCAGCATGTCTCATCCTTTTTTTTCCCCCTCATTATTATCCCCCTCCTCATATTGGGGGGTGGTACCCCACCACAGCCATTCTGAGGGACACGGGACATCCTATGAGATAATGGTTCAGCGCCGCTTCACGTGAACGAGGTCCACAGTGATCTGGTGACACGGCCTATGGTTATAGGAAGCCTGACAGGAATTTTGTGACTTTCTCGTCTCTGGATATCCCAAACGAAGACTCCGTTAGTAGTCTTCACCAAAAATTCCTCCGTTGACAGTGACACGGCCTATGGTTGTAGGAAGCCTGACAGGAATTTTGTGACTTTCTTACCCATCCGATGTTGGAGTCGGTGAGGAGCCCTTGGGCGCACAGGAGTGTGATCAGCTTGTCCTTCAGATTCGGGGGCAGAGACTCCAGATCTGACTCGTATCGGGTCAGGTTTTTGGACAAGCAGACGAGACACCTGCCGACAGAAAACAGAAAAATCAACGTATACCGCACTCTTGGATCTCAAATCTGTACAGAAATGGGGGTTTCCATACATTTTGGGGGGTATGACAGGGGTCAAATGGGGCTGGGCTTGATATATTTGGGATTGGGACATTTGTAGAGTCACTATGGTGGGCCACCTCCTTCCCTCTTTAATTTAAAGGGGTTTTTTTCAGTTCATTTTGGGCAAAGTATAGAGCAGAATGAACCAGTAGGCTAATTCTGAGATGAGCTGTAAGTTAATGGGCCTGAGCTGCAGTGCCAGACACAACCTATAGACAAGGGTGGCGCTGTTAGAAGAAGCAGCTGTGCTTATCTAATTTTAGACAACCCTTGGGGCCTCAGAGATTTCTGCCTTTGTGTCAGAAGGGTCTGTATTGGGAATGGTGGGGAGATGTAGGTCTGACTATACCGGGGGACAGGGGAGGTGACATGTTTTAGGGGTCTAGTCTGGGATAAGTATTTAATTATGGACAAGTTCGGCTCAGGGTCTGTGTTTATTTCTTGGACTGCATTAGTTTAGGGTTCCTGGTCGGGGGTCTGTAATTTTGTGTGTTATTTATTTAGGGGGTCTGGTAGAATCTGTATTTATGGGTTCTGTATTTATTTGTGGGCTGTGGTCTGTATCTGTTTAGGGGGTCTGGTAGAATCTGTATTTATGGGTTTTGTATTTATTTATGGTCTGTATCTGTTTAGGGGGTCTGGGAGAATCTGTATTTATGGGTTCTGTATTAATTTATCATCTGTGGTCTGTATATGTTTAATGTGTTTGGTAGAATCTGTATTTATGGTCTGTATCTGTTTAGTGGGTCTGGTAGAATCTGTATTTATGGGTTCTGTATTTATTTATGGTCTGTATCTGTTTAGGGGGTCTAGGAGAATCTGTATTTATGGGTTCTGTATTTATTTATGGTCTGTATCTGTTTAGGGGGTCTGGTAGAATCTGTATTTATGGGTTCTGTTTTTATTTATGGTCTGTGGTCTGTATCTGTTTAGGGGGTCTGGTAGAATCTGTATTTATGGGTTCTGTATTTATTTATGGTCTGTATCTGTTTAGGGGGTCTGGTAGAATCTGTATTTATGGGTTCTATATTTATTTATGGTCTGTATCTGTTTAGGGGGTCTGGTTGAATCTGTATTTATGGGTTCTGTATTTATTTATGGTCTGTATCTGTTTAGGGGGTCTGGTAGAATCTGTATTTATGGGTTCTGTATTTATGGTCTGTATCTGTTTTGGGGGTCTGGGAGAATCTAAATTTATAGGTTCTGTATTAATTTATGGTCTGTATCTGTTTAGGGGGTCTGGGAGAATCTGTATTTATGGGTTCTGTATTTATTTATGGTCTGTATCTGTTTAGGGGGTCTGGGAGAATCTGTATTTATGGGTTCTGTACAAATTTATGGGCTATGGTCTTTATCTGTTTAGGGGGTCTGGTAAATGTATTATGGTAGTTTATGGGGGGTCTGGTGTGCATTTATTTAGGGTAACTGGGGGTCTATATTTGTTTAGGTGGTCTGAATAAGTCTGTATTTTAGGGGGGTCCGGTCTGAGGGTTTGTATTTAGAGCCTTTATCTGGTTTCAATTCATTCTGGGATATGCAAGAATATCTATTTACTTATTGACCTGTATTAGTTTAGAGGGTCTGTATCTGGTAGAGGGTCTGGCCTCCATATAATAATAATAATTAATAATTAATATAATAATTAATATTTATATGGCGCTATTAAGTCCACAGCGCTTTACATACATTTACAACACTGTCCCCATTGGGGCTCACAATCTAGAGTCCCTATCTGTATGTCTTTTGAATGTGGGAGGAAACCGGAGACCCCGGAGGAAACCCATGCAAACACGGGGAGAACATACAAACTCCTTGCAGATAGTGTCCTTAATGGGATATGAACCAAGGACCCCAGCGCTGCAAGACTGCAGTGCTAACCACTGAGCCACCACAAGACTGCAGTGCTAACCACTGAGCCACCGTGCCGCCCATACATATTCAGTTTAAGTGATAAGAGGTCTCTTACAGGACTAGCGCCGATATTAATTATTATCGCCGATAGGAAGGCTTGCTAATCATTTAATATGAGCTAACACCTGATATTATCATTATCAGATTTGACTAACAAGAATATATATATATATATATATATATATATATATATATATATATATATATACATACATATACATATATACACACTGTAGCATATAAACGCTTAACGCTATCTATTCCTTTGCTATATATAATATATATACCCTTGGCGACTAACTGAGACAAAACAGTGTACTAATAAATAATATTTATTAAACACACTTAAAAGTCTACAGTATATATACACTATATAGAGTGCCTTGCGAAAGTATTCAGCCCCTTTGAATTTTTCAACCTTTTCCCACATTTCAGGCTTCACAATTGTGAAGTTGAACGAAATTTATTGCTTATTTTAAACTTTTTTAAAAAATAATAAACTGAAAATTGGGGCGTGCAATATTATTCATCCCCTTTAAGTGAATACTTTGTAGCGCCCCCTTTTGCAGCTATTACAGCTGTAGTCTCTTGGGGTATGTGTCTATCAGTTTTGCACATCGAGAGGCTGAAATTCTCGCCCATTCTTTGTAAACAGCTGGAGCTGAGTGAGGTTGGATGGAGGCGTTTGTGAACAGCAGTTTTCAGCTCTTTCCACAGATTCTCGATTGGGTTCAGGTCTGGACTGTGACTTGGCCATTCTAACACCCGGATACGTTTATTTGTGAACCATTCCATTGTAGATTTTGCTTTATGTTTGGGATCATTGTCTTGTTGGAAGACAAATCTCCGTCCCAGTCTCAGGTCTTTTGCAGACTCCAACAGGTTTTCTTCAAGAATGGTCCTGTATTTGGCTCCATCCATCTTCCCATCAATTTTAACCATCTTCCCTGTCCCTGCTGAAGAAAAGCAGGTCCAAACCATGATGCTGCCACCACCATGTTTGACAGTGGGGATGGTGTGTTCAGGGTGATGAGCTGTGTTGCTTTTACACCAAACATATCGTTTGGCATTGTGCCCAAAAAGTTTGATTTTGGTTTCATCTGAGCAGAGCACCTTCTTCCACATGTTTGGTGTCTCCCGGTGGCTTGTGGCAAAGTTTAAACAATACATTTTATGGATATCTTTGAAAAATGGCTTTCTTCTTGCCACTCTTCCATAAAGGGCAGATTTGTGCAGTGTATGACTGACTGTTGTCCTATGGACAGACTCTCCCACCTCAGCTGTAGATCTCTGCAGATCATCCAGAGTGATCATGGGCCTCTTGGCTGCATCTCTGATCAGTCTTCTCCTTGTGTGAGATGATAGTTTGGATGGATGGCCGGGTCTTGGTAGATTTGCAGTGGTATGATACTCCTTCCATTGCAATATGATCGCTTGCACAGTGCTCCTTGGGATGTTTAAAGTTGTGGAAATCTTTTTGTAACCAAATCCGGCTTTAAACTTCTCCACAACAGTATCACGGACCTGCCTGTTGTGTTCCTTGGTCTTCATGATGCTCTCTGCGCTTTACACAGAACACTGAGACTATCACAGAGCAGGGGCATTTATACGGAGACTTGATTACACACAGGGGCTTATATTTATCATCATCAGTCATTTAGGACAACATTGGATCATTCAGAGATCCTCAATCAACTTCTGGAGTGAGTTTGCTGCACTGAAAGTAAAGGGGATGAATAAAATTGCACGCACAATATCCAAATAATACAAAACACACAATATTATATGAATTCCCACCTATGTCGCACACATGATTGTCCCAACCCAATATTCCTGTAATTAACTGTCCCTGCGGAGATAAAGAAGTTAATACAGCAATGCAGTCCGGAGAGAAGCAAAGCAAATGTCAGTGATACTTCGCAAATTCCAGGAATGGCTTCTGTAGGACACTGCAGGCAGGCTCAAGAGAATATATATTAGAGAGAGATAGAGAGCAGCAGGGATAGGAGGAGGAGAGCAGCAGGGATAGGAGGAGGAGAGCAGCAGGGGTAGGAGGAGGAGAGCAGCAGGGATAGGAGGAGAGCAGCAGGGATAGGAGGAGGAGAGCAGCAGGGATAGGAGGAGGAGAGCAGCAGGGATAGGAGGAGGAGAGCAGCAGGGGTAGGAGGAGGAGAGCAGCAGGGATAGGAGGAGGAGAGCAGCAGGGATAGGAGGAGGAGAGCAGCAGGGGTAGGAGGAGGAGAGCAGCAGGGGTAGGAGGAGGAGAGCAGCAGGGGTAGGAGGAGGAGAGCAGCAGGGATAGGAGGAGGAGAGCAGCAGGGATAGGAGGAGGAGAGCAGCAGGGATAGGAGGAGGAGAGCAGCAGGGATAGGAGGAGGAGAGCAGCAGGGATAGGAGGAGGAGAGCAGCAGGGATAGGAGGAGGAGAGCAGCAGGGGTAGGAGGAGGAGAGCAGCAGGGATAGGAGGAGGAGAGCAGCAGGGATAGGAGGAGGAGAGCAGCAGGGATAGGAGGAGGAGAGCAGCAGGGGTAGGAGGAGGAGAGCAGCAGGGATAGGAGGAGGAGAGCAGCAGGGATAGGAGGAGGAGAGCAGCAGGGATAGGAGGAGGAGAGCAGCAGGGATAGGAGGAGGAGAGCAGCAGGGATAGGAGGAGGAGAGCAGCAGGGATAGGAGGAGGAGAGCAGCAGGGGTAGGAGGAGGAGAGCAGCAGGGGTAGGAGGAGGAGAGCAGCAGGGGTAGGAGGAGGAGAGCAGCAGGGATAGGAGGAGGAGAGCAGCAGGGATAGGAGGAGGAGAGCAGCAGGGATAGGAGGAGGAGAGCAGCAGGGATAGGAGGAGGAGAGCAGCAGGGATAGGAGGAGGAGAGCAGCAGGGGTAGGAGGAGGAGAGCAGCAGGGGTAGGAGGAGGAGAGCAGCAGGGGTAGGAGGAGGAGAGCAGCAGGGGTAGGAGGAGGAGAGCAGCAGGGATAGGAGGAGGAGAGCAGCAGGGATAGGAGGAGGAGAGCAGCAGGGGTAGGAGGAGGAGAGCAGCAGGGATAGGAGGAGGAGAGCAGCAGGGATAGGAGGAGGAGAGCAGCAGGGGTAGGAGGAGAGCAGCAGGGGTAGGAGGAGGAGAGCAGCAGGGATAGGAGGAGGAGAGCAGCAGGGATAGGAGGAGGATAGCAGCAGGGATAGGAGGAGGAGAGCAGCAGGGGTAGGAGGAGGAGAGCAGCAGGGATAGGAGGAGGAGAGCAGCAGGGGTAGGAGGAGGAGAGCAGCAGGGATAGGAGGAGGAGAGCAGCAGGGATAGGAGGAGGAGAGCAGCAGGGATAGGAGGAGGAGAGCAGCAGGGATAGGAGGAGGAGAGCAGCAGGGATAGGAGGAGGAGAGCAGCAGGGATAGGAGGAGGAGAGCAGCAGGGATAGGAGGAGGAGAGCAGCAGGGGTAGGAGGAGGAGAGCAGCAGGGATAGGAGGAGGAGAGCAGCAGGGATAGGAGGAGGAGAGCAGCAGGGATAGGAGGAGGAGAGCAGCAGGGGTAGGAGGAGGAGAGCAGCAGGGATAGGAGGAGGAGAGCAGCAGGGATAGGAGGAGGAGAGCAGCAGGGATAGGAGGAGGAGAGCAGCAGGGGTAGGAGGAGGAGAGCAGCAGGGATAGGAGGAGGAGAGCAGCAGGGATAGGAGGAGGAGAGCAGCAGGGATAGGAGGAGGAGAGCAGCAGGGATAGGAGGAGGAGAGCAGCAGGGATAGGAGGAGGAGAGCAGCAGGGATAGGAGGAGGAGAGCAGCAGGGGTAGGAGGAGGAGAGCAGCAGGGGTAGGAGGAGGAGAGCAGCAGGGGTAGGAGGAGGAGAGCAGCAGGGGTAGGAGGAGGAGAGCAGCAGGGGTAGGAGGAGGAGAGCAGTAACTCTGAGACAGAAGTGCAGAGGGAGAGAATGAATGACGTCTTAGAGAGAAAATGAAGCGCTATGAATGAAGTGTCAGACAGAGAGGACAGACTCTGAGAGAAGTGGAGTGTTACAGCAGAGAGAGAAATGACAAAGGTTTTAAGATGTGTCCCTGCCAAATATTTAAACCTGGCGGGCCCATCCCTGTGTACTAATTACACAGTCAGAATATCTGCAGACAGATCTGTATGAAGATGGTCTCATCTCTGATGGTCACTGTGAAGTGTACTATATATGAGAACCTGATCTTATCTGATGGGTACAGTTGTCCATACACAGAGGTGAGACAATGGGGGATACCTACATTTGTGTGACAGATCTGATATACCTGTCTCCTATAGGCTCTGTGCGCACTGGGAAATGAAATTTCCTTGTGTAAATTCCTCATGCTCTCAAAGATTACCGCACCCGCGGTAAAAAATGCATGCGGTTTGCTGCGGTTTTACCGCGGTATTGTTCGCGGTATTGCCGCGGTTTTGCCGCGTGCGGGTTGGGATGTGCTTTATTGCATTCAATACATTTAAAAAAATACATTTAATTCTGATAGTAGATAGACAGAAGAATAGATAGAGGGATAGATAGATAGATAGAGGGATAGATAGATAGATAGATAGAGGGATAGATAGAGGGATAGATAGATAGATAGATAGAGGGATAGATAGATAGAGGGATAGATAGATAGATAGATAGATAGAGGGATAGATAGAGGGATAGATAGATAGATAGAGGGATAGATAGATAGAGGGATAGATAGATAGATAGATAGATAGAGGGATAGATAGAGGGATAGATAGATAGATAGAGGGATAGATAGATAGATAGAGGGATAGATAGAGGGATAGATAGATAGATAGAGGGATAGATAGAGGGATAGATAGATAGATAGAGGGATAGATAGAGGGATAGATAGATAGATAGATAGATAGATAGATAGAGGGATAGATAGATAGAGGGATAGATAGAGGGATAGATAGATAGATAGAGGGATAGATAGAGGGATAGATAGATAGATAGATAGATAGAGGGATAGATAGAGGGATAGATAGATAGATAGAGGGATAGATAGAGGGATAGATAGAGGGATAGATAGATAGATAGATAGAGGGATAGATAGATAGATAGAGGGATAGATAGATAGATAGAGGACAGATCGCTGCATTTCCCACGGTCGGCAGTGAGTTCACATTACCGGCCGTGGGAAATGACCGGTAATTACCTCTGCTGTCTGCTGCTTTCATTCAGCCTGTGTCTGTGACAGTCGCGGCTGGATGTAAGCAGCGCAGGACCTGTGGATTACGCCGGAGCTTTGTTTGGGGGGGGGGGGGGGGTGTTAATAAAATGGTGAACGAGGCTTGTTGGTTTTATTTAAAATAAAGGATTTTTCGGTGTCTGTGTTTTATTCACTTTACTTACGGGTTGATCATGTCAGCTGTCACATAGATGCTGCCATGATCAAGCCTGGGGTTAATGGCGGTGGTCCCCCACCACCATTAACCCCTTGTATTACCTTGCCACCACTGCTACACGGTGGCAAGAAGAGCCGAGGACACGCCGGTGCTGCCGCATATTGCATGCGACAGTGCCGGGGCAGCTGCGGCTGATATTCTCGGCTGCGGGAGGTGGAGTGAGGCGGGGGACATTAACCCTGCCCCTCTCCCTCCCCAGCCTGAGAATACCGGGCCGCCGCTGTGTGCTTACCTCGGCTGGAAGGTAAATATGCAGCGGAGCCCACGTTCTTTTTTTTTCTATATTTCCGTTTTCTTTTTATGTGTGTTCTATGTCTGTGATGTGTGTTTGTGTTTACTCTCTGCACGGCTTCCTCTTCCTGTAATGACATCACTTCCCTGCAAAACCGCAGACAGGCGATGTACATTACCGGAGGTAAACCGCGAAATACCGCAGGGAATAACGCAGGAAAACGCAGTGAACCGCACAGAATTTGCTGCCTGCGTTATTCCCTGCGGGATTTCATGATTAACATTGAGTCAATGGAGTAAAATCCCGCAGCGATGTGCGGAAAAGAAGTGACATGCACTTGTTTTTGCTGTGGGATTCCCGCAGCAAAACATGCAGCTGTCAAATTCCGCCCAGTGCGCACAGGATTTTTTTTCTCCATAGGATTTGCTGGTGATTCACTGCAGAGATGTTATGAACATTTTCTGCAGCGAAACATGCAGCAAATCCGCGGAAAATCCGCGTCAAAATCCGGTAAGTGCGCACATAGCCTAAGTGTTCGGGGCCTGGCTAGTGTCCACTATACATATCTCATGGACAGTTGGCCATGTCTTTTGATCTGCCCTAGTAGCAAACAATGGGGACTTGGGTTCTAATGACCTAGGTGTGTGAATGTGTCCTTGCAATGGTAATTTATCCTGTGAAGGAATGAAGGATGTTTAGGGCAAAACAGAATTATTGTGTGACTCCTAAGGACACTACTGAAGTGTCTGAGCCTGCGATAATCAAATTTATCTGCAGACAATGGCTATTGTAAAGGGACTCTACACTTCACAGAGACAGGTTCATGGATCTAAGATGAAATATGTCCCAGCATCTTTTATTATATATATATATATATATATATATTATTGGGTGACGCTTCCCTCTACAAGGTCTGCATTTATTTAGGGGGGGGGTCTGTAATCTTGTGTGTTATTTATTTAGGGGGTCTGGTAGAATCTGTATTTATGGGTTCTGTATTTAAATATGGGCCATGGTCTGTATCTGTTTAGGGGGTCTGGTGAATGTATTATGGTAGTTTATGGGGGTCTGGTCTGCATTTATTTAGGGAATCTGGGGGGTCTATATTTAATTAGATGGTCTGAATAAATCTGTATTTTAGGGGGGTCCAGTCTGAGCTTTTATCTGGGGGTCAATTAATTAATTGCATGCGTTTTTGCCGTGATTTGATGCATTTTTGGCTGCGTTTTGCTGCGTTTTTCCAATGCATTACTTGGGGGAAAAACGCAGGAAAACGCAGGAAAGAATTGACATGACCATTTTTTTTTTTAAGCTAAAAAACACAGCTTAAAAAAAAAGTTGTGTGCAGACAGCAAAAATAAAAACTCAAAGACTTTGCTGGGGAAGCAAAGTCATGCAGTTTTGAGGCCAAAAACGCACCCGAAAAACGTGCAAAAACGCCACGAAAAACACACTGTGTGAACTTACCCTTAGGGCAAAACAGAATTATTGTGTGACTTGTAAGGACACTACTAAAGTGTCTGAGCCTGCAACAATCAAACTTATCTGCAGACAATGGCTATTGTAAAGGGACTCTACTACACTCCAGAGACAGGTTACTGGATCTGAGATGAAATATGTCCCAGCATCTTTTATATAATATATATATATTATTGGGTGACGCTTCCCTCTACAAGGTCTGCATTTATTTAGGGGCGTCTGTAATCTTGTGTGTTATTTATTTAGGGGGTCTGGTAGAATCTGCATTTATGGGTTCTGTATTTAAATATGGGCCATGGTCTGTATCTGTTTAGGGGGTCTGGTGAATGTATTATGGTAGTTTATGGTGGTCTGGTCTGCATTTATTTAGGGAATCTGGGGGGTCTATATTTAATTAGATGGTCTGAATAAATCTGTATTTTAGGGGGTCCAGTCTGAGCTTTTATCTGGGGGTCTATTAATTCTGGGATATGGGATAATATGAATTTATTTATGGGTCTGTATTAGTTTAGGGGGTCTATATTTATTAGAGGGTCTGGTCTCCATATTCAATTTAAATGATGAGGACTGTATTTATTTAGGGGGGGCTGTAATCTTGTGTGTTATTTATTTAGGGGGTCTGGTAGAATCTGTATTTATGGATTCTGTATTTATTTATGGGCTATGGTCTGTATCTGTTTAGGGGGTCTGGTAAATGTACAGTCATATGAAAAAGTTTGGGCACCCCTATTAATGTTAACCTTTTTTCTTTATAACAATGTGGGTTTTTGCTATTTCAGTTTCATATATCTAATAACTGATGGACTGAGTAATATTTGTGGATTGAAATGAGGTTTATTGTACTAACAGAAAATGTGCAATCTACATTTAAACAAAATTTGACCGCTGTAAAAGTATGTGCACCTCAACATAAAAGTGACATTAATATTTTGTAGATCCTCATTTTGCAGAAATCACACCCTCTAGTCGCTTCCTGTAGCTTTTAATGAGTTCCTGGATCCTGGATGAAGGTATATTTGGCCATTCCTGTTTACAAAACAATTCCAGTTCAGTTAAGTTTGATGGTCGCCGAGCATGGACAGCCGCTTCACATCATCCCACAGATGTTCAATGATATTCAGGTCTGGGGACTGGGATGGCCATTCCAGAACATTGTAATTGTTCCTCTGCATGAATGCCTGAGTAGATTTGGAGCGGTGTTTTGGATCATTGTCTTGCTGAAATATCCATCCCCTGCGTAACTTCAACTTCGTCACTGATTCTTGCACATTATTGTCAAGAATCTGCTGATACTGAGTTGAATCCATGTGACCCTCAACTTTAACAAGATTCCAGATGCCGGCATTGGCCACACAGCCCCAAAGCATGATGGAACCTCCACCAAATTTTACTGTGGGTAGCAAGTGCTTTTCTTGGAATGCCGTGGTTTTTTGCCTCCATGCATAACGCCTTTTTGTATGACCAAACAACTCAATCTTTGTTTCATCAGTCCACAGGACCTTCTTCCAAAATGTAACTGGCTTGTCCAAATGTGCTTTTACATACCTCAGGTGACTGTTTGTGGCGTGCTTGTAGAAACGGCTTCTTTCGCATCACTCTCCCATACAGCTTCTCCTTGTGCAACGTGCGCGGTATTGTTGACTGATGCACATTGACACCATCTGCAGCAAGATGATGCTGCAGGTCTTTGGAGGTGGTCTGTGGATTGTCCTTGACTGATCTCACCATTCTTCTTCTCTGCTTTTCTGATATTTTTCTTGGCCTGCCACTTCTGGGCTTAACACGAACTGTACCTGTGTTCTTCCATTTCCTTACTATGTTCCTCACAGTGGAAACTGACAGTTTAAATCTCTGAGACAACTTTTTGTACCTTCCCCTGAACAACTATGTTGAATAATCTTTGTTTTCAGATCATTTGAGAGTTGTTTTGAGGAGCCGATGATGCCACTCTTCATAGGAGATTCAAATAGGAGAACAACTTGCAAGTGGCCACCTTAAATACCTTTTCTCATGATTGGATACACCTGCCTATGAAGGTCAAAGCTCAATGAGGTTACAAAACCAATTTAGTGCTTTAGTAAGTCAGTAAAAAGTAGTTATGAGTGTTCAAATCATGAAATTGATAAGGGTGCCCATACTTTTGCACCGGTCAAATTTTGTTTAAATGCGGATTGCACATTTTCTATTAGCACTATAAACCTCATTTTAATCCAGAAATATTACTCAGTCCATCAGTTATTAGATATATGAAACTGAAATAGCTGCTGCAAAAACCCAAATTGTTATAAGGAAAAAAGGTTAACATTAATAGGGGTGCCCAAACTTTTTCATATGACTGTATTATGGTAGTTTATGGGGTCTGGTCTGCATTTATTTAAAGAATACGGGAGTGTATATTTCTTTTGGTGGTCTAGCTAAATCTGTATTTTAGGGGGGTCCAGTCTGAGGGTTTGTATTTAGAGCTTTTATCTGGTTTCTATTCATTCTGGGATACGGAAGAATATCAATTTACTTATTGGTTTATATTAGTTTAGGGGGGTCTTGATTTATTAGAGGGTCTGGTCTCCGTATTCAATTTAAGTGATAAAAGGTCTGTAATTATTTAGGGGGGGGTCTATAATTTTGTGTGTTATTTATATAGGGGGTCTGGTAGAATCTGTATTTATGGGTTCTGTATTTAAATATGGGCCATGGTCTGTATCTGTTTAGGGGGTCTGGTGAATGTATTATGATAGTGTATGGGGGTCTGGTCTGCATTTATTTAGGGATTCCGGAAGTGTATATTTATTTAGGTGGTCTGGATAAGTCTGTTTTATAGGGGGGCCCGATCTGAGCTTTTATTTGGGATCTATTCATTCTGGGATATGGCAGAATATGAATTTATTTCTGGGTCTGTATTAGTTTAAGGAGTCTGTATTTATTAGGGGGTCCAGTCTCGGTATTCAATTTAAGTGATCAGAGGTTTGTATTTATTTAGGGGGGGTCTATGATTTTTTTTATCAGGGTTTGTATTTAGAGCTTTTGTTTTCTGGGGTCTCTTGGTTCAGAGGCTCTGGTTTGGGGCTGTATTTATTAGACGATCCGATCTCTGTATTCAATCTGGGGTCTGTATTTATTTAGGGGGTCTATATGTTTTTTAAAGGGTTCCTATTTAGAGCTTTTTGTCTGGGGTCTCTATTAGTTTAGGTGGTATGGGAAAATTTGTATATATTTATGGGTCCATATTACTTGATGGGGGGGCTGGTTTAGTCTGGGTTCAGTCTGTGTTAACTGAAGAGATTTGGGGGTCTGTAATTAAAAGGGGTCATCAGGGACTATTTATATTTTTACTATGGGCCTAAGAATTAACAGGCAGGTAGTTGCCAACCCCCTGTCTTGTTGTGCTCGGAGCCGGTCTCGGACGTCCCTCCTCCGCTCTGTAATCGAGGCGTTCCCTGCCCAATTATTGACGCTGGCAGTCCCGTCTACAGAGCAGCCCAGAAGAACCAATCCGTGAGCACCATGAGCCGGCGCCAGGGGTTAGCAACTTCCTGCCTGTTAGCTTTAAAGGGGTTGTGCGCTGTGAGGATTCTCCGCTGTCAGAGCCCTGAACAGAAATGGCGGACACGTGGCCGCAAGTACGCAATATGCATATTCCCGCCAGAATCCGAATAGAGGGGCATATAATAGCTCAATATAAGTGTACTGAGCGATTCTGCTCCCCGCTAGTCGGATTCTGTTGGGAGTCTGCATATTGCGTAATCGCAGCCACGTGACTGCCGTTCCCAGCTCTGACAGTGGAGAATCCTCGCAGCACAGACGATGTGAGGATTCGCAAGTCTGCAGTCACATAGAGTGAAACACAGAGTGACTGCAGACTTGTGGATTCAGACTGGACAATTCCTTTAAGGTTGATAATTATTTGCTTATTTTTGTACTAGTTTGGACGACCCCTTTAAGGAGGATGATAACATTTATTTTTGTACTATTTCGGACAACCCCTTTAAGTTTGTCTTAGTGGTTATCATCTGTCTTCACGATATCCTTGTTTTGCAATGTTGGTGACAGGAGAATTTCTTATTTATCAATCAAAGTAGCCGGAGACATCTGCTCTCCTTGAAGATTTTATTTTCATATATGAGGATACATCCTTGAAGGATCAATATACCAGAATGTCTGCCCCTTCCGGAATTACATCTGCTTTTATAATAATATATAATAATATATTCAAAAGGAACAGCTGCAAAAAATCACGTATCATATGACCCTTGAAACATAAGTCTGGTCATTTCCATGCCCATCCGATAACGGAACTTGTCCTTTATAATAATCTGTTCTTTGGCCTTGATTTAATTTTGCAGACTCCCACTATATTGTCCAGACAGGAGAAGCATAAATCAGTAGATACAAAATAATGAATACAGACAACTGAGATTATAAAATTCAGCTATTAAAAATAGACTAAAATTTCTCTAACAGTCGACCTTGAGGTAGTGGGAGTTTCGCTGCTCAAGGGAAGATAAGAGTAATCTCTGGTTAGGAATGTCCCGGCTTCTGGGCAAATTTTTTCCCATGGAGTCAGGGACACAGATCAGGCACTAGAAAGTCGCTCCGTCATAAAACCAATGCGAAGATGGGTCCTGACCATAGAAAATGGGACTCTATAAGACAACCTAGCGTGTGTGACTCTCCCGATCACAGACCGGGGTATACGCTATGCCGAGCCACCTGATGGATGTCATACAGCCTCACACAAGCCCGTGTCATACACACTGGGCACATTTTTTATATATATATATATATATATATATATATATATATATACACAAACATACATACAGTACAAATATACATACAGTATATATATATATATATTTATTTATTTTATTTTTTTTAAACCCTCTAAAAGAAAAACTTTGTTGTCTATAACAGCCAATTGCAGCTTTCATTTTAGACTTTGTTGCCCACAGCAACCAATCACAGTGCAGCTTTCAGTTTGTAGTGACTTTATTGCCCTCAGCAACCAATCACAGAGCAGCTTTAATTTCTTAGTCTTTGCTGCCCAACCAATCACAGGGCAGCTTTCATTTCTTAGTGTCTGTTGCCGGCAGCAAGCAATCACAGGACAGTTTTCATTTCTAAAGCGGGCTTTACACACTGCGATCTCGCTAGCGAGATGGCAAGTGATCGTACCCGCCCCCGTCGGTTGTGCGACACGGGCAAATCGCTGCCCGTCGCGCACAACCTCGCTTACCCCCGTCACACGCACTTACCTGTCCTGCGATGTCGCTTTGGTCGGCGATCCGCCTCCTTTCTAAGGGGGCGGGTCGTGCCGCGTCACAGCGACGCCACACGGCAGCCGTCCAATAGAAGCGGAGATGAGTGGGACGTAAACATCCCGCCCACCTCCTTCCTTCCGCATTGCCGGTGGAGGCAGGTAAGGAGATGTTCGTCACTCCTGCGGTGTCACACACAGCGATGTGTGCTGCCGCAGGAACGAGGATCAACATCACTAATTAGAAGAAAACGATTTTTTGTTTCAGGACGACCTCGCTGCGTAAACGATTTTGGCCGCTTTTGCGATCGGTTTAGGTCGCACATAAGTGTCACACGCTGCGATATCGTTAATGACGCCGGATGTTCGTCACAAACACCGTGGCCCCGACCATAATTCCTTAACGATATCGTAGCGTGTAAAGCCCGCTTTAGTCTTTGTTTCCCAACCAATCGCAGAGCAGCTTTCATTTCTTAGTGCCTTTGTTGCTCACGGCAACCAATCACAGCAGAGCTTTCATGCCTTAGTGCCTTTGTTGCCCACAGCAATCACAGTGCAGCTTTCACGTCTTAGTCTTTGTTGCCCACAGCAACCAATCACAGGGCAACTTTCCTTTCTTAGTGTCTGTTGCCCACAGCAACCAATCACAGGGCAGCTTTCATTTCTTAGTGTCTTTGTTGCCCACAGCAACCAATCACAGCATAGCTTTCATTTTTTACAGTGTCTTTGTTGCCACAGCAACCAATCACAGTGCAGCTTTCATTTGAGTTTTTTGTTGTTGCCCATGGCAACCACAGTGCAGCTTTCATTGCTTAGTATTTTTGCTGATTAAAGCAACCAATCAAGGCACAGCTTTCATTTATTTGTGTATTTCTTGCCCACAGCAACCAATCACAGGGCAGCTTCATTTCTTAGTGTCTTTGTTGCTCACAGCAACCAATCACAGTGCAGCTTTTATTTCTTAATGAATTCGTTGCCCACAGCAACCAAGCACAGAGCAGCTTTCGATTTTGAAGAGCCCAAGAAGAAATGAAAGCTTCGCTGTGATTGGTTGCTATGGGCAACTAGGGGCACTGTAAGAAATGAAACCTGCGCTGTAATTGGTTGCTGTGGGCAATTGATACACGTTAGAAATGAAAGCAACTGTGACGGTTTCAATTAACTTTATTTACACCAAACAGCAGGGGTTGTGCAGAGGAACTGGCTGTAAATGTAAATACCCCCTCCCTCCCCGTAAACTCTCACTGACATATGTCGACGACATGAAGTGCAGAACCCCCCTCCCCCGCCCGTCAGTGACGCCTCACCTGTCTAATAAAGGGTCAACCTGGCGGCCGCTCATGGTCCCCACCAAACAGACAGCGCCACAGTCAGGGAGCGTCTACAAAGAGCCCTGGCAATGATATCACGTGATCTAACCGCCTCGCCTCACTCTCGTGGTCCCGCTGATCACCACAGTCCCTATGTGTTAAACTCCCGTGGAAAATACTGTCATCCTTCTGCCTCTGGATAAAACGGTGAGCAGTTTAAATAAAACAGTTGGCAGTTTGTAGACGATCCCTTAAGGTCAAGTGGCTTCTGGGAAATGTAGTTTTGCTCTTTAGTAGCTAAGCGCTCCATCTAGCGGTGGATGGGGGAATTACAGCCAAAGATACTGTAGTATTTATTTATTATTATTTTATAGTATTATTATTTTGTATTATTTATTTTTTATTATTATTTTATTATATATTTTTATTATTATAAAATAATAATAGAAAATAATAATAATAATGATAATAATAATAGAAAATAAGAATAGAAAATAATAAGAATATTTTTATTATTATTTTATATTAGTATTATCATAATTTGATTATTTTTATTATTTTAAATTATTATTACAATTATTTGCTCAAATCAGACCAACACATGGCGCAACCATGTTGCCCAGCCAAATTGTTAATCCTCAGGAGCACAGAGCCCCCCGGCAACAGGAAGTCGGGAGGCTGGGAAGCGGTGTGCTCCTGAGGAACAATATTGAGCATAATGCCCCCCCCCCCCCCCGCACACACACGCACGCACACACAAACATGCACACATACACATACATACATGCGCACACACGCACACACACACACACACACTCACACATACACACACACACTCACACACACACACTCACACACACACATTCACACACACACACACACACACACACACACACTCACACACACACACACACACACTCTCACACACACACACACACACACACTCTCACACACACACACACACACACACATACATACACACACACACACACACACACACACACACACATATACACACATATACACACACACATACACACTTTCAAATGAGATACCTGTTGGCCAAGTGATCATTCGAGGCATTTGTTAGAAAAATTAACTCTCAGTGATTTGGAGTCACCTCAAACGGCTTTATTCAAGCTTTGAAGGAGACAAAAGGAAATTGTCTGTCTTACACATTAGATAAGGCTGCTTTCACACATCCGGTTTTTGCTGAGCGGCACAATACGGCGCTTTGTAGAAAAAACGCAACCGTTTCTTTTTTGCCGCCGGTTGCGTTTTTTCCGCATAGACTTGCATTAGCGCCGTATTGTGCCGCATGGCCTTGCGTTGCGTCCGGTTTCTGCCGGATGCGGCATATTTAACCATGCGGCAGCCGGATGAAACGTTTCCTGGCATGTTTTTTTGTGCGGCGAAAAGAACGCATAGCGCCGGATCCAGCGCGATTTGCAATGCAAGCCTATGGTCGCGGGATGCGGCGTCCCGTGGCAAAAAAACGCATCCGGCTGCCGGATGCGTTTTTTTTTGCACTGCGCATGCTCAGTATCAAGCCGCATCCGTCAAAAAACGGACGGGCCGCATGGAAAAACTTATGCAATGGATCCGTTTTTTTTCGCCGCATCCGTTGCATAGGTTTTTGAGCCGGATTGAGCCGCACTGCAAAATCCGGATGTGTGAAAGCAGCCTAAGAGAATTTTTAGGGTACGGAAAATACAGACACAGAAAGCTGTTGGCGGTGACACCTGCATATACGAGGCTTTTGGAAATACCCTTTGGGGTCACAGGTGTCACTTGACCAGACAATGTCCTGTTTTACAGATCAAACCAGACTTGTGGTTTCCAACCAAAACTACATGGATAGCGAAAAACACTGTTTATGCTAAATATAAAACACATGACTATATAGGTTGAATCACTATCATAAAAATAGAATTAAAGCATGATTAAATATGTGATTATTAAGCTTAGAAAGCAAATTATTCTGACAGCATTGCTGCTCAATATCGCTCTTCAGGAGCACACCTATCCCCAGCTTCCTGATTTCCTGCTTGCTGGGGGGACGCTGCGCTCCTGAAGATTAATACAACACCTCCATGCTCTGCCAAATGTTCCTGTGTTCCCCCCCCCCAAGAACAAAAGGACAGGCCATCACATATTCCAAATGCCGGACCCCCTTCCCCGATAAAATATGTTTGGGATGGACCCCCCCCTGTTACATCTCGTGGCTCTCCTGAGGCAAGGACTGAGGCAGTCTCCCATTCCTTGCCTGCCACGAGCACTCCTGCTCAGCAGCACCGAAGGTCTGCCAGACTGCGCAGTGTGCAGGAGATACCTTCTCAGAGAGGCAGCAGAAGGGTGACACCTAGTGGTTCTCCTGTTACAAGGAGTGAAGCGGTCTCCCATTCCTGGCCTGCCGCAGACTCTCCTGCTCAGCGGCCCCGAAGGTCTGCGAGGCTGCGCAATGTGCAGAGGTTTACTGCTCAGGGAAGCAGTGAGATTCCCGTTATCTCTGCACATTGTGAGACCGAGGATCCCGCCTCTATTTCCCAGAGGCAGGAGGGTGAGCATGTGCAATGCGTGGTGGGTCCTGATTCGCTCACTGACGTCACACGGCTTGATGACAAGGCTGGTGACGTGGTGAATCCTGACTGGCCAGGCTGGGACGTCGTGGACCCTGATTGGGTCAAGTCCGTCATCTCCGCCTCGCGCCCGCCCTCGGGTGGAGCTGCACCTCCTTAAAAGCTCCCCCTGCCATCATGGCGGCGCGCGACCGTCCTTCTATGTTTGGATGTCTGGCAGCGTGCTGCCACGCCACTGCTCAGGCATTACTGTCTCTTGTGGGCTTGGCCCTTGCTGCTCCGGCAGTACCTCGTTTGCAGGCCGTGTTCCTGCCTTGCTGCTCCGGCAGTACCCCCGTCAACAGGCCGTGTTCCTGTCCCAGGTGAGCTCCTCAAGTCTCCATTGGACTCACCTGGTTATTGAAAGCACACGTGCGTGGGCACCTCTGTGCTACCCTCGTGCCATATTCTCGTGACTTCCACTGGCACACGTGCGTGGGCACCTCTGTGCTTCCCCGTGCAACAGGTACACCGAGCCGTGAGATCTGTGCCATACAACCCTCAGGGGTTAGGGCAGACCGGTGTACATAGATCGTCTGTGACATTCCAGACGATCGCTAGCAGCAACCTGCTCACTCTTCACCCACCATAGCGGCGGTCCCTTACACCGCACAGTGGACCTTGACCGGCGGAAGCAGTCCATTTCCCATCTTGGCACGCTTCCCCGGGTCCCCCTCGTAACATCCCCCCCTACACATTGCATCATGTCGTCTACATGATATTTTTTCATGTTTGTGATAGGAGTGTAAAACTGTCTGTTTAAATACATTACTAATATAACTTATGCTATAATAAAAGAAATATACATCATTAAAAAAAAAACAACCCTTCCTGCTACCTTTCCCCTGTGACCATTTTGTTAAAGACATGGATCTCACGCCGGTCAAAAGTAGTTCACTGAATCCAAAATAGACCAAACTAGAAAACTACAAAAAAATAAAAGTGTGGCGCCCCTGACCTGGTCAGGCACCACTAAGTATTGCACCCATGCTGGGGCTGTACTTCCAGGTAATCTTAAAGGCTGGAATAGGGTGTGTACACACAGACACATAGCAACCAGGTCTCCCACACCTTGAGAGGGGACCCTTGGGCAGACCCAAGAGGGGGCTCGCCTCCACATCTCGTCAAGGGGTGCAGTGGAGGGCCTGGAAACTAAGGTTGCAGCGGCTGTCAGGAGAGAGGAGGAGGGCCAATCTGATAGTGAGCATGGTTGCTAGGAGATGGTGACATGCACCGCACAGAAGAGTCAGACCCTGCACGTGAAGTAGCCGTTGGCGGGGGAGTTCGGTTACCAGCAAGTCAGTTAGAAAGACGCTGAGGGAGTCAGTTGGTCGAGTACGGAGACTCCTGGTGACTAGGCACGCACGGGGAACAGGTCCCTAGAGTGGACATCCATTTAGTGGTCTGCTAAACCTGCAGGTGAAGGGACTAGAGGTTCCTCACCAACCATACAGAGTCTGAGCCTCAGCAGCAAAGAGGGGGTCCATAAGAGGGATCGAGCCTGGAGCCATCTCACTTGGTCCACGCTGCCGGCAAACGGGCCAGAAAGAGAAGAAAAGGCAGTAGCGACTTCCCTGGATGAATCCCACGGTACTTTAAGTCAGGGGTTATCTGAAACAAGAAGTGCTAGGAAGGCGAGTTAACGGTTACCCTTAGACCGGCCTAAAGGATACTTGGTTACACCTGGTTTAATCTCAATATCGCCCGGGCGCCTCACAAACCATCTAAAAGTGAGTAAACAAGTTGAAAGACTTTCTGGACTGAGACTGAGTTATTCTGGGACCTGTTGTTCTACACACCCGAGCCCCTGGGGCCAGCCTCACTCACGGGAGGCCACACCATCTGACTGCAGACTCCATCAGCCCCAGACACTCGTTAAACCTGCAGTGGCGGTCACCCATAACCCTGACCGCAAACCGTGAGTGGCGTCACGTCTCCTATATATATATATAAATCCGCCATACCTGTTGCCAGAAGTAACCAAGTGGAGACCCTGTGGCGTCCCCGGAGGTGGAGTGATGTCCCCGAGGCAACCGCTGCAGGTGGGCGACACAAAAGCACAACAAAAACATGACAGTAATGCTGCTTTCACACCGCGTTCCGATCTCCATTCAGTGGTCCCGTCGGGGCTTCTGTCCGAACCCCCCGCAAGACGGGTTTTGGATGTATGTGTGGCGCCCCTGAGGCTTCATTTAAGCTGCAGTATTCATCCCGGGTAAGGAGGGGGTTAATCACCAGTGTTTCCACATTTACACCTTACATACAGCTTAGGAGTAGAGTTGAGCGCGGTTCGTGGTTCGTGGTTCTCCAGTTCTAGGCTCGAGTGATTTTTGGGCTGTTCGAGATCGAACTAGAACTCGAGCTTTTTGCTAAAAGCTCGATAGTTCTAGATACGTTCGAGAACGGTTCTAGCAGCAAAAAGCAGGGCTTTTTACAGCTACAGTGAGCAGGAGCCATCGCTGGCAGCCTGCCACAAGCTGGTAACCAAGATAAACATCGGGTATCCAAGCAAAGCGCTTTGGTTAGTAACCCGATGTTTATCTTAGTTACGTGCAGGAAGCCCACACTTTCCCGCTCAGCTCGCTCCACCCCCTCCTGCCCGCGGCATGTACACATACATACACATACACAAACACACACACACACACACATCCACCCCCCCCCCCCCCGCCCGCCCGCCCGCTCGCTCGCTCGGCTTACCTGCGGTGATGAAGTCCCGCCATCCCGACCTCAGCGCTGTCACTGTCCTCCATGGCCGCCGCTTGTCACATCACCTATCGCTTCCGACCCGAGACTGACACTGGCGGTGACGTCACGGACCTCTCGCGATACTTGATGTGAAGGCGCCGGTCATTGACCTCAGTGACAGGGGCTGTCAGTGTGCTGGAGATCAGCGCAGGTAATGTACCTCACTGACAGCAGCACTTGTCACCCCCCTGCAGTGACCTGGGCTGACCCATTGATGTTAGCTCAGGTCACTGCACTGCTCTCCCAGCCAATGGGGAACATCCTGCTCTTCATTGACTGGGACAGTGTGCATCGTCATGGCAACCCCTTGGATTACACCAGACCTGGATTTGTTTTTCAATCTAATAAATTGGTTAAAGAGGGAATGTTTTGGGGAGTGTTTTTTCAAATAAAAATGTGTTTGTCGTGTATTTTTTTTTTATTACTGACTGGGTTGGTGATGTCGGGTATCTGATAGACGCCTGACCTCACCAACCCCAGGGCTTGATGCCAGGTGACATTACACATCTGGTATTAACCCCAAATATTACCCCGTTTGCCACCGCACCAGGGCGCGGGATGAGCTGGGGCGAAGCACCAGGATTGGCGCATCTAATGGATGCGCCACTTCTGGGGCGGCTGCGGCCTGCTATTTTTAGGCTGGGGAGATTCCAATAACCATGGACCTCCCTAGTCTGAGAATATCAGGCCCCAGCTGTCTGCTTTACCTTGGCTGGTGATCCAATTTTGGGGGACCCCTACGTGTTTTTTTTTTTAATTATTTATTTAATTTAAAATAACAGCGTGGGGTGCCCTCAGTTTTGGATTACCAGCCAAGGTGAGGTTGCCAGCTGTGGTCTGCAGGCTGCAGCCGTCTGCTTTACCCTAGCTGGCTACAAAACTAGGGGGAACCCTATGTCATTTTTTTTTCATTTTTTTGGCTAAATACAAAGCTAAGCTAACCCCTTAGTGCCACATGAAAGGTACCAAAGGGTGTTCCACTTTTTCTCCATTTTTTTCTCCACTTTCTCTCCACTTTTTCTCCACTTTTTCTCCATTTTTTTCTCCACTTATTCTCCACTTTTTCTCCTCTTATTCTCCACTTTTTCTCCACTTTTTCTCCACTTTTTCTCCTCTTATTCTCCACTTTTTCTCCACTTTTTCTCCACTTTTTCTCCATTTTTTTCTCCACTTTCTCCACTTTTTCTCCACTTTTTTCTCCACTTTTTCTCCTCTTATGCTCCACTTTTTCTCCTCTTAATCTCCACTTTTTCTCCACTTTTTCTCCACGTTTTCTCCACTTTTTTCTCCACTTTTTCTCCTCTTATGCTCCACTTTTTCTCCACTTTTTCTCCACTTTTTCTCCACTTTTTCTCCACGTTTTCTCCACGTTTTCTCCACTTTTTTCTCCACTTTTTCTCCTCTTATGCTCCACTTTTTCTCCACTTTTTCTCCACTTTTTCTCCTCTTAATCTCCACTTTTTCTCCACTTTTTCTCCACTTTTTCTCCACTTTTTCTCCACTTTTTCTCCACTTTTTCTCCACTTTTTTCTCCACTTTTTCTCCACTTTTTCTCCTCTTATGCTCCACTTTTTCTCCACTTTTTCTCCACTTTTTCTCCACTTTTTCTCCTCTTATGCTCCACTTTTTCTCCACTTTTTCTCCACTTTTTCTCCTCTTATGCTCCACTTTTTCTCCACTTTTTCTCCACTTTTTTCTCCACTTTTTCTCCTCTTATGCTCCACTTTTTCTCCACTTTTTCTCCACTTTTTCTCCACTTTTTCTCCTCTTATGCTCCACTTTTTCTCCACTTTTTCTCCACTTTTTCTCCATTTTTTTCTCCACTTATTCTCCACTTTTTCTCCTCTTATTCTCCACTTTTTCTCCACTTTTTCTCCACTTTTTCTCCTCTTTTTCTCCACTTTTTCTCCACTTTTTCTCCACTTTTTCTCCATTTTTTTCTCCACTTTCTCCACTTTTTCTCCACTTTTTTCTCCACTTTTTCTCCTCTTATGCTCCACTTTTTCTCCTCTTAATCTCCACTTTTTCTCCACTTTTTCTCCACTTTTTTCTCCACTTTTTCTCCTCTTATGCTCCACTTTTTCTCCACTTGTTCTCCACTTTTTCTCCACTTTTTCTCCACTTTTTCTCCACTTTTTCTCCTCTTAATCTCCACTTTTTCTCCTCTTATGCTCCACTTTTTCTCCACTTTTTCTCCACTTTTTCTCCTCTTATGCTCCACTTTTTCTCCACTTTTTCTCCACTTTTTTCTCCACTTTTTCTCCTCTTATGCTCCACTTTTTCTCCACTTTTTCTCCACTTTTTCTCCACTTTTTCTCCTCTTATGCTCCACTTTTTCTCCACTTTTTCTCCACTTTTTCTCCTCTTATGCTCCACTTTTTCTCCACTTTTTCTCCACTTTTTTCTCCACTTTTTCTCCTCTTATGCTCCACTTTTTCTCCACTTTTTCTCCACTTTTTCTCCACTTTTTCTCCTCTTATGCTCCACTTTTTCTCCACTTTTTCTCCACTTTTTCTCCATTTTTTTCTCCACTTATTCTCCACTTTTTCTCCTCTTATTCTCCACTTTTTCTCCACTTTTTCTCCACTTTTTCTCCTCTTATTCTCCACTTTTTCTCCACTTTTTCTCCACTTTTTCTCCATTTTTTTCTCCACTTTCTCCACTTTTTCTCCACTTTTTTCTCCATTTTTTTCTCCACTTTCTCCACTTTTTCTCCACTTTTTCTCCATTTTTTTCTCCACTTTCTCCACTTTTTCTCCACTTTTTTCTCCACTTTTTCTCCTCTTATGCTCCACTTTTTCTCCTCTTAATCTCCACTTTTTCTCCACTTTTTCTCCACTTTTTCTCCACTTTTTTCTCCACTTTTTCTCCTCTTATGCTCCACTTTTTCTCCACTTTTTCTCCACTTTTTCTCCTCTTAATCTCCACTTTTTCTCCTCTTATGCTCCACTTTTTCTCCACTTTTTCTCCACTTTTTCTCCTCTTATGCTCCACTTTTTCTCCACTTTTTCTCCTCTTAATCTCCACTTTTTCTCCTCTTATGCTCCACTTTTTCTCCACTTTTTCTCCACTTTTTCTCCTCTTATGCTCCACTTTTTCTCCACTTTTTCTCCACTTTTTCTCCTCTTATGGTCCACTTTTTCTCCACTTTTTCTCCACTTTTTTCTCCACTTTTTCTCCTCTTATGCTCCACTTTTTCTCCACTTTTTCTCCACTTATGCTCCACTTTTTCTCCACTTTTTCTCCACTTTTTTCTCCACTTTTTCTCCTCTTAATCTCCACTTTTTCTCCACTTTTTCTCCACTTTTTCTCCACTTTTTCTCCACTTTTTCTCCACTTTTTTTCTCCACTTTTTCTCCACTTTTTCTCCTCTTATGTTCCACTTATTCTCCACTTTTTCTCCACTTTTTCTCTACTTTTTCTATGGTCGGTCTACCCATTAGCTCTGCCATGCATAGTGTAGCTCTACACCTACTGCACATGTTACTTTATGATTGACATCTCTTTCGTACCAGAGCTGTCTAAGTCTACTCTGACCCCATATTTGTCATTACTATATTGTCCTTGTACTGTATTATGACATTTGTATCATGTGTTTCATTTCTTGCTGTGTTGCAATTTTTTTGCTGCATCCCAATTGTACCTCTACATTGTTCGAGTTTATGTTATTGTTCTCTCACTCTTATGTGATACTGATTATTGTCATTTTTCATGATTACATGCAGATAAGTCCAATCTGACGAAGGCTCAGGCCGAAACGTCATTTGTAACTTGTTTTGGACAAAAACATATATGCTTATGAAAAAAAAATTTTCTTAATACGGACCAATAAAGAGTGATTTTGCATTACTATCCGTTGTGACTTACTGACTTAGTCTGGGAGATATAGAGTGCCGAGGTTACTCACTAATTTTATCTATTATTACCTCTGAGCACCTATATACCAGTGAGCAGAGCTTCCTCTACAGTAGTTCTCCTGATTAGGCATGCCCTTACCTCATGAGCAGGGCATTGCAGCTTTGGTAGCAACCATTACGACATGGACTCTGCTGCTGTGGACCCGGGGAGAGTGAGTGCAGATTCATTGCACCCACACTCCTCACATGAAGGGTCCGCACTCCTAGAAAATGGGGGATACGTTCCCTGAGTGTCTCCCCCCCCATATTCTAGACGGTCCAGAGTCGTCGTGGGACCCCTTTATTTTTTTTCTTACAATAAATTGGTGAAAGAGGAAATGTTTTGGGGACTGTTTTTTCAAATAAATTTCTTTTGTCGATTTTTTGTTTTTGTTAGTACTGACAGTTTATGATGTTGGGTATCTAATAGACGCCATGACATCACAAACTGCTGGGCTTGATCTCAGGTGACTTTACAGCTAGTATCAACCCGATTTATTACCCCGTTTGCCACTGCACCAGGGCACGGGATGAGCTGGGGTGAAGCGCCAGGATTGGCGCATCTAGTGGATGCGCCACGTCTGGGGTGCCTGCGGCCTGCTATTTTTAGGCTGTGAAGGCCCAATAACTATGGACCTTCCCACCCTGAGAATACCAGACCACAGCTGTCCGCTTTACCTTGGCTGGTGATCCAATTTGGGGGGTCCCCTACTTTTATTGTGTAATTATTAATATTTATAAAATAATTATAAAAAAGAGCCTGAGGGGACCTCCACATTGGATCCCCAACCACGGTAAAGCTGCCAGCTGTGGTTTTCAGGCTACAGCCGTCTGCTTTACCCTAGCTGGCTATCAAAAATGGGGGGACCCAACGTAATTTTTTTTTTTTAACTATTTTTTAAATAGAAAAAATTAATGGGCTTCCCTGTATTTTGATTGCCAACCAAGGTAACGGCAGGCAGATGGGGGTGGCAACCCATAGCTGTCTGCTTTATCTGCGCTGAGAATCAAAAATACCGCGGAGCGCTACGTCATTTTTTTAAAGATTTATTTTTACAGCACTGTGATGTCCAGCAATCAAAATACAGGGAAGCCCATTTTATTTTTAGTTATTTAAATAAATAATTAAAAAAAATATATGTTAGCTCCCACTGCATTTTTTGTATTGCTAGCTAAGGGTAATCCAAGCAGCTACTGGCTGCTAACCCCCACTGCTTGGTGTTACCTTCACTGGCAATGGAAAATCCAGGGAAGCATTTTTTTTTTTTTTGCCAAAAAGCTACAAAAAAAGGACGTGAGCTTCGCCATATTTTTGTATGCTAGCCAGGTATAGCAGGCAGGTGCTGGAAGAGTTGGATACAGCGCCAGAAGATGGCGCTTCTATGAAAATGCCATTTTCTGAGGTGGCTGCAGACTGCAATTCGCAGCAGTGGGGCCCAGAAAGCTCAGGCCAACCGGTGGTGCGGATTCCAATCCCAGCTGCCTAGTTGTACCTGGCTGGACACAAAAATGGGGCAAAGCCTACGTCATTTGTTTTCTAATTATTTCATGAAATTCATGAAATAATAAAAAAAGGGCTTCCCTTTATTTTTGGTTCCCAGCCGGGTACAAATAGGCAACTGGGGGTTGGGGGCAGCCGTACCTGCCTGCTGTACCTGGCTAGCATACAAAAATATGGCGAAGCCACATAATTTATAATTTTTTCAGGGGGCAAAAAACTTCTGCATACAGTCCTGGATGGAGTATGCTGAGCCTTGTAGTTCTGCAGCTGCTGTCTGTCTGTATGGAGAAGAGCAGACAGCAGCTGCAGAACTACAAGGCTCAGCATACTCCATCCAGGACTGTATGCAGAAGTTTTTTGCCCACCAAAAAAATGACGTGGGCTTCGCCATATTTTTGTATGCTAGCCAGGTACAGCTGGCAGCCATGGGCTGCCTCCAACCCCCAGTTGCCTATTTGTACCCGGCTGGGAACCAAAAATATAGGGAAGCCCGTTTTTTTTTAATTATTTCACTTATTTCATGAAATAATTAAAAAACAAATGACGTGGGCTTCGCCCTATTTTTGTGTCCAGCCGGGTACAACTAGGCAGCTGGGGATTGGAATCCGCAGCACAGGTTAGCCCGAGGTTTGTGGGCGCCTCTGCTGTGGATTTCAGTCCGCAGCCGTCCCAGAAAATGGCGCTCTCATAGAAGCGCCATCATCTGGCGCTGTATCCAACTCTTCCAACAGCCCTGGAGCCGGGTGGCTTGTTGGGTAATCATGAGTTAATACTGGCTTTGTTTTACCAGCCAGTATTAAGCCAGAGATTCTTAATGTCAGGCACGTTTGACCCGGCCATTAAGAATCTCCAATAAAGGGTTAAAAAAAGACACCACACAGAGAAAAAATACTTTAATAGAAATAAATACACAGACACATTAGAGACTCCATCTTTATTACCCCTGTCAGCCCTCCACGATCCTGCTCTTCTGTCTTCTTTCTTTCTAGTGTAGTAGTAGTGACGATTGTAGTGAGGGGCATCACTTGGGGCTGGGGAACCTCCATCCTAACTACAATGCTCACTACAATCGGGAAGCAGCGTGCAGCCTTCACTCCGTGAGTGATCACTGCTGGCTGCTAGCGGTAACGCTGACAGACGCGTTACCATAGCAACGGTGCTCCCGGAGCCGCGGTTAGCGGTGACGTCACCGCTAACTGCGTTGCTATGGCAACGGTGATCTCCGTTAATGACCGGCTGTGTCAGCCGGTCCCTAACGGAACGGGGAGTCGACCGTGTGCTAGAGCATGTCGCCGGTACACGGCGATACACATATGTGCACCGTGTACCGGAGAGATGCACTCGCAGGTCCTACATGACGTGTCATAGTCATGTGACCAGTCTGTAGCCAATGAGATAATAGCCACGTGACTGGTCACATGGCTATTTTGACGTCACGATAGGTCCTGCTTCTCTGCTGGCAGTGCAGGTCACCGGGAGGATTCAGCGATCATCGGATGGAATAGCGGCAGGAGACAGAGTGCAGAAGGGATCGCGAGGACCGGTAAGTGTTATGGCAATGTTTATTAACTGTTTGTGTACATTTATAATGCATTTTTATGTGTTTGTGATTGCCTCCCATTATAGCCTATACGTTCGAGTTCGGTTCGTCGAACGTTCGACGAACCGAACTCGAACGGGACCCCCGTTCGGCGAACCGGCCTCGAGCCGAACCGGGACCGGTTCGCTCATCTCTACTTAGGAGCCTTCTCACTGGGGAACTTGGCTAGGGTAGGCTGGGGGTTGGCCATCACGAAGCATGGGACTTTTCCGGTCACTAGGACAACCACCTGGGTTGTGGGTTTCACTTAGGGTAGAAGTAGGAGCAACCTGGACACTAAGCCAGTCTAGTTGGGACTTCAGTTTTGGCGACACGACACCTTTTTCTTCTTTCACAGGGCCTGAGGCTTGGAGCGGGACGCTCAGCCCAGGTTCCTCACTCCTGGAGGGGCAACTCTTAGCAAGAACACTTTCAAAATACCGGTGGCTACTTCTAACTTAACCTGGATTGGCTGGAGCCCACCACGGCAGTGACCTTTACCTCAATCTAAAGACAGTGAGTAAAACACCTGGAACCGCAGCAGCTGACTCAGCCTTTTGAATACCGTCGCCCCGCGCTTCGGCGCCAATGGCGACTACTCCCCTCATCATCCTCCCGGGGCCCGCTCCACCTGTGGGGAGCAGAACCATCTTGGCTGCTACAACCATCTGCCCCAGAAGACAGCAACAGCAGTGACAGCTAATTCCCTGGCCGCATACCGTAGGTGGCGTCATGAGACAATCCTCCTCACCCTCATCCACTACTAGCCTCATCTTCTCCGTTCCCTCATCTATCCCTTTTATTGTACACCTCGGGGCCACGAAGCCGGGCAGGGCCACCCGTGACATCCCCAGGTAGGCGAAGAGTAACGTTTAACCCCTGCCCCGTGGGTGCTACTATGCACCAATGGGGCCACTGACTATAATGGTGCAGACAGAGTCACCATCTGCTCTGTCATGCACCATTTTCAGGACGTGTATTTGTCATTATTATGCGGTGCAGATGCATGGCCCAGGAAAAAAAAACACACAGATGTAAAGAGCTCCATAGAATATGATGGATAAATGTTATATCTGTGAGGTAAAAGAAGACAATACATGAAAATGGACGTCTGAATGAGGCCTTATGGTCATGTCACACACAACGACAGCGACGATGACGTCGCTGATAAGTCACCATTTTCTGTGACGTAGCAGCGACCTTGCTAGCGATATCGCTGTGTGTGACATCCAGCAACGACCTGGCCCCTGCTGTGAGGTCGCCGGTTATTGCTGAATGTCCTGGACCATTTTTTGGTCGTTGCTCTCCTGCTGTGAAGCACACATTGCTGTGTGTGACAGCGAGAGAGCAACGAACTGAATGTGCAGGGAGCCGGCTTCTGCGGACGCTGATAACCAAAGTAAATATCGGGTAACCAATTAAAGGCTTGGTTACCCGATATTTACCTTCGTTACCAGCGTCCGCAGCTTCTTGAAGCCGGCTCCCTGCTCCCTGCACACGTAGCCAAGGTACACATCGGGTAACTATAAGCAAAGCGGTTTGCTTATTAACCCGATCTGTATTCTGGCTACGAGTGCAGGGAGCCAGCGCTAAGCGGTGTGCGCTGGTAACCAAGATAAATATCGGGTAACCAAGCGAAGCACTTTGCTTGGTTACCCGATATTTACCTTAGTTGCCAAGCGCAGCATCGCTTCCACGCGTCACTGCTGGCTGGGGTCTGGTCACTGGTCGCTGGTGAGATCTGCCTGTTTGACAGCTCACCAGCGACCATGTAACGACGCAGCAGCGATCCTGATAAGGTCAGATCGTCGTCGTGATCGCTGCTGCGTCGCTACGTGTGACCTAGGCTTTAGGTCGGGGAGCACAGAAACCCTACATGCATCATTGTCCGGTTCCTCAGGGGTGATGTCCACTGAAGGTTCGGCCTTAATAGGTGTGGACATGGCAATAATTTACACTATTATCACTTCAGGTAAATAATAACCATAAGTGTAATCAATGTAATGGGTCCATGATGTATCTGCAAAAATGATGCACAGCACACGTGACAGAAATCTGACCACCTACTGTGGAAGTCCTGTGAAATTGATTGACCAGATGAAACCAGAGTTGACTAAAGGCCATTTCACACATAACGAGTTCGTGAACGAGATCGTTGCTACGTCACAGTTTCTGTGATGCAACAACGACTTTACTAGCGATCTCGTCATGTTTGACACGTACCAATGATCCGCCCCCTGCTGTGAAATCGTTGGTCGATGCTGAACAGCCTGGGCCATTTTGGCTCGTTGGAGTCCTGATGTGCAGGATGGATCTGTATGTTTGACACCTACCTACAATTTCGTTAACGACCTAGATTAGAACTTTGGTGTGGCACGTAGGCGTGTAGTTGCGTCCCCGTTTCTGCGCCCCCTCTGCACCGATTGGTTGGCGCTGATAAACACTCGGGAACGAAGGAGGGATGAATCCGGGTGCAGATGCAGCTTCGATCCGAAAAGCAAGCCAGCAACCGGGTACAAAGTACAAATGAATCTGGGTGGAGTCGCAGGTTCTATTCTCAAAGCAAAGCTCAAAAGAAGTGACAAAGGATGACGCGATACAAAAGTTACCTTTTAGAGCCGCCCACCCGCCCAATCCAAACGCAGTATTGGCCACCAATCGGAGCGGAGGGGTGTGGAAAAGGCGACGCAAATGCACGCATTTGTGGCTCACTGCGCTTCACTACGCCCCTAATCGAGATCGGAATCGTTACCACAGCTGTTGTGTGACAGGGTCCCGACGATTTACAAGACCATTATACGGGTCGCATGCTCGTTCCTAAAGTCGGTGTGTGTGACACCTCACATACGATTTCACCAACGACTCAGCAACGATCCGGGAACTGTGACGTAGTAGCGATCTCGTTCACGATCTCGTTATGTGTGACTGGATCTTAAGATACAAGTGTGGAGGTCGCCTGAGCTGTAGTTTGTTTGTTTAAACGTAATAAGAATATCTGTGTATATAAATAATCAAAATGTAAATGTAGATGCATAATTATCTGTCTGTCTACGGAGCCATCGCATGGACCCATAGTATGATTCTGAGCTGTATATTGAAAAAGTTAGCCAAATTATAAATGAACAAAGGAGATATTCATTAAGTTAATTGGGAGCCTTATCAGTAAAATTCACAGGAGAAGGAATGTAGTATTTGTAGGATGAGGCGGGTGATCCCATACTCCCATGTGCCATTTTTACAGAATCTCATCGTCGCTTACTGTCTTCAAAGTGTACTATTTGGGATGATAAATGATCTCATGCATTCTCCCAATGCTGCCCATACGCACTCCCCCCTAATTATTCTTTATCACTATGTGTAAGCAAATGGAGAAGTTTTTGTAAATATCTTTCAGGCTGAAGTGATGTTTTAATGCTTTAACAATAGAATATAACGAGCTCAGTTGGTGATGCTAGCTCAAGGAGAGCATGTCTGTGTGTTCATTGTCTAATACATGGATATATCGGCACTGGTATACAGCTAATACGGCACTGTCTTTGGATATCCCAAACGAAGACTCCATTAGCAGTCTTCAACCCAAATTCCTCCCTTGACACAAGAAAGTCAAACAGAACCGGAGTTGACCAAGATGCAAGAAAGTCAACAAAATGAGAACTTTAATACTGTGTAAAACACCATAAAGTGTGTGACATATAAACACACTACACGGATTACACAAATATATATCACATTTACATATAGTGAATAAACTAGTAATAGATATATATCATATACAATATTATACTACATATAGTCACGAATATATTCCCCTCTAGGATCAGTAGATAGGATGGGTATAGGGAAAACGTAGGCCGATCCCACAGAGCACGTTTGAATGGCAGGACCCCATGATGTGCGTAGGGAAAGCCTTGTGTATTGTGAAGTAGGACAAGCCTCTGCGGTCTACCTTATAGGAAGGGACAGATAACTAGGATAGAACATAATTAATCAAAAGAGGGGAATTGTTAGAGAAGCCATTTTGTCCTGTTCACCATTTTGTCCTGTTCACCATTTTGTCCTGTTCACCATTTTGTCATGTTCACCATATTGTCTGCTCTTACATAACAGTATATGATGTAATTGATGTTAGAACTTTTTACAAAAACAACATCTGCTATTTCAATAACTTGTTTCCTAGAATATGTTCTCTTACAAATATGTATTTTTCTTAGAATATGTTGTCTCTTTCCAAAATATGACTTATTTTTAAATGATTTGGCATCCATATCATATCCCTTGAAACCTTTTATGTCTGGTTTGGCCAATACTATTGCTATTAATTATTCCCAAACTCCCTTCCTGACATAATAAGATATAATATTTCCTTATTTCCTAGGAATGTGTATTTCTTGTTATTTCCCAAAAATGTAACAAAGATTAACCTTGACCTATGCCATATGGTAACCACCTAAAATTTATGACTATTGTGTAATTATATCACATGTCTCACATTATGTAATCAGTCTAGAGCAGGGGTAGGCAATTCAATTTCTCATGGGGCCGCATGAGAACTTGGGATCCTTTTAGAGGGCCGGACTAATATAATTAACTCAATTCTACCCAATACTGTGTATATATGTGTGTATATATATATATATATATATATATATATACATATATACATATATATATATATATATATATATATATATATATATATATATACACATACTACATCACTATATGCTTCACCTTTAATAAATTACATCATTATATACTGCACCTGTAATACATTACATCACTATACACTGCCCCTGTAATACATTACATCGCTATACACTGCCCCTGTAATACATTACTGCACTATATACTGCTGTCGCGGGCGGAGGAGGGGACGCTGCGCTCTCCCACTGCTCGGGTCCGGCTGCTGCGGCTGCTGCTGCTCGGTGGTGGCTCGAGCGGTGGGCCGGATCCTGGGGACTCGAGCGGCGTTCCTCGCCCGTGAGTGAAAAGGGGATTTTGATTGTGGGGGTTTTGATTATTGTCCGTGACGCCACCCGCGGTTGTGGTGATATTGGTGACACCACCGCTGCTCTGGACGGGTGTTTTGCTAATATTTTTAGCACTAAGGTTCAGATACGGCTTTAAAGAAGGCAAATAAGTAATTTTATTATAAAGGTTAATATAAAATACAAACTTAAAGGAAAAGTATGATATTGCGTACACTTTTGTATAATCAACATACAAAGGTTAAGTACAGTTAAATACTTACAATCACCAAGGAGTTTTGAACATCATCTGCCTGGAATATTAAGAATCAGAGAAGCACACCAAGGACAGAGGACTCCTGGAAATCCCAACACTGACCGGACATCTCGGTACAGGTAACACCAGCTTCTGTCTGTGCTATATTTCATCTGATCTTATAGAGGCTTGAACAATATTACAAGCCTTAAAGTTAATGTAACCACTTAGTGACTCCCCTAAAGAAACCACTAAAATGCCATATGTCTATAAAACTTCATTTTATTAAATCATTTAAAATTCATGACAGTATATGTTTGGGAATAAATTAGGGCAGTAGAAATCGCAAGTGCGAACCCCTCCTAACTCAGAAGGGGTGAATGCGGGCACACAAAGACATACATGCAGGTCAATTACCAGCATACATAATATTTGTATAGCTAAGTGGTCAAATATATGGGAAGAATTACAACAAGAGTATTTAAAGTTGTTTTTACCCACACAACAATACCAATAGCCACTCAAAAACCAATGATCACACTTGAATGTAAGTCATGTGTACATAACAGGACATCCCTCATATATTTGTGCAGCAGAATATAAACCATACGGTGGGGCCCAGGGGAGAGGTACAATCCTCTGATTGATTCAGATTTTGCCCCAAAAATAGTCCAAAATTACGGCCTCCACCCCCTACCAGGCTTAAACCCCTGCTACCACTCCGGGGTCAGCCCCCATACACTCACTCCCTGAGACCATGCACAAGGAAACGCCAATAATCATTATCCCAGTACAAGACTAATTAGCATATGCTTGTGAGCGTTCCTCCCCATACATGACCCGGGGCTTCATATGGAGACTAACTGTATGACCATATAATAAGGAACAGACCTGAATGATGTGCGAAGTATGCCCGCAGCCGCCTCGACGCGTTTCACTAGCTGCTTCTTCTTGGAGGCAGGTGTACATATGGGGCATTGGGAGCTTATTTTATATCCACATCCATTGAATATTTGCAGCAGGTGTTGCAAACCTACACACATGTTTTCTTCGGCGCGGACGCCACCATGACACCCGGATACCGGAAGTGACCCGGCGCTATGTTCCGGTTGCGGGGAAGAGCTGTCAGTCACGGCGACCATGGCAACGCGATGCCACGGCCGCCGCGCATGCGCAGCCCGTCACCGCCTCACCGTACTAGAGCGCAGGGAATCCGAGTGTCAGGTTTGGCCGCGCACAGCATGTGTTACATAGCAACATTCAATAGGGCTTCTATGGCTAGTCTCTCGAGTGCCCTTTCACCAGAAACATACTACCAATACAGCACCTGAGTCACATAGTATCCAGCAGTACTGTGTACAGCATCAGTATTATAACAGTAGTAGAAAAGAGAGCAGTTTAACATTTTAACTCAAGTATGGTGACATAACCACCCACAAACGAATAGCAATACTCAGTTATTTCACATTTCCACAGCAGGCATTAATGTTATAACCCACATAAGTGCTGTATAAACCATATATATAAGCCATTTCCACAGCGGGCATTAATGCTATAACCCGCATAACTGCTATATAAGCCATATGGGCTTCACCATGTTATTTGGAAAAATACATTACCACTATACAATCCAAATCTAAACTGTATTTTTACCAAGACCAATTACACCCAATCCATATGCCCGCTGCTAATATATACAAAATAATCATAAATTCGTTCAAAAAGCCGCAGAATCCGTAGATATATATAATGGAATTTTTCTTCTTATTTGCAGGATCATCTGGTGTACAGTCGAAATCACGTCCATCCACTATCTGTGTATACGAATATTAATAGATCCATCCGAATGCCGTCAGGCCCCATGGATATTCATAACAAACACCTCCTCTTCTCCACAACAGTAAAGATGATCTAGAACTCGAGAGGAGAAAGGGTGTTATTAGTACACCTCGCAAATACAATCATTAACCCCTTACCAATGAGATATAATTATCATTAGTCTGTCATTACATAATAAAAACCATATAAAAACCTCTAAGGGTGCAAACGTCCCTAACCAAGAGCCAGTACCAGATTAGAGAAAGGCATTAAACCCGAAACTTTCATTGAGGCCATCCGGAGATACCGTGCCCAGCCGGTATATCCATCTACTCTCCAGCTGGGCCAGGGATTTCCCTATATCCCCACCACGCATGTCCACTCTAATTTGGTCAATGGCTTTGACCAAGAAGAGTCTGGAATCGGAGTTATGAAACTCTCTAAAGTGGCGGGGGATAGTTTTCAATTTCTCATTGTCTAAGGCCTCTTTAGAGTTCTTGATGTCTCGAACATGCTCGCCCACCCGGGTCTTAAGTTCCCGGGTGGTCATGCCGATATACAACAAGTTACATGGGCATGAGGCCTGATAAATAACAGCCTTGGATGTACAACTAAGATGTAATCTGATGTTGTACTCCTTATCTCCCCTGGTGCCTCTGAAAGTCCTGGCTTTACGCATATTCGCGCATGCCTTGCATAACCCGCAAGGAAAGAAACCTACGGTCCCTGTTTTTGCCCGTCCACTACCACTCACTCCATAATGGCTACGCACCAGATGATCTTTAATATTTCTGGCTCTCCGTGCCGTCATGAGAGGGTATGTAGATAGATTTCTACCCAGTATCGGGTCTGTTTTCAAAATGCCCCAATGTTTCTTCAAGATCTCACCTACCTCCCTCCAACGGTTGTTATAAGTAGTGATCAACCTTACATCATTACTCTTACATGGCCTCAATTCAGGGTAGTTCGGATAGAGTAAAGACTCTCTGGTGCATGATCTCGCTCGGTCGAAACCACGTTTTACCATCCTCCTGCTATACCCTCGGCATACAAACCTATCAGTCAGATCCTTGGCTTGCTCCATAAAGGCTTCTCCAGTGGAGCAGATTCTCCTGGCCCTCAAGAACTGCGCCACTGGAATGCCCCTAATAGTTGCCGGGGTATGAGAAGATTTTGCATGGAGGAGGGCATTCGTGGCAGTTGGTTTTCGATAAATTTCAGTATCGAGTACCCCCTGATCCGTAACTCTGATCTTAATGTCCAAAAAGTCCATTTCTCGACCATATTTGAACGTGAGAAAGATGTTTATTGTGTTTTGGTTTAGTCTGTCTATAAACCCCATCAGCTCCCTGGGGGATCCCTCCCACAAGAACCAGATGTCGTCGATGTATCTCATCCAGTTGTGTACTTTACCGATATCGACATCTGGTTCTGTGAGAAAGATCCGTCTCTCCCAGGCCCCCAAAAAGAGATTTGCATAGGCCGGGGCACAGGCCGCACCCATGGCTGTGCCCCGCCTCTGGATATAGACAGACCCCCCAAAAGTAAATACGTTGTGTGTTAATACGTACTCTAACAATGTAAGGAGCAATTCCACCAGTGCCCTGTCCAAATTGCTGGACTCCAGGAAGTAGGCCGCAGCTTTGAGACCATCATGGTGATCTATCGATGTGTATAAACTTTCCACATCCGTGGTCACCATGATGGTCCCTGTATCCAGAACAACATTATCCAGTCTCCTGAGGGCCTCCGTAGTGTCCCTTATGTAGGATGGGAGGGAGGCGGCCAAAGGCTTCAGATAGAAGTCCAGCATTTGGCACACCCCCTCACAAAGTCCATCCATCCCCGACACTATGGGGCGCCCAGGAGGACTGGATTGGCTTTTATGTAGTTTTGGTATCAGATAAAAGGTGGGCATCCTGGGATGCTTGACCAACAGGCTCTCAAATAATTTCTTGGGGATTACCCCATTTGTACAAGCTTCCTCCAGGATCCCCACCAATTGAATCTGAAATTCCTGTGTTGGGTCAACATACAATTTTTTGTAGCAGATTTGATTACCCAGCTGTTTATTGGCCTCCCTCTCGTACATAACATTCTGCCAGATGACAAGGTTGCCACCCTTGTCAGCTGGCTTAAACTGGACATCAGTCCATTCCTTCATTTCGTCCAGGGCATTGCGTTCCTGAACACCCAGATTGGAAAACCTATTGGGTTTCTCATTCAATCTCTCAATATCCCAGGTAACCATCTTAACAAAAATATCCAATGCAGGACACAAAGTGAGGGATGGAAATTTTTTAGACCTGGAGTAAAGGTGAGTTGGGAACTTACTTATATATGCTCCCGCTGATTCCTCTGCTAAAGCCTCTAATGCTTCTACCGCCTCTTCCTCCCTTTCCACTTCGGTGGGCCCCCCTGTGGTGGGTTGGGAAAAGATGCGCTTAAAGAGCAGTTTTCGGGCAAACAGATGTATGTCCTTGATGGCCGTAAAAGTATCCAACTGCATGGTGGGGGCAAATGAAAGACCCTTTTCAAGCAGCTGGATATGGACATCAGACAATATATGATCTGAGAGGTTGATTACCTTGAATTGATCTGTCCTCTCCTTTTCTGCCTGAAAGAGAGGGGCAGTTCTCCTAACACCACCCGATCTAGTATTAATACTGCTGCCTGATGGTAACTCGTCTTCTGATTGCTCCACTTCACTGGTAGTGGTCATTGATGAAATCGATCCATTTTGCGCTCTACCCCTCTTAGATGGTCCAGTTTTTAGCTGCCATCTAAAAAATTTTTTATTTGCGTAGTCCGATACATCACGTTGATATTTTTTGGACTTAAGCGTACTAATTTCCTTCTCCCACTTCTGCATATCCTTTTCTACTTCGTCAAGAAATTTTTTAAACACATCCGGGGGGAGATCCTTCTGTATATTATTAGTTAATTCCATCAATTCATTATCCAATACACCAAGGGTCATTTTGTTTTTATCTATAATGATCTGCAGGAAAACCTTCGAGCATGCTGTCGCTGCTTCCTCCCATCTACCAATAAAATTCTCCTCCTCAAGAGGGAAAGATGGGTACGTTTGGATCCTAAGACCCCTTGGAATGATATTATTGGATAAATAGTTTTCCAAAGACAGATTAGTCCAGCATATCCTCATCCTTTTGTGGACGCAATCTCTATATCTGGTACATAGCTCCTTGCTATCAGGAGACGTTTGTTCTAAAAGAAAGGAGGGATCACTCTTGAATAGATCCGCCGCCCTACTACGCCAAACAGCCTCCTTGGTTTTGAAATCCATTTGTAAAAGCGGTAACAACAACCCTGTGAAAACACAGGAAAATATCAATTTGACATACCACACGTACCACATTTTATCTTTGTCCAGACGACATCATATCAAGATAACCACTTAGTGACTCCCCTAAAGAAACCACTAAAATGCCATATTTCTATAAAACTTCATTTTATTAAATCATTTAAAATTCATGACAGTATATGTTTGGCAATAAATTAGGGCAGTAGAAATCGCAAGTGCGAACCCCTCCTAACTCAGAAGGGGTGAATGCGGGCACACAAAGACATACATGCAGGTCAATTACCAGCATACATAATATTTGTATAGCTAAGTGGTCAAATATATGGGAAGAATTACAACAAGAGTATTTAAAGTTGTTTTTACCCACACAACAATACCAATAGCCACTCAAAAACCAATGATCACACTTGAATGTAAGTCATGTGTACATAACAGGACATCCCTCATATATTTGTGCAGCAGAATATAAACCATACGGTGGGGCCCAGGGGAGAGGTACAATCCTCTGATTGATTCAGATTTTGCCCCAAAAATAGTCCAAAATTACGGCCTCCACCCCCTACCAGGCTTAAACCCCTGCTACCACTCCGGGGGTCTATGCCAGTCATTGGGCATAGATGAATCAGAAATACACCACAGACAATGGGGTAATAAACCCACAGACATTCAAATCTCCCAAGAATACACATCAGGTATTTGAGCTAGGTAACTGGATATATTGTCTGTCTGTGTATATAGCAAACACATAAAACATCAGATTGTTGAATTAAAGTAAATCATTAGGATTCTCTTACAATGGTATATTGTCTGCCTGTATATTCAAGATAAACACACAGAAACCCTTAAGGATACACAAGATTTTGTAACCATGTACACTTTGTCTGGTTAAACAATATGTTATAGTATAACATAATGTATAAACTCAAAAATAGCCATTTTTATATTTGCAATACATTCCACCCTTGGCTATTTTGAGCCATACATTATTTATATAATGTCCCATACCCTAACGGCATAGTTTTAGCGGATGATACAACAACACAAAGCAATGCATGCACAATAGCAAAAATTACTCCTAATATATATAATGCATATATCCAAAAATCAGGTAACTAAGAAAATACACATTCCCACCATCTACCATTATCTTGTGTAATGTAATTAATCTAGTATAAATCCATCTCTACTTGTGATAAATATAGCCACCAAACAAGAGAATCGTCCTATTGCTTTAGCTGCATATGCCGCTACAGTGAGTGTTCCTACAATTATTATAGATAATCCTTGTATCTATGATTTTGTTAACAATTTTACATTTTGTGTATATGATGAAGCGGTCATTATATTGTTAATCTCATATTATTCCCTGCCCTCATATGTTTGCATTTTTTATTTGTATGAGAGCCACAAATAATAGCAATCTCTTTATAGCCTGTCTGATTCTGTATTTTTAATTGTTGACATCTGCCTATTTTGCTTTGACAAGTCCTCTGAGTCCTTAGGGCAATAATCTCTTCTGTTAGAATATGTTCCCCAGTGCAGTTCATATAGGCACAATACAGATTGGAGGTGAAGTTTTGGGTCACATCTTCTTCTTCTAGGTCTTCTTCTGTTTGGTTTTCAATAAGGCCACATTTTTCATGGTTGGTCTCTGTGTTTTCGGTCTGAAGGTTGCTTGGCTTCTGACGGAAGTAGAACCATGCCCATGGTGGCGCCAATGATGCAACATTTCCAGATTTTGATCTAAAGGGACAAAAATCCACATATTACTCATCTGTCAGTTGGGATGTATTCCCACTTTTCTTGTTTCATAACTGTCAGCACATTGTCTGCTCCTCGAGCAATGACTTCAGCAGGTTCTGGAGGACCTTTGTCACTCAATTGTTTCACCCAAATTTTTGCACAATCATTGATAGGATGTGAAGATCCAAATCATTTATCTTCTCTGCAGAACTGAAGGAGCCCTCCCTCTGACTATCTACATTTTAGAAATAGACAGCACCATCAACTGATTAACATGTCACTGTCTCCACTATTCATTAGAATTACCTTAATTAATAATCCTGATCTATCCCTTCTCTTATTAACTGAGTTCAGTTGAAGGCCAAATCTGACCTTTGGACTATGGGTACCTTCACACTTTAGCGATGCAGCAGCGATCCGACCAGCGATCTGACCTGGTCAGGATCGCTGCTCCGTCGCTACATGGTCGCTGGTGACCTGTCAAACAGGCAGATCTCACCAGCGACCAGTGACCAGGCCCCAGCCAGCAGCGACGTGCAAGCGACGCTGCGCTTGCACGGAGCCGGCGTCTGGAAGCTGCCGACACTGGTAACTAAGGTATACATCGGGTATGGTATACTAAAAAGTTCACTATTTACCCAACCATATTGGTATATTGTGCTGTATTAATTAGCAGCATGGGTATGTAAATATGAGACCAACCAAACAATAGCAAAAATAATTGCCCTTCCAATAGACTGAACACAGGGATCCTGCTGGTTTCCAGTCTCCCTGTGAACATTTGGATGGCTCTGTATTGTTTATGAGCAGGAATGGCTTTTGTAATACTTATCTCTTTACATATCTCTGTACATTCTGTATTGGTGGCAATCTCCTCTGTGGTCTCAATATTACCCTTCTCAATTTCCCCCCATCTATCTTCCATTTCAGATGGAGACATCTTGGTGGAAGATGATGACAACCTCTTCTGCTGGGCTTTGATTTCCTGCACCAAACATTTGACTTCAGCGTAAAGATCCTCCACCCCCGGTGCTGTCGGCTGTGCTGGTGACGATGAGAAAGTGGGCCCTCTTTCTCCCCATGTCCTGCTGTGCCCCTGCTGTGGAGATTCAGAATCTTTTGCTGCAACCTTTTTATTATGTGAAACCCCTGACTTTTTATTGAGTCCTCTCCTTTGATACAATTTTCTCTTTTGATACAATTTCCACATCTCGTCAGTACTAATCCTGTCTATTTTATCCCAGGGAACACCATCCTTTATCAGGGCCATAAACATATCTCTCCTGGTAACACTGGATCTACGATTTGTACTACTTTTGACGTTGTTACACTGTTCTTCAAAATTAAGCTGACCTCTCTGTTTGGGACCCCATTCTCCCAGACCCCCTAACTGTCGGATCGCCTCCAATGTATTGGAGATGGGTTTCCCAGTCTGATTTACCATTAATGCCATCATGACATGTTTATAAGCTGGAGGGGCATTTCTAATGATACAATTTCTAATAGAAACACTTACAATAACTTGCATGTAATCGTCATATGTACTTGCTGAAATAGCATTTTTCATAGCCTCCTCCTTCAATCTCCGAGCACAATCTTTCAATGTAAACCATGGTTTTTCATTGGGCGGCCAGTCCGCCTCGGATGGGTATTTATGCTGCAATGCCATAGCCACAACATCCATCATACTACACACCACATGTGGTCGCTGAACCATCAAGGAACAAAATGCCTCCTTCACTACAGGCTCATGGCTGAGTTGAACAAACTTTGGGCCATCCACACCATCCAGATGCACTCCATGACCTCCCATCTCCCATAATCTGACTATCCAAGTTATCAAAGATTCATTTGACCTTTGTGAAAAACGATCATGAAGCTGACTGCAATCCTCTACCATATTCCTGTTCTGTTTACCTGTAGCTGTTTCTAAAACTTGTCTATGGTATATAGGATGAACTCTTATTGGGTTCAGATGAGGATCAATGTCTTTCTCCCCACTGACATGTTCATCCTCCTGTTCTGGGTCGGTGACGTTTTCAGAATCAGATGAGTTCTGTACCTCACCATTCCACTCACCTGAGTTCCCCTCTGTCCCTGCTTTGGCTATGGCCAAAGCTACTTCCTTTCTATTCTCCTTCCCTCTCTTCTTTCTGTATTTATACTGCTCTATACATACAGCAGACTTGTCTGCATCATGCTGATATCCATCACATTTGTTCACTGACAACTTATTCTGACACTGTGCTGTAACCAATGCAGTCTGGACCTCACACAACTGTCTCTCTAATTCCTGAACTTTTGTTACCATACGTATCTTTTCCTCGTGCTGTTTTCTATATGCAGACAACAGGATCCATCCACGCCTACCAACAGCGCCCAATTCTTTACCTTTCTCCACTTTCACTTTCTGCAACTGTTAGAGAAGCCATTTTGTATGCTTTTTTAGTATAGAAGTTAGACGAAAGTTCATTGATTGCATAACTATAGTTACGCAATCCGTTATGTAATTTTAGAATGAGTAATTGATGTTCTATTCCACATCTGCTATTCTTTTTTTGTTTATACGGTCATCTTGACCTGGAGCTTGTTTTATAGTTTTAATCAGTTTTTATAGTTTTAATCAGTTTTTATAGTTTTAATCAGTTTTTATAGTTTTAATCAGTTTTTATAGTTTTAATCACATCTCTTGAAACACTTTTTTACATATCTCTTTGATTCATTCAACCACATCAACAGGTTCAGCATTTTTCAAACATTTGTCCCATGGTTCACTCAAACCAACACTATGTGACCACTTGGTTGCCAAAATATCATAGGGACTCTGTTCCCAACCTGGAATCTCAATGCATTCACTCACAACCACTTTTTTCTTAAAAAGAGGCATATTTTACGCAATATCACACTAACAAAAATACTCAAAGCCTTCTGCGTATATCCTGTTCATAGCGCCAAATGTTTTGCTAATATTTTTAGCACTAAGGTTCAGATACGGCTTTAACCCTTTCACGACCGGCCGATTTTTCGCTTTCCGTTTTTTTTTTTCGCCATTCTTTTTCTGAGAGACGTAACTTTTTTATTTTTCAGTCAATATGGTCATGTGAGGGCTCATTTTTTGCGGAACGAGCTGTACTTTTAAATGAAACCATCAGTTTTACCATATTATGTACTAGAAAATGGCAAAAAAATTCCAAATGCTGAAAAATTGCAAAAAAAGTGCGATAGCACTATGGTTTTTGAGATATTTTATTCACTGTGTTCACTATATGGTAAAACTGATGTGTGGGTGTGATGCCTCAGGTCAGTGCGAGTTCGTAGACACCAAACATGTATAGGTTTACTTTTATATAAGGGGTTAAAAAAAAATCGGAAGTTTGTCCGAAAAAAGTGGCGCACGTTTTACGCCATATTCCGTGACCCGTAGCGTTCTCATTTTTCGGGATCTTAGGCTCAATGACGGCTTATTTTTTCCGTCTCGAGCTGACGTTTTTAACGGTACCATTTTTGCGCAGATGCTACGTTTTGATCGCCTCTTATTGCATTTTGCGCAAAAGTTGTGGCGACAAAAAAACGTCGTTTTGGCGTTTGGAATTTTTTTGCCGCTACGCCGTTTACTGATCAGATTAATTGATTTTATATTTTGATAGATCGGGCGTTTCTGAACGCGGCGATACCAAATGTGTGTATATTTTTTATTTTTTTAACCCTTTAATTTTTAATGGGGCGAATGGGGGGTGATTTGAACTTTTAGGTTTTTTTGTTTTTTTTTAATTTTTTAAAACTTATTTTTTTACTTTTTTTTTTTATTTTACTAGTCCCCCTAGGGGGCTATTGCGATCAGCATTCCGATCGCTCTGCAGTATCTGCTGATCACAGCTGGAAGGCTGTAAACAGCAGATACGCTGTCTTTCTCTTTTGCTGTGCTCCGGGCACAGCGAAAGTGAAACCAATTCATGTGTAGTACAGGAGTCATCACATGACCCTGTACTACCATGGCAACTATCGGGAGTCACGTGATCGCGTCACGTGACTTCCGGTTTCGGCGGTAAGTAAAACTTTACCGCGATTGCGCTTATAATGGCGCTGTCATGTATTGACAGCGCCATTATAAGGGGTTAATCGGCACGAGCAGATAACGATTCTGCTCGTGCCTAGCAGGCACACATCTCAGCTGTGAAAATCAGCTGAGATGTGTGCCGATCGCGGCATGCTGCCGCCGGAGGACCGCGGGCAGTAAGATTATGTCATTTAGGACGTAATTTTACGGCCCGCGGTCGTTAAGGGGTTAAAGAAGGCAAATAAGTAATTTTATTATAAAGGTTAATATAAAATACAAACTTAAAGGAAAAATATGATATTGCGTACACTTTTGTATAATCAACATACAAAGGTTAAGTACAGTTAAATACTTATAATCACCAAGGAGTTTTGAACATCATCTGCCTGGAATATTAAGATAACAAGATGGCTGAGAGAAAAACGGGTTAAATGCTGCGCTAGAAACCACAGTACCGATGGATAAAATAAAATCCTTTCCTTTATTGGCCTTTATTGGAAAGGATTTTATTTTATCCATCGGTACTGTGGTTTCTAGCGCAGCATTTAACCCGTTTTTCTCTCAGCCATCTTGTTATCCACTATTTCTGCATCGGGGCTGCTGCTGACCACTACTGCTTAATCTGCCTATATGCTTGCATAGGAGTTGTGCCTGTCACAACTGTAACAGGTGAGTGCCTGTCTTTACATGTGTATCTCCTTATCCACCAGATAAGACCCTATTTCTGCGCTTGTTTCTTCCACAGTTTCTCCTGGAATATTAAGAATCAGAGAAGCACACCAAGGACAGAGGACTCCTGGAAATCCCAACACTGACCGGACATCTCGGTACAGGTAACACGAGCTTCTGTCTGTGCTATACTTCATCTGATCTTATAGAGGCTTGAACAATATTACAAGCCTTAAAGTTAATGTGTTGTAGTCTTATTGATCCATGCCCTTTGATGGCCAGTCATTGGGCATAGATGAATCAGAGATACACCACACATTAGACAATGGGGTAATAAACCCACAGACATTCAAATCTCCCAAGAATACACATCAGGTATTTGAGCTAGGTAAATGGATATATTGTCTGTCTGTGTATATAGCAAACACATAAAACATCAGATTGTTGAACTAAAGTAAATCATTAGGATTCTCTTACAATGGTATATTGTCTGCCTGTATATTCAAGACAAACACACAGAAACCCTTAAGGATACACAAGATTTTGTAACCATGTACACTTTGTCTGTATGGTTAAACAATATGTTATAGTATAACATAATGTATAAACTCAAAAATAGCCATTTTTATATTTGCAATACAACGGGGATCCCGGGAGCGGTGACAGGGAGCAGCTTTGTTGTTAGTTCTCCCCTCCGTGGGTAGGGGGTTGGTTGTCCCGGGGCCCGGTGATGGGGTAGGGCTGACTGGCAGGCGGGTTACGGGGCCTGGTGAGGTGCAGGGTCGCGGGGGCAGCGCTGTGTCGCACGGCACGGTGGTACTCACTCAGCCAATGATGAGGACACAGTTCTCAGTAAAACACACGGCTGGATGGACGGGTCCCACAGACGGCTGCGGTGTTGTTTTCTCCCGGCATATTGATGGTGACTGCCTTTCCCTGCACCTAGATACGGTAGATGGTTCCAATGGGTTCCCACCGGTAACCCGCTCCCCGGCTTGGATATAGGCCGGAGGAGCCCCTTTTGCCCGCAGGCGCTGGCTCTGAGAAACGGTTGCCTTGGCGGTGGCGGTGTTTCCCTCACTTGGTTGGACTGTTGCCTTCTGTCGGGACTTGGCTGTTGGGAAACCCAGGAGGTTCCCTTCACTAACGAATTTGGCAAATTCACGGCGACTCCTAGCCTTGCCGGGGTCCGTAAGCCCCTGCCAGATGGTGCTGGCTTCTCTTCGCGTACCGGTCCGGTACCGCCGGGCCACCGCCCGTCCACGGTCCTTACGGTAGACTCCAATCGGCCACTCCTGCAGACGGTCACCACCGTCTGCCAACCTTGCTGATCTGTCCGGGCCACACACCCGGACCAACTTCAGGCTGCTCTTCTACTACTTTCCTCCTTCCACTTTCACTTCTCCAACTGTCCTCACGCCTCTCCAAAACTAATCTGTTTACTTTTCCCGCCTCCAGGACTGTGAACTCCTCGGTGGGTGGGACCAACCGCCTGGCCCACCCCCTGGTGTGGACATCAGCCCCTGGAGGAAGGCAACAAGGGTTTTGTGTTTGACTTCGGTGTGCCTGCTGGGAGTGTGGGGTGTGTGGGTGTTGTTCTCTGTGGCCCCTGGCTTGTCCAGGGCACCACACTGCACCTGTAATATATTACATCACTAGATACTGCACCTGTAATACATTACATCACTATATACTGCACCTGTAAAACTACATCATTACATTCCCATATACTACATCACTACACCCAAATATTACACCAGTTACCCCCGCAATTGTCTCCCCCCTCAGGTTATTAGTGACCACTCACCTCTCCCTCCTCAGGCACCTCCATACAGGTCCCCCGCTGAGCTGCTTCTTCCCTGGTATGGGCCCTGGCTGCGCCGCTGTTGTTCTTGTACGGCCCCTGTCCCCGCCGCTGCGTCTCTCTGTCCAGGCACCGGCTGGTGCCGCTTCTCTTGCTGGGCGGGAACTTTTCAAATGACATACACGCGCTGTACTGCCGACAGCAGGGCGTGCGTGTGTCACACAGAAAGGTGCCACAGGGAACAGAGGAGCAATCCTGAAGCTCCGCACAGTGTAGCAGCGGAACGCAGGAATCTGTCCTATGTTCCCTGCCCCGCACCTTTCTCTGTGACACACGCGCACCCTGATGTCGTCAGTACGGCGTGCATGTGTCATTTGAAAAGTTCTTGCCCGGCAGGAAACGCAGCACCACGTCTCCAACTCTGATCTAATGGGCGGGCTGGTCACAGACAGTAAGCGGGCCGGATGTGGCCCGCGGGCCGCCCCTTGCCCAGGTCTGGTCTAGAGGGTATAAAACCCCCTCATTTCTATTAATAAAGCAGTGTGTATGCATTGATTTGACAAGTTACAGACTGTTTTGTCTTGATTTGTTGAAGCGGCTCCATTCAGAATCAGCCGATCCTTTACATCTACCTGAAAGGGATAGAGTCCAGCTCTAACAATACGGAGCTGTCAATAAATGCATACATGTGTATACGGAGCTGTCAATAAATGCATACATGTGTATACGGAGCTGTCAATAAATGCGTACATGTGTATACGGAGCTGTCAATAAATGCATACATGTGTATACGGAGCTGTCAATAAATGCATACATGTGTATACGGAGCTGTCAGTAAGTGTGTACATGTGTATACGGAGCTGTCAATAAATGCGTACATGTGTATACGGAGCTGTCAGTAAGTGTGTACATGTGTATACGGAGCGGTCTATAAATGTGTACATGTGTATATGGAGCTGTCAATAAATGCGTACATGTGTATACGGAGCTGTCAGTAAGTGTGTACATGTGTATACGGAGCTGTCTATAAATGTGTACATGTGTATACGGAGCTGTCAATAAATGCGTACATATGTATACGGAGCTGTCTATAAATGTGTACATGTGTATACGGAGCTGTCAATAAATGCGTACATGTGTATATGGAGCTGTCTATAAATGCATACATGTGTATACGGAGCTGTCTATAAATGCGTACATGTGTATATGGAGCTGTCAATAAATGTATACATTTGTGTACGGAGCTGTCAGTAAGTGTGAGTGTACATGTTTATAAGGAGCTGTCAATAAATGTGTACATGTGTATACGGAGCTGTCAATAAATGTGTTCATGTGTATACGGAGCTGTCAATAAATGTGTTCATGTGTATACGGAGCTGTCAATAAATGTGTACATGTGTATACGGAGCTGTCAATAAATGTGTACATGTGTATACGGAGCTGTCAATAAATGTGTTCATGTGTATACGGAGCTGTCAATAAATGTGTTCATGTGTATACGGAGCTGTCAATAAATGTGTACATGTGTATACGGAGCTGTCAATAAATGTGTACATGTGTATACGGAGCTGTCAATAAATGTGTTCATGTGTATACGGAGCTGTCAGTAAGTGTGTACATGTGTATACGGAGCTGTCAATAAATGCGTACATGTGTATACTGTTAGAGAAGCCATCTTGTATCTTTTTGGTATAGGTTAGGTATAAGTTCAAAGTACATTCTAACATATGAAGTTCATTATATTCTTACATTATAGTCTTGCACAACATGGGTATTTGATAAAATTACGCAATCTTGGAATGAGTAATTGATGTTCTATTTCACATCTGCTATTGTTTATACGGTCATCTTGACCTGGAGCTTGTTTGACAAGGTTTGATTGAACACATCTCTTAAAACACTTTTATTACATATCTTTGGCTTGAAATATTAATCCTCTCTTGGCAATGAAACATTAATCCCTTCCATATGGGATGATATCATGAATAACTTTCAAATGACTATATTTGGTATAAACTAAAGTTGTATAATCATATCACGTGTCTCATATTGCGTAATCAGTTTGAAAGGTATAAAGAAACCTTCAAAAATCTAATAAAGCAGCAGAGCTTTTTGACTCACTATAAGTATCTGTCTTTATGGTGTTTTAAGCTTGCTCTCACAACCGGCCGATCCATCATCTACCTGAGAAGGTATAGAGTAGACGGCTCTAACAATACGGAGCTGTCAGTAAGTGTGAGTGTACATGTGTATACGGAGCTGTCAGTAAGTGTGAGCGTACATGTGTATACGGAGCTGTCAGTAAGTGTGAGTGTACATGTGTATACGGAGCTGTCAGTAAGTGTGAGCGTACATGTGTACACGGAGCTGTCAATAAATGTGTATATGTGTATACAAATTGTTTTTCCAGTGAAGGAGACAAACTCTAGCACAGCGCCACCTATTGGAAGTAGCGATCCTAAAAGTCACAAGTGGATTTTCAACAATCCTTTGCAATATGACTCAGGATATATAAGCCAGATCAGAATCCCAATTTGCATACGGAGCTGTCAATAAATGTATACATTTGTATACGGATATATCAGTAAGTGTGAGTGTACATGTGTATATGGAGCTGTTAGGCAGTGTGAGTGTACATGTGTATATGGAGATGTCGGTAATTGTGAGAGTACATGTGGATACGGAGCTGTCAGTAAGTTTGCGTGTACAAGTGTATATGGAGCTGTCAGTAAGTATGAATGTACATGTGTATACAGACCTGTCAGTAAGTGTGTATATGGACCTGTCAGTAATGAAGACAGAAGTGTGTGAGAGCCAAGGAAGGAAGGAAGGAGGTGTTAAGGCGACACAGAATTTTATATTACTGCAGAACTCAATGTAGATGCCAGTACTACCTAAAGTGATCTTCCAAACATACAGAAGCAAGAGGGAAAGGAGGAGGGCCCACCAGAGGATCCTCCGGTGCTCTGCTGGGCCAGTCCGACACTGATCTCATGATGGTCCAAACATGCAGAAGCAAGGGGGAAAAGAGGAGGACCCAATGGAGGATCCTCTGATGATCAACTGGGACAATCCGACAGACCATAGATACTGTTAAAGGGGTTGTTGAGTCTAAATCCATAAGTGTGCAGTCACTCTGTTAGGGAAATCAAGAGGTAAAAGTTATAGCAATATGTACTATAAATGCTTGTGCCCTCGGCAGCTATAAAATAATGTGCTTATGGCCTTGTACAAGATTTGTGGTTATTTATGTTGATGGAATTTCAGTCTTTTACCAAGTGAGAAGATGAAGACATCTGGATTCGAAGCACAGGTTCCTTTATTCTTGCTAGCAAGGAATCTGGGATCTGTCAAAAACATGCCCTCAGACTGATGCTCCCCTGATGGCTCCCCGGGCTCACCCGGATCCCTTGGAGCCACGCGATGGAGGAAAGACTGGAGTAATTATGATCCAGCCTCTGCAGAGTATTTTATCGGAGGGATGCTCCAGAACTGCTCCTGTGAAGAAACCCGTTTCTGACACCATGGACATCCTCATACAGATTTGCCGTTGTTGCGGCAGAGCAGGATACTATGTCGGAGGGTGTCCCTGGAGTGCCCAGAGCCAGGGGTTGGGACCAGCCCTTTAGCACCACCAGCAGCCAAGAAAGAATAACTTTTTTTCTTTTCCATATTCAAATGCTGTTATTGATTGCATGATGATACTGCTGACCGGTAACTGTTGAAAATGTTTGAAACTGTTTACTACTGGTGCCTCCAATAAAGAGAAGAATGTTATGTTATTTGTTTAATGCATACAAAAATATTGCGGTGTACTAACCTTGTTTAGTTGCAGCCCGAGAGTGCTGCCATTGGCTGTGGGGGAATGTGGCGTCCCTGAGGCTTCAGTCGCCACAGAGTATTGCAGCTCATTTAGTTGCATTATTCACCTTGAGGTAAAGAGGGGGTTAATCACTGGTGTTCCACATTCACACTTTACATAAAGCTTAGGAACCTTCTCTCTAGGGAGCTGTTCTAGGGTTGGTAGAGGTTTGGCCATCACAAAGCATGGGAATTCCCCGGTCACTAAGACAACCACCTGGGGGCGGGTTCCACATGGGGTAGAAAAGGAGCAAACACACACAATCATGAGTCAGTCTACCTGGGACATCAGTTCTGGGACACAACACCACTTCTTTCTTCTCTACACAGAATCTCGGGCTGGGGGTGCTACCGCTCAGCCCAGGGGCCTTACAACTACAAGGACAACTCTGACAAGGGACTTTCTTCTTCTTTTCAACACTAGTGACTTCTCCTAACTTATCCGGGGTCGGCAGAGCCCATTACAGCGGGTGACCGGTATTACCTGGGCAAGTGGCACGAACTGTAAGTAAAGACACCTGGAACCGCAGCAGCAGACTCAGACTCTTTATTACCGGCACCGCCGCCCCGTGCCTCGGCACCAAACACCATTACTACTCTTCTTATCATCTTCCCCGAGGCCCGCTCCACCTGTGGGGAGCAATACCATCTCTGGCTGCTTCTACCACAGGTGACATTCATCCTACTACTACCCCATCATCTTCCCTCCTTATTGGTGTACACCTCGGGGCATGAAGCTGGGCAGGCCACCGCGACATCCCAGATCATCACACCGGCCAGGTGACGAGTAGCGCAGGTACAAGACACCCCGTGCCTGGGTCCTCCTGCACCCTGAGTGCTACATATATATATATATATATATATATATATATATCAGGATGTGCCCAGGATAAGGACAATAAATAACAAAATTGGACCAGGATGGGAACATACAGTTAGGTCCAGAAATATTTGGACAGTGACACAATTTTTCGAGTTGGGCTCTGCATGCCACCACATTGGATTTGAAATGAAACCTCTACAACAGAATTCAAGTGCAGATTGTAACGTTTAATTTGAAGGTTTGAACAAAAATATCTCATAGAAATTGTAGGAATTGTACACATTTCTTTACAAACACTCCACATTTTAGGAGGTCAAAAGTAATTGGACAAATAAACCAAACCCAAACAAAATATTTTTATTTTCAATATTTTGTTGCGAATCCTTTGGAGGCAATCACTGACGTAAGTCTGGAACCCATGGACATCACCAAACGCTGGGTTTCCTCCTTCTAAATGCTTTGCCAGGCCTTTACAGCTGCAGCCTTCAGGTCTTGCTTGTTTGTGGGTCTTTCCGTCTTAAGTCTGGATTTGAGCAAGTGAAATGCATGCTCAATTGGGTTAAGATCTGGTGATTGACTTGGCCATTGCAGAATGTTCCACTTTTTTGCACTCATGAACTCCTGGGTAGCTTTGGCTGTATGCTTGGGGTCATTGTCCATCTGTACTATGAAGCGCCGTCCGATCAACTTTGCAGCATTTGGCTGAATCTGGGCTGAAAGTATATCCCGGTACACTTCAGAATTCATCCGGCTACTCTTGTCTGCTGTTATGTCATCAATAAACACAACTGACCCAGTGCCATTGAAAGCCATGCATGCCCATGCCATCACATTGCCTCCACCATGTTTTACAGAGGATGTGGTGTGCCTTGGATCATGTGCCGTTCCCTTTCTTCTCCAAACTTTTTTCTTCCCATCATTCTGGTACAGGTTGATCTTTGTCTCATCTGTCCATAGAATACTTTTCCAGAACTGAGCTGGCTTCATGAGGTGTTTTTCAGCAAATTTAACTCTGGCCTGTCTATTTTTGGAATTGATGAATGGTTTGCATCTAGATGTGAACCCTTTGTATTTACTTTCATGGAGTCTTCTCTTTACTGTTGACTTAGAGACAGATACACCTACTTCACTGAGAGGGTTCTGGACTTCAGTTGATGTTGTGAACAGGTTCTTCTTCACCAAAGAAAGTATGCGGCGATCATCCACCACTGTTGTCATCCGTGGACACCCAGGCCTTTTTGAGTTCCCAAGCTCACCAGTCAATTCCTTTTTTCTTATAATTGTATTTCTGAACATGTTTTTGTAAACAGCTAAAATAACAAAACTTGTGTCACTGTCCAAATATTTCTGGATCTAACTGTATATACCAGGATGGGGACCATATATACCAGGATGGGGACATATATACCAGGATGAACCCATGATGGGGATATATCTACCAGGATGGGGACGAGAATGAGGACATGTATACCAGGATGAGGACCATATATACCAGGATGAGGACCATAAATACCAGGATGAGGACATATATACCAGAATGGGGGAGATATTTACCAGGATGAGGGATATACTGTAAATACCAGGAAGCGGCCCAGGATGAGGGACATTAGTACATCACTACATAATGAAGGGGGATGAGGGAAAAGTCATATGTATTTATAGGATTTAGAATGCTACAATGGCCCATACATCTGACCAACATAGAGGGGGGGAGGGGCAAGCCTAAACCTTGCATGGGGGCCCATTGTGAGAGAAGCTTTACGATGGCCTCTTCTGCCATCTTCTCATCTAGGTATTAAGCTTCCATTTTGTCCAAGTCTTCATCCCAATATAAGATTAAGCTGTTTCATCTTCTAGAGCAAATATCAGAAAGAACTTTCATCTAGTGTGACAAGGCTGATCAACATTTCCTCTGTGGACAATTAAGAGTAAAAAGTATAATGGACAAACAGTGAGATAATGGGCAAACACGAATGGGGTTCTTTTCCTGTAAAGAACTAAAATACTAAAAGCTAAAATGACAGTAACAAGTAACATGTCAAGAATTGATGAAATACACAGCTCATCCTGGTATCTACTTAGCCAAAGTGATGTTTATTCCAATATTGTTCTTTTTTGAAAATCCTGTCTCTGCATTTCTATAATTAATCTAGAATTGTACCAGATCCAAGATTTGGGCTATAAAAGCCGCATATGCTAACAATAAAGTAACTGTCATTTTGGTAGTAATTGTTGCAGAATGTCTGTGTCGGCCTCTAGCTTCTCCCCCCTCCATAGACTTTTAAAAACACTAACTGTTATCTCCTATCTCAGTAATGGGAATATCTGTCTTCAGTGAATACAGATTTTCCCCTGAATTGAGATCAGAAGGAGAAAGAAGCAAATATCTGTGAATGGATTACCAGAATGCAACGGTGCAGTAAAGGCAACTCAGTGGTGACTCAAAACAGTTATTTATGTTACACAAATAAAGAGGAAGTGGCCGTATTGAATGGTACAAATGACAATTATAAACCAGATTGATATTCAATATTCGGTCTTTGTCTTCCTCCTGGAGTCAATATTCAGCGTTTGGTGTTCAGGTCCCCTTCTGGAGTAGGTGGTCGATATTCGGTATTCAGGTTCCTACTGGAGTTGGTGGTCGTTATTCAGTATTCGGTCTTCGTCTTCCTCTTGGAGTCAAGATTCGGTCTTCCGGTTCCTTCTGGAGTCGGTGGTCGATATTCAGTATTCGGTCTTCCTCTTGGAGTCAAGATTCGGTCTTTCGGTTCCTTCTGGAGTTGGTGGTCGTTATTCAGTATTCGGTCTTTGTATTCTTCTTGGAGTCAATATTCGGTCTTTCGCTTCCTTCTGGAGTCGGTGGTCGATATTCTTTCTTCAGGTTCCTTCTGGAGTCAGTGGTCCATATTCAGTATTCAGTCTTCGTCTTCCTCTTGGAGTCAATATTTGGCCTTTGAGTTACTTCTGGAGTAGGCAGTTGATTTTTGGTCTACATGTTCCTTCTGGAGTTGGTCGTCGATATTCAGTATTCGGTCTTCGTCTTCCTCTTGGAATAAATATTCGGTCTTCAAGTTTCTTCTGGAGGTGGTGGTCGATATTCAGTATTCGGTCTCTGTCTTCCTCTTGGAGTCAATATTCGGTCTTTGGGTTCCTTCTGGAGTCGGTGGTCAATATTTGGTCTTCAAGTTCCTTCAGGAGTCAGTGGTCAATATCCAGTCTTCAGGTTCCTTATGGAGTCAGTCGTCAATATTCAGTGTTCAATCTTCATCTTCCTCTTGAAGTCAATATTTGGTCTTCAAGTTCCTTCTGGAGCTGGAGGTCGATATTCAGTCTTTGTCTTCCTCTTGGAGTCAATATTCAGTCTTTGGGTTCCTTTTTGAGTCAGTGGTCGATTTTCAGTATTCGGTCTTTGTCTTCCACTTGAAGTCAATATTCAGTCTTTGGGTTCCTTTTTGAGTCGGTGGTCAATTTTTAGTATTCGGTCATCGTATTCCTCTTGGAGTCAATATTCGGTCTTCAAGTTCCTTCTGGAGTCAGTGCTTGATATTCAGTATTTGGTCTTTGTCTTCCTCTTGAAGTCAATATTCGGTCTTTGGGTTCGTTCTGGAGTCGGTGGTCAATATTTGGTCTTCAAGTTCCTTCAGGAGTCAGTGGTCAATATCCAGTCTTCAGGTTCCTTATGGAGTTAGTGGTCGATATTCAGTATTCGGTCTTCATCTTCCTCTTGGAGTCAATATTTGGCCTTTGAGTTACTTCTGGAGTAGGCAGTTAATTTTTGGTCTACATGTTTCTTCTGGAGTTGGTGGTCGATATTCAGTATTCGGTCTCTGTCTTCCTCTTGGAGTCAATATTCGGTCTTTCCTTCTGGAGTCGGTGGTCAATATTTGGTCTTCAAGTTCCTTCAGGAGTCAGTGGTCAATATCCAGTCTTCAGGTTCCTTATGGAGTCAGTGGTCAATATCCAGTCTTCAGGTTTCTTATGGAGTCAGTGGTCAATATTCAGTGTTCAATCTTCATCTTCCTCTTGAAGTCAATATTTGGTCTTCAAGTTCCTTCTGGATCTGGAGGTCGATATTCAGTATTCAGTCTTTGTCTTCCTCTTGGAGTCAATATTCAGTCTTTGGGTTCCTTTTTGAGACAGTGGTCGATTTTCAGTATTCGGTCTTTGTCTTCCACTTGAAGTCAATATTCAGTCTTTGTGTTGCTTCAAGAGTCAGTGGTCAATATTCAGTATTCGGTCTCTGTCTTCTTCTTGGAGTCAATATTCGGTCTTTGGATTCCTTCTAGAGTCGGGGGTTGATATTCGGTCTTCAGGTTCCTTCTAGAGTCAGTGGTTGATATTCAGTATTCAGTCTCTGTCTTCCTCCTGGAGTCAATTTTCGGTCTTCAGGTTCCTTCTGGAGTCGGTGGTTGATATTCGGTCTTCAGGTTCCTTCTAGAGTCCGTGGTTGATATTCAATATTTGGTCATCGTCTTCATCTTCGAGTCAATATTCGGTTTTCAGTGTTCGGAATCCTTAGGATGGGATTACTTCCAAATACTTCTACTGTGGTAATGGCCACAAGCTTGTTATGCTGTGCACACGTTCGTTCCGCTTCAGGTCCTGGCATCAACTCCTCCCCTCCTTTGTCTCCTGGCCTTTTATATTTTGTAACTGCGCCACAGCTGTCACCTGACCTGCCATCCTCTTTGAACTCTTACCTCCAGGAAACACACTCCCTATTCTTCAGTTCTTCTTCCAACTAGCAGATGGCGATGTATACTTGTGATTACCATGAAGTGTTGGCTGTGTGTATCTTCTGTTCACCACCTCCTTACATGTCTCCTATATGATATATTACATGCACTACAGTTCAAAAGTCACTTAGATATTTCCTTATTTTTGAAAGAAAAGCACATTTGTCTTCAATGAAGCTAACATTAAATAATACATAAATCCCCTCTATACATTGTTAATCTGGTAAATGACTATTCTAGCTGCAAACGTCTGGTTTTTAATGCAATATCTACATAGGTGTATAGAGGCCCATTTCCAACAATCACCACTCCAGTGTTCAAATGGTACATTGTGTTTGCTAACTGTGTTAGAAGGCTAATGGATGTCTAGAAATCCCTTGAAAACCCTTGTGCAAGTATGTTAACACAGCTGAAAACAGTTTTGCTGATTAGAGAAGCTATAAAACTGACCTTCCTTTGAGCTAGTTGAGAATCTCGAGTATTACATTTGTACATTTATTGGTTCCATTAAACTCTCAAAATAGCCAAAAAAAGAACATTCATGTGAAACTTGACAGTCTATTCTTCTTCTTAGAAATGAAGGATATTCCATGTGAGAAATTGCCAAGAAACTGAAGATTTCCTACAACGGTGTGTACTACTCCCTTCAGAGGAGAGCACAAACAGGCTCTAAGCAGAGTAGAAAGAGAAGTGTGATGCCGCGCTGCACAACTGAGCAACAAGACAAGTACATTAGAGTCTCTAGTTTAAGAAATCGATGCCTCACAGGTCCTCAACTGGCAGCTTCATTAAATAGTACCCGCAAAACACCAGTGTCAACGTCTACAGTGAAGAGGCGACTCTGGAATGTTGGCCGTCAGGGCAGAGTGGCAAAGAAAAAGCCACATCTGAGACTGGCTAATAAAAGGAAAATATTAATATGGGCAAAAGAACACAGACATTGGACAGAGGAAGATTGGAAAAACGTGTTATGATCAGACAAATCGAAGTTTGAGGTGTTTGGATCACACAGAAGAACATTTGTGAGACGCAGAACAACTGAAAAGATGCTGGAAGAGAGCCTGACGCAATCTGTCAAGCATGGTGGAGGTAATGTGATGCTCTGGGGTTGCTTTGGTGCTGGTAAAGTGGGAGATTTGTACAATGTAAAAGGGATTTTGAATAAGGAAGGCTATCACTCCATTTTGTAATGCCATGCCCTAACCTGTGGACAGCGCTTGATTGGAGCCAATTTCATCCTACAACACGACAATGACCCAAAGCACACCTCCAAATTATGCATGAGCTATTTAGGGAAGAAGCCGGCAGCTGGTATCTATCTGTAATGGAGTGGCCAGCCCAGTCACCAGATCTAAACCCTATAGAGCTGTTGTGAGAGCAGCTTGACCGTATGGTACCAAAAAGTGCTGTTAGGGCAGTGAGGACCCTCCATTTTATCCGATACAGAAATAATGCTTGATACAGTTTATTAAACCTGCAGATATAAGATTAAGTATTGCTAGAACATTAAACTTTCCATCTCTAATAATCTATTATTAACTCGTATAGAAAGGTTGTAATGTTTATTCAGATGCGAGCTTCCATCTCTAATGGTCCCTTTTGTGCAGATAAATATGAGGATGTTAACTTAACCTGCAGGTTCCTAATGATAAGAGAAAATGGAAAATTTGAGATCGTAAGGTTCTTGAAAAACATCTTTGCACACGTCCACCTATCTGTGTATAAATATGAGAGAACTGCAATGAATAAAGCCAGCCAGTAATTGAGTGACGCTTGCTCCTGTCAGACTCATTCATTTGGTCTGGAAGCTGCTGTGTTGCCCAGGGTTATGGGGTACTCGGTGACGGGCAGTGAATATCTGGGGAATGTCACTTTGGTGGTCGTTGCCCAGTTCCGTGCCCTGGGCCCTTTTTGTAATGGGGGTGTATTTACAAGGGATTAGATTAGTGATCACATGTGACGCCACTTACGGGTTGCGGCTATGTGTATGGAGCCGCCGCTGCACAATGTCCACTACTGGGGCTTGTGTTAATGGCAGCCTGGATGGTAGGCCCTCCACAAGCAGGACCGGGCCTCAGAGGGTAGGTGATATGACGGGTGTCGGAAGAAGGTAGTCCACACAGAGGGTTCAGTGCAACTGGGTTTTTACTCCCTTTTGCTGGTGGTAACTAGTTACCCGAGGCCGGCTGGTTTCACCTTCAGGTTCCCTTAGTCCCAGTGCCAGTGTAGTAATCTGGTGCCTTCTTCCCCTGCACCTGTTTCTGGTTGGTGGTTTTGCATGATGTAGAGCAACTGGGGTCCCAGTCCGGTGGTGTTTCTTTCCACCTCTGTCCGCCTGACGATAGCAGAGAGTAATAATGGAGAAGGGGTTTTATGCCGCGCTATTCACCAGGCACAAGGACGAGAAGATATTCAATGTTCCTTTATTGTAGCTTGAGTCTACGCGTTTCAGGAGCTCTGCTCCCTTCATCAGGACATGAGGCACAAAATTGACATATCTCGCCTGACGATAGCGTGAACCCTGTGCGGTTGGAGTCTCTGGTCCTGTCCCCGGTTCTCTCTTTGCTACTGAGTCTCGGATTCTTAGGGTCAGCGAGGTCCCTGATGGTCCCCTCGCTGTGCAGGTGTTAACAGGCCGGCTTGGAGCTTCTGCCTGTCCTAGGGTCCTGTACCCCGTGGTGCGTAGTTCTGGGAGTACTCCACTGGCAACTACTCTCCTGGGTACCAGATTACTATTCACTCCTAGTCAGCCCGTCTGCTCATTTCCTCTGTCTCCTCTAGACTGACTACTGTCTTCCTGACTGTCCACAGTCCGCCCCTCCCACCTTGTCAACTAGTGGACTGGACTGGCTCCACCTCTAGGCGGACATCCATGGGTCCAACCGTAGCTTTGTACCCTTCTATGGTGGAATGTTGGGGAATACTGGGATTACCTGGAGTGTTTGGTGTTACTGGAACTGGTCTTCCGGGGCCCTAGGGGGTAGACCCTGCATCCTGGTGGGGATGCAGAACCTTGTAGCTTCATGATGGCTTCAGGGGCGCTACACTTGCATAAGGCTGCAGCCACACTAACCAATTCGGCTTCCATCCAATATATCTTAGTGGTCTCGTTTAACCAACCTAACAGTGCCCATCAAGCCAATCCAACTTGTGGGGGGGAAATATCTCCAGATTACCTCCGCAAATTAACAGCTAGAATGCCAAAGGTCTGCAAAGCTGGAATTGCTGCAAAGGAGCGTTCTGTGCCGAAAGCAAAGTCTGAAGGAGAAAATTATTATTTGAAGTAAAAATCATTATTTCTAACCTCATCAATGTCTGGATGATATTTTCTATTCATTATGCAACTCATTTGATAAATAAAAGTATGATTTTTCATGGAAAAGACAAAATTGCCTGGATGACCCCAAACTTTTGTGTAGTTGTAAATTTTCTTGTGTCCTATTAAAGTGATGCAGGAATTTCCTGTGTGTGTTGTCATTCTAAAACATTACTGCATAGTAGAGCAATTGCACAACATTGTGCAGCTACGGGAGCGAGGAGCCGGCTGTCAGACACAGCCAGACTCCCCATTAGAGAAGGCAGAGATGGTTTATTACCATCTCTGCATTCTTGATCGCTGAACAAGCTTCGTAGACTGTGTGAAAATCTCAAGATTATTAATGTTATGGTAAGGCTATCATATATTCTCGTTTAGTCACGTGTTGTGAATGTTAGTTATGTTTTGGCTGCTGGGAGGCTCCCTCTGGTGGCCAGGAATGGTTTGGACTTGGACCAGGTGTGTTGTGCAGTGGGTGTTTCCTTTGCTAACTCTCTGCTTATTTAAATCCTGGTCTGATTGCAGGCTGTTGCCGGATGTCAGTTGTTCTTTGCATCTCCAGCCTGCTTAATCCTGCTCTACACCACATCTTCCCCAGATAAATGCTTGCTCTTTATTTATTGTCTGGTTCTTTTGATTATCTGGGTTTGTCATTTGCTCTGGTTGGTTTCAGTTTATTTCCTTTCAGGGATTTTCCCCCTCAGTGGATTGTTGGGGAACTCCCTGCAGTTCTGTTTGGAGTATAGCGCCTTTGGGTCCATGTGTTTGTGGCTTGTTGACTTTGTTATAATTCTTGTTTTCTGTTCATTGGTATGACAAGGGCAACCTGGTATAGGACGGAGTTCAGATCGAGCGATCTGAGGGCCTTTTTGTACTATCAGGAAGTTGGTATTTTGCAGGGTTTTTCTCTGGCCACCATCAGTTCCTTTTCTGTCCTTTCCTATTTTAGTCAGCGAGGGCCTCACCTTTTGCTAATCCTGTCATCTACCTGTGTATTGTGTTTTTCCTATATCACCGCAGTCTTTGAATGTGGGGGGCTTGCTATTCTTGTCTATTTTCTGAGGCAGAGAGTTATTCATCTTTCCTACCTTTAGGATAGTTAGTTCTCCGGCTGGGTTCGCGGTGCACAGGATGTTAGTTCACCCCTCGGCTACTTCTAGTTGTGATGGTTAGTAAGGGGATGGCGGCCAGATTAGTTGCCAATGCTCTTGTCACCTTTTGCCAATGATTTGTGGTGGTCTTCCATGGTTCCGGATCATAACAGTCACGACATGACTTTTTTTGCATTTTTGCACTTTCGTTTTTTCCTCCATTTCTTCCAAAAGCCAAAAAAAGAAAAAAGCTTAAATATATGCAAATGGTGAATCAGGATTTAAGTGTCCCAGCCATCACGGGTTACACAATTTTTATTTTGCAACAACAGACAGTTGTGCAATCAAGTTGCAAAAGCCTAACTGCAAATATTGCACAGACTGCGTACCTGCGCCCCGTTGTACCTCTCCAGTCATTAACAGCAGATAGATTAGGTCTGGTATTGCCGGTTATTAGATATCTCCGGCGAAAGCTAGAAGTCCTCATTTTCCATGTAGTCACTGTCTAAAACGAAGCCTGGATCATCAGATGAAGGCGCTCTTCCTTGCAGCACTTCTCCGCGCTCTCGATGGTTGGTGATTGGAGAAGTGATACTTATGCAATTTCCTACTACATTAATAAAGCTGTAATCTTGCTTTTTTATATCAAGCTTTTTGTCAACAGGAAACAGCTGCGATCAGAAGATTTAGGGGAGGAGGTCGGGTGCTGATTTATTTTTCTGGTTAGATTGTTACATAGTAAATGTTTTAAATTTGCAAAAACCTATGTGCATCAATGCATCATTTGCATTTTTTTGTAGTCCCTTTTTTGTTTGTGTTTTTTTGTGACAAATTCTTCAAAACGGTGCATGCAAGTTCAATAATTTTGCACAAAATTAAAAAATTCTTTTTATTTTCTGTGTGATTATTACTTATGATATTGGAGGAGGTGAGCTGTGACATCATCTATTGTGGATGATAGATCCTGTGTTATTAGTCATTGTACTGGAGGAGGTGAGCTTTGATATCACTTATTGTGAATGGTGGATTGTTTATTATCTACTGTGTATAGAGGTGTTATCAGTAATTGTACAGGAGGAGGTGAGATGTGACATCACCTATTATGGATGCTGTGTTATCTACTGTACATAGAGGATTAAAGGATTAAATATATAAAATGTAATAGCTTCATCCCCCTTGCTCTACAAACCACATCCCCGAAGCCATACACTTTCTGTAACGGGTGTTCAATCGACCAGTACACAGTTGGTGGCGGCAGCTAGCAATACTTCCTTTTAGTTATTGTGGAGATGGCAGTGACTGTACTGATATATATATATATGTATATATATATATATATATATATATATATATATATATATATATATATATATATATATACATATACATACATATATATACACAGTCATATAAAAAAAGTTTGGGCACCCCTATTAATGTTAACCTTTTTTCTTTATAACAATTTGGGTTTTTGCAGCAGCTATTTCAGTTTCATATATCTAATAACTGATGGACTCAGTAATATTTCTGGATTGAAATGAGGTTTATTGTACTAACAGAAAATGTGCAATCTGCATTTAAACAAAATTTGACCGGTGCAAAAGTATGGGCACCCTTATCAATTTCTTGATTTGAACACTCCTAACTACTTTTTACTGATTTACTAAAGCACTAAATTGGTTTTGTAACCTCATTGAGCTTTGCACTTCATAGGCAGGTGTATCCAATCATGAGAAAAGGTATTTAAGGTGGCCACTTGCAAGTTGTTCTCCTATTTGAATCTCCTATGAAGAGTGGCATCATGGGCTCCTCAAAACAACTCTCAAATAATCTGAAAACAAAGATTATTCAACATAGTTGTTCAGGGGAAGGTACAAAAAGTTGTCTCAGCGATTTAAACTGTCAGTTTCCACTGTGAGGAGCATAGTAAGGAAATGGAAGAACACAGGTACAGTTCTTGTTAAGCCCAGAAGTGGCAGGCCAAGAAAAATATCAGAAAGGCAGAGAAGAAGAATGGTGAGAACAGTCAAGGACAATCCACAACCACCTCAAAAGACCTGCAGCATCATCTTGCTGCAGATGGTGTCAATGTGCATCAGTCAACAATACAGTGCACGTTGCACAAGGAGAAGATGTATGAGAGAGTGATGCGAAAGAAGCCATTTCTGCAAGCACGCCACAAACACAGTCGCCTGTGGTATGCAAAGGCACATTTGGACAAGCCAGTTACATTTTGGAAGAAGGTCCTGTGGACTGATGAAACAAAGATTGAGTTGTTTGGTCATACAAAAAGGCGTTATGCATGGAGGCAAAAAACACGGCATTCCAAGAAAAGCACTTGCTACCCACGGTAAAATTTGGTGGAGTTTCCATCATGCGTTGGGGCTGTGTGGCCAATGCCGGCACCGGGAATCTTGTTACAGTTGAGGGTCGCATGGATTCAACTCAGTATCAGCAGATTCTTGACAATAATGTGCAAGAATCAGTGACGAAGTTGAAGTTACGCAGGGGATGGATATTTCAGCAAGACAATGATCCAAAACACCGCTCCAAATCTACTCAGGCATTCATGCAGAGGAACAATTACAATGTTCTGGAATGGCCATCCCAGTCCCCAGACCTGAATATCATTGAAAATCTGTGGGATGATTTGAAGCGTGCTGTCCATGCTCGGCGACCATCAAACTTAACTGAACTGGAATTGTTTTGTAAACAGGAATGGTCAAATAAACCTTCATCCAGGATCCAGGAACTCATTAAAAGCTACAGGAAGCGACTAGAGGCTGTGATTTTTGCAAAAGGAGGATCTACAAAATATTAATGTCACTTTTATGTTGAGGTGCCCATACTTTTGCACCGGTCAAATTTTGTTTAAATGCGGATTGCACATTTTCTGTTAGTACAATAAACCTCATTTCAATCCAGAAATATTACTCAGTCCATCAGTTATTAGATATATGAAACTATATATATATATATATGTTAGGTTGGTCAACGAGACCACTAGATACATTGGATGGAAGACAAATTGGTTAGTGTGGCTGCGGCCTCATGCAAGCTTTCAGACACAAATAAATGAGTCTGACAGGAGCAAGTGTCACTCAGCTACTGGCTCGATTTATTGATCACAGTTTGCTCATATTTATACACATGTGGGTGTGGACATAGCGCTGGAATCCATTATGATCTCATACATCTAAGTACAATAGAGTTGACTTTTCCCAGGACTAGTTAAGCTTGATAGATTAAGCTAAACTTCACATAAGCTTAGTTAAGTTTACTAGTATAATCCCTAAAATGATATAAATTTCTTTTTACAGTAAGACCACTCAGTGTAATGAAATAGAATCCTTTAGCAAACATTGACCATATTTGCTAAAGGAATGTTTCAAAAGAACTGAACAGCACACCCTAATGTGCCGCCCCTGCAGCGGTCAAACCGCTCGGATCCGGGGTTGCTGTGGCTCGAGGGTCTCCGGACCCGGGGGCTCGTGGCCACTTTAAATGTAAAGGGGGGTATTTACAGGGGATAAGAGTTTGTGACACTGTGACGCCCTGGCACAGCCAGGTTGTCACAGAAGGAGTTAATCCTCCTTGGTAATCTGATCCCACACCGGTGCAGCCAGACAAGCACAGCCCCAGTGTAAGGGAAAAGCAGAGGAGAGGGGAGGGGCTGGAGCAGAGAGTGTGTGGAGGGCAGACAGGACAGACGTCTGAAGTGTAGCTCCCGGCTGGGAGTGAAGCGTTCTCCAAAAGGGCCGGGGCAGGCCGTAGTGAGGAAGGGGCCAGAACAGGTAGCCGGAGCCGGGCGGTGGCCCCTCGGTACCTGGGTACCCGGATCACTACAGGGGAGTGAAGTCCCTGTTCCCGGCTGAGGAGAAAGAGGAAGAGAGAGAGGAGAAAAAGGCACTTTGCTGCAGGGAAGGAAACAACAAGGGCTGCTGCACCGTGTGTGGGATTCTAACACCCCCGTATCGAAGGCTGCGGACACCGGCAATTCTTAGTTCACCAGTGACTCCGTGTGACTTTCTTGTGAGTACACCCGTGCCCTCGGGCACTGCACTGCAGCACTGCGCCCTGCTCCCTGCATACCCCATCACCGGGCCCCGGGACAACCAGCCCCCTACCCACGGAGGGGAGAAATAACAACTAAGCTGCTCCCTGTCACCGCTCCCGGGATCCCCACACCGAGCAGCAGTGGTGTCCACAATCACCACCACCGTGGGTGGCGTCACGGACAATCTCCCTTACCCAAATCCCCTTTTACTGTGGAGCCTGGGATCACAGACCGGGTCACGCCATCGTGATACCCACAGAAGTGACTCTGTGGCCCGGATCTGAGTACCCCCTGGTCCCCGGGCGAAACATTTGGCGTCACGAACAGGATCGAACCCATCCAGTTACCTGGAGGAAGTGCGCCTTGCCCCGTCCGTCAGCGGCGTCCCGCTGAGGAAAAATCCCGAAGTCCGCCATTTTAGCCGCCATTTTAGGCGCCAAAAACAACAACTTGGCGCCTTCTTCTCCGAGCGGTGGGCGTGAAAAAGAGGCTCCGCCCCCCGAGAATGCGGGCGGAAGTGAAGCTCCGGAGGACCGGAAGCGAAAAGAGAAACTTTAAAAGCTGCTGGAAGGACTGCTCCCGAGTACCAAGGGGGAGCAGAAAGAAGGAACCGCAGCTTATGTGACAAGAACTGTAACGGCAGGGACGCCAGGACTCTGCCAACATTTGGTTCCTGGAGAGGCCGCCGCAGCGATGCACCGACCCGTTACCCCTGTTACCGGTAGCGGAGCCCGCAGCGCCTGTTGGGGAGGACCCAGACCTGGGGTCCCCAGGCCTCACCTTTGTCACCACCCTGCCACCGGCCCCGGCAGTCCGCCCGGCCGCGACGGAGATGACGACGGCTCCGGCAGTCCGCCCGGCCGCAACGGCAGCGAAGTACCGGTCCCGTTGACCGATCTGGAACCGCTTCTGGACTGGGGTCAAGGGGTGCTGCCTGGGTTTTAGGGGCAGCACCAAGGCTAGGTTGTTTGGGAGGGTGACTGAAGGACCTGTTACGTTAACATTATTAAAAGTGTTATTTGTTGTTGCAACGTTGAAGCAATGTGCATCCCGCTGTGGGAAGATTGAAAATGTTTAAAATGTTTATCCTTTTCCAGTTTTAATAAATGTCGGTGCCTAGCCGGCCCGAGGACGGGCCGTGTTTTACCAAGGGGGTGTGTGACGCCCTGGCACAGCCAGGTTGTCACAGAAGGAGTTAATCCTCCTTGGTAATCTGATCCCACACCGGTGCAGCCAGACAAGCACAGCCCCAGTGTAAGGGAAAAGCAGAGCAGAGGGGAGGGGCTGGAGCAGAGAGTGTGTGGAGGGCAGACAGGACAGACGTCTGAAGTGTAGCTCCCGGCTGGGAGTGAAGCGTTCTCCAAAAGGGCCGGGGCAGGCCGTAGTGAGGAAGGGGCCAGAACAGGTAGCCGGAGCCGGGCGGTGGCCCCTCGGTACCTGGGTACCCGGATCACTACAGGGGAGTGAAGTCCCCGTTCCCGGCTGAGGAGAAAGAGGAAGAGAGAGAGGAGAAAAAGGCACTTTGCTGCAGGGAAGGAAACAACAAGGGCTGCTGCACCGTGTGTGGGATTCTAACACCCCCGTATCGAAGGCTGCGGACACCGGCAATTCTTAGTTCACCAGTGACTCCGTGTGACTTTCTTGTGAGTACACCCGTGCCCTCGGGCACTGCACTGCAGCACTGCGCCCTGCTCCCTGCATACCCCATCACCGGGCCCCGGGACAACCAGCCCCCTACCCACGGAGGGGAGAAATAACAACTAAGCTGCTCCCTGTCACCGCTCCCGGGATCCCCACACCGAGCAGCGGTGGTGTCCACAATCACCACCACCGTGGGTGGCGTCACGGACAATCTCCCTTACCCAAATCCCCTTTTACTGTGGAGCCTGGGATCACAGACCGGGTCACGCCATCGTGATACCCACAGAAGTGACTCTGTGGCCCGGATCTGAGTACCCCCTGGTCCCCGGGCGAAACAACACCACCTGTGGTTCGCGGTAATGGAAGTTCCCGGGGGAGATGGAGTGGGGCAGCCAGATGACGTTACCTCCACGGCTAGGGGAGGCACCGGGACTCTGGATGGTGGAGCAGTAGGGGAGCATGGTGCAGATTGGAAGCAGAGGAGGACAGCGTACTCACTTAGGCCGTGTTGGTAGTGATGCGACCACAAACCAGACTCTGGCACAGAAGTCTCTGGGCGCTGCTGCCACCTCAGGGGAGCTCGTCCGGGAGTCCGCTCCCATTGGTATTGCGGATGGTCTGTACCCTGCCTCCATGCACTGTATTTTAGATGTTCTGAGTGACTCCTCGGCTTGAAGCTGTCGGGGTCCCACTCCCTACTGTTAAGTAGGGGAGCTGTGCTCTCAATGGCTGACACTAGGAATTTCAGTGGGCCACATAGACTGGAAAGCCCTATCCCCCTCGTTGTGTTGGTGCCTTCAATCTCTGAGCTCTTGGGGAAAGTTCATAAAGAGACTATCCTCCACAGGTGAATTATCAGGTTGCGTGAAGCTACTCCCTGATTTAGGGTCCAGTACCCCACGGTGCTCGGTACCGGTTCGGTTACTAGATACTCCGGTGCTGACCATTCTCCGAAACTAAGCCTGGCACCCTTCTCTAATACCCTGCGACTGGGTCTCTGACTCCTCTGGTCCTAGACCACCGTCTGCGACCTAGCCAACGTCTCCCAGGGAGCTACAACTCCCTCAGCTCCTCACTTACTGAGGGCAATTTCGGTTCTGACTGTGTCCCTCCCCCCAGTCTTCCTGACCCCTAGGCATGTGGCTCTTTTCCAGCTATACCACCCACTGGTATGCCTGACAGGGTGTGGTGTGAGGTGTGACTAGGATTTGGATGCTGATGGAGCAATACCAACGGTTGGGATCCCAGAACCATGGGGGGTTGAGTCCTGCACCCGAAGAGAAAGGAGCGCAGTACCCTGTGACCACCTGAATAGGTCAGGGGCGTCACACTAACATAACCTAGCATTGAGTCAGAATATTATTCTGACTTTATTAACCCCATCACGACCATGGACGGATATATCCGTCATGGAGCGTGTCTCGTTAAGCCACGCCCCCTGCCGCGGGCAGGCGGCGGCGGTCGGCACACATATCAGCTGTTTTCAACAGCTGACATGTGTGCCTGCATGTTGCGAGTGGAATCGCTTCCACTCGCAACATTTAACCCTTAAATCTCGCTGCCAAAGTCTGGCAGCGAGATCTATATGCGCGCGGCCATGATTTTTACTTACCGCCGCCCCCACCGGAAGTCAAGTGCGTGATCACGTGACTTTCGGTGGTTGCCATCGTAGCACAGGGTCATGTGATGACGCCTGCAGCTATGAAGTTTAACTTTTGTTTTCCCCCGGCCGAGAGCAGAGAGAAACAGGAAGTGACTGAATCTGCTGTTTACAGTTGTATAGCTGTGATCAGCAGATAGATAAGAGCGATCGGATTGCTGATCGCTATAGCCCCCTAGGGGGGCTAGTAAAATAAAAAAAAAATGAAAATTAAAGTTTTAAAAAATAAAAAAAAACCAAAAAACCTAAAAGTTCAAATCACCCCCCTTCAAAATTAAAGGGTTAAAAAATAAATAAATATACACATATTTGGTATCGCCGCGTTCAGAAATGCCCGATCTATCAAAATATAAAATCAATTAACCTGATTGGTAAACGGCGTAGTGGCAAAAAAATTCCAAACGCCAAAATTACGTTTTTTGGTCGCCGCAAGTTTTACGCAAAATGCAATAACAGGCGATCAAAACGTAGCATCTGCGCAAAAAAGTACCATTAGAAACAACAGCTCGAGACGCAAAAAATAAGCCATCACTGAGCTATAAATCCAGAAAAATGAGAACGCTACGTGTTTCGGAAAATGGCGCAAAATGTGCGCCACTTTTATTGGACAAGCTTGTGAATTTTTTTTAACCCCTTAGATACAAGTAAACCTATACATGTTTGGTGTCTACAAACTCGCACCGTAGATAATAGTGATGAAACCGGTCTTTGAGCGCTATTGATGGATCAGATTCTAAATGTTCTTTTGAAGATTAGGCTTTATTGTTAAAAAGATAAAGCTCTTGTTGTCACTTCACAACGCGTTTCAGCAAGATCCCCTTGCTTTCCTCAGGTGTCACCTGATTCTGATCTGGCTTATATATCCTGAGTCATATTGCAAAGGATTGTCAAAAATCCACTTGTGACTTTTAGGATCGCTACTTCCAATAGGTGGCGCTGTGCTAGAGTTTGTCTCCTTTACTGGAGAGACAATTTGAATATTTCCCAGAGGGGCATTGCAGCTATAAGTCCCCTTACCTGGCAGCCAGACTGGCTTGCAAAGTCTCCTTAAGGAGAATAGTGTTCCCCCAGAATCTATCAGTTCACTTTGAATAATCCAGCGGGAGGACGGAGAGCCGACCTGAAAGCTCCAGGATCAAAGGAGTCGGTGAACCAGGAGCCATCAGCGGTAAACCTCCAGCTCCATCCAGCTAAAAGGATCGGATAACACCAGTTACCACAGCCCCTCAAAACCAGAGGAATTACACGCTCATCACCGAGGTTGTGCGAGGGCGCACAACCAAAGCAGGTGAGCAGCTTCTAACTACACTAATCTAACACAAATACATCGGGTGCTCTTAGATTGCGCTATTGATTTATTTTTACAGTGTACAAACTCGCACCGACCTCAGGCATCATACCCACACATCAGTTTTACTATATAGTGAACACCGTGAATAAAACATCCCAAAAACTATTGTGCCATCACACTTTTTTTGCAGTTTTTCCCACACTTGGAATTTTTTTTGCTGTTTTCCAGTACACCATATGGTAAAACTTATGATTTCATTTAAAAGAACAACTTGTCCCGCAAAAAAAAAGCTGTCATATGGCAAGATTGACGGAAAAATAAAAAAGTTACGGCTCTCGGAAGAAGGGGAGCAAAAAACAAAAAACGCAAAAACGGAAAGAAGGGCAGTGAGCCCCATAGGGGTGAATGGACCCCATGACGATCGGGAGGGTGCAAGGTTAGGAAAGGGTTAATAGGTTTGCATGGGATGGGGGATGTGTGGGAGTACAGGATTGGTAGTAGGGAGCTGTAAGGGGATTGGGGGGGAGCAAGGAAGGGGTGGGGTGTTGGGAGAGGTATAAGAGAGGGGGGTGTGCTGTTTACCTCCCCTTTCGTCGATTGATCTTTGTGTCCCAGGACGTAGTGCTGCTGCTGCTTCCTGCCATGGCTGCGCTTGCTGAACTCCTGGAGATGGTGCGGGGGGCATCCGAGGTCGTGGGAGTGGATGCCCTGAGGCAGCAGCTGGCAGCGGTCTGTGGGGCTGGAGCGGCGCCGCCTGCTGTTCCAGCGCCCGGGCCGTGGCTACGTGCTCGGCGGGCGTGACCGCCGGAGCGCTACTCCCCCAGCTGGGGGGGAGAATCAGATCAAGGAGCCCCTGCGGGGACCCTCCGGAGCAGCGGCGGAGCCCTCCAACTAACCTAGGGGAGCAGCCGGCCACCGGGAGGAATCCGCGACGGAGATCCCATGGGTCGGGGGTGGGCGGAGCCTCTGCGAGGCCCACTTCCGGTCCGCGGCCTGCGCAGCACCAGACCGGAGCATGGATGACGGCAGCCCCCAGTGATGTGCCGGCTGGGGGTGGCGCTCGGCGTGCCGGATTGCCGGAGGAGACTCCCTGCAGGCCGCAGGGGAGAGCAACAGGACGGGGGACGGGAGCGGATGTGAGCGGCGAGGTCAGGAGATCGGAGGAGGGGTACGGTGGCCCGCAGGCACAGAGGAGATCGGTAGTCACGGTCCCCCCCGGCGAGGAGCGTGCTGGGGGTGGGTCCCGGCGAGGAGCAAGCTCGGCACGGCCTTCCGGCAGTCGGCAGGGAGGGAGCCCACTGAGGACGACAGGAGAAGGGGCGGCGCAGCAGGATATCACGATTACAGCGGGAAGAGACGGCGGCAGGGCGCCACGGCGGGAGAAAAGGAAGAGGTCAAGCAGGAGTCGCCCGGACGAGCGGGGTGCGGTGACCGTGGGGGTCGACGGCCGCCAGGTGCGGGCTGTCCCCTCGCTGGTCCCCCCTGAGGATTTCGGCAGCGCATCAGACTCCAGCGAGGAAGAAGGAGCAGCGGCAGGTCGGACGGAGCGGCAGCTGGAAGATCGTGGCACGGCTGTTCCGGCGTCGACTCAAAGGCAGCCTGGTGAGCAGACAACAGAAATGTTACATGCTGTGGGTAGCGCGGGCGAGGGCGGGGGTTCCGTCGCGGGACGCATTGCGTTGGGGGCGAGTGCGGTCGGGCAGTCTGGTTTACCGGGTCCAGAGTTTTGGGGGCAGCTTTTGGGGGTGTTGCAGGGGTTGTCTGCGGAACGGGGTAGTCGGACTGGGCCTGGGGCTCCGGTGGGGGCGTGGGTGGGCCCCACGGAGGTGGTGCGGACAGAAGCGCCGGTGCGCGATGTTGCGGCGGGGGACACGACCTCGGCGGCAGGTACGGGACAGGAGGCTGGTGGGGCGGCTTCCGTGGGTGCGAGTAAGGAGGCGGAAAAGGAAAAAGAAAAGGAGGATGAGGTAGTGCGTTTGGATGATAGGGCACGGAGTGAAATTTATGTGTGCTTTGAAGGGCAGTTAGGGGTTCATTTAAAAAAGGAGGTGAGGGAAAAGATTTGGAAGGGGGAGTATGTGGAAATTTTTTCCCTGCTTCCCTTGGAAAAGTTTAATTTGGATAAGGTGAAACCCAGTGATACAAAAAAGGAGAAGGAGGATGAGGAAAAACGGCGGTATAGGTTGATCCCGAGGACGTTTACCAATTGGTTGCAGGCCTTTGCTTTCTTAGCCAGTGTGATCGGGGAAAAGGAGCCGGAGCATTTTTCCGCCCTATTTGGATATATGGACGCGATAGGGGAAGCGTATAGAGTATACGGCGGTTTGGGGTGGTTGAGATATGATGAGCAGTTCCGGCAGCGGAAGGCTCTGCGGCCGGGAGTCCAGTGGGGCCACAAGGATATTTCTTTGTGGATGCGGTTAATGACGGCGCCGGCTCAGCCCTTTCGAGGGGGTGCCGGGAGCCCGGGTGCGAGTGGCGGGTCCTCGGCTGGACAGAAAAAGGGAGCTTGTTGGCAGTATAACGAGGGACAGTGTAAGTTCGGGGCCTCTTGTCGGTTCAGACACGAGTGTTCCGGATGTGGAGGGTCCCACCCTCTGGCCAGGTGCTTCAAGAAAGGCAAAGGAAAGGCGGGGGAGGGGTCTGGAAAAAGGGAGGACACCAGTGAGGGTAGAGGCGATGCTTCCCTATTTAAGTAGATACCCGGATGTGCGGGCGGCGGAGTTGTTGGAACGTGGTTTTACAGAGGGCTTTCGGATTCCGTTTGAATCTGAGGCGCCGGTGTTTCGCCCGGGAAACTTGCGGTCCGCAAAAGAACATCCGGCGGTGGTGAAGGAAAAGCTGCAGAAGGAGGTGGAGTTAGGGAGGATGGCGGGCCCATTCCAGGACCCGCCATTCTCTAATTTACGGATTTCCCCCCTTGGGGTGGTACCTAAGAAGGAGCCGAACAAATTTCGGCTCATTCATCATTTATCTTATCCGGCGGGATTGTCGGTGAATGATGGGATATCACCGGAATTGTCGGCGGTATGTTATGTATCGTTCGATAGGGCCTTGGAGCTGGTAAGGGTAGCGGGGCGGGGGGCCCTGATGGCAAAGGCGGATGTGGAAGCAGCTTTTCGTTTACTCCCGGTGCATCCAGAGAGCTTTCATCTCTTAGGGTGTATGTGGGATGGTGAATACTATGTGGATCGCTGCCTGCCGATGGGCTGTTCCATTTCGTGTGCTTATTTTGAGGCATTCAGTACTTTTGTGGAATGGGTAGTCAAGGAGGTGGCAGGAGTCCATTCGGTGATTCACTATTTGGATGACTTCTTTTGCGTGGGTCCGGCGGGCTCTTCGGTTTGCTCCTTGTTGTTGTTTACGTTAGAGCGGATCGCGCGGAGCCTGGGTATTCCGTTGGCAAAAGACAAAACAGAAGGGCCGGTGACGGTATTATGTTCCTTAGGTATCGAAATTGATACACTGGCAATGGAATGCCGGTTGCCGGAGGGAAAGCTGTTGGATTTGAAGGCGTCGGTGCGGTTTTTGTCTCAGGCCAAGAAGGTGCGGTTGCGCGAGTTGCAGTCAGTGCTCGGAAAATTGAATTTCGCTTGTCGCATTATGCCGATGGGGCGGATATTTAATAGGAGACTGGCGAGCGCAACCGCAGGGGTAAAAGCTCCAAATCACTTTGTCAGAGTGACAAAAATGATGAAAGGGGATTTGTTGGTGTGGGAGGAGTTCTTGGACCGGTACAACGGTCGGACCCTTTGGATGAGCGAGGCGGTGTCCAATAGCCAGCTGGAATTGTACACGGATGCGGCTGGGGCGACAGGTTTTGGAGCAATTTTTCAAACGCGCTGGTGTGTGGGAAAGTGGCCGCGGCGGTGGGTGGAAGCAGGTTTGGTGAGGAATTTGGCGCTGTTGGAATTGTTTCCCATTATTGTGGCCGTGGAGTTGTGGGGCCCTGTTTTTGCTGGAAGAAGGGTTTGCATGCATTGTGACAACATGGCGGTGGTGCATTCCATCAACGCACTGTCGGCAAAATCCCCGCCGGTTGTGGGGCATTTAAGGCATCTAGTGTTGCATTGTTTGGAGTTAAACATTTGCGTGGTGGCTCGGCATGTGCCTGGGATTCGCAACGAGGTGGCTGATGCGCTATCACGGTTTCAGTTTTGCAGGTTCAGGAAGCTGGTGCCGGAAGCGGACGCGGAAGGGGAACCTTGCCCGAACTGGCTGTGGGACCTGGCATCGGTGTAGCTTTTGAGGGAATTCGGAGATCGGTGTCTGAGGCTACTTGGTGCCGATATCAGGCGGTGTGGCAGGAATGGGCAGAGTTGGAAAGTAGGGAGTTCATGGAGTCGGGTTACCAGGGTCGAGTGTTGGGGGTACTGATGTTAATAAGTGGGGATTTTTCGGAAGGCAGGTCTGTTTCGGTGATTGGTTGCAAGTTGGCGGCGTTGGCCTTTTTGTTCCAGATGCAAGGGGTTCAGGACGCGACTAAGGATTTTCTGGTGCGACAGGCGATGAAGGGTTTTCGAAAAGGGGCTCAGTCGCGTGACTGTAGGCGGCCGGTGTCATTGCCATTGTTGGTGCGTTTGGTGGGGTGTTTAGGGGAGTTGTGTTCGTCTCCTTATGAGCGGGTGTTGTTCTCGGTAGCTTTTGTACTGGCGTTTTTTGGGGCCTTTCGTATTGGCGAATTGGTCAGCCCGACTAAGCAAGCGATGGGTGGTTTGCTGTTGGGTGATGTGATGCTGGGGGAGGATAGAGTGGAATGTCGGCTTCGTTTTTCTAAGACGGATCAGAGGGGCCGGGGGCGCTTAGTAGTGTTGTACGCTTTACCGGGGCACCAGTTGTGCCCAGTGTTACATGTGTCAGAGTTTTTAAAGGTGCGCGGCGGTTACCCTGGTGTTTTCTTAGACATACGGACGGATTGGCTTTGTCGCGGTATCAATTCAATGCGGTGCTGAAGATGGCTCTAGCAAGGGTGGGGGGAGGAGCCACGTGAGTACGGGTCTCACTCCTTCCGGATTGGGGCGGCAACGGAGGCCGCCAGGTGGGGTTTGAGTGAGGATTGTATCCGGCGGATTGGGAGGTGGGAGTCTTCCAGGTTCCGTTTGTACATTAGGCCTCACTTGGTCAGGTGATGGTCAGGGGTGGGGGATTCAAGGTTGGTGTTAGATGCCGGTTTGTGGGCAATTTCTTGTGCTGTTGCTGTTTTTATTCGTGGTCTTTGTATTTTATAGGTCCATGCCTTGTGTGGATCCTCGGGCACTCCTATGTGTATTGGGGAGCGTTACGGGCGGATGTGCGGCGTGACGGTCGGCAGCTCGGAGTGTCGGTGTCGGAAGCTCGAGTAAAGTGGCTCGGAATTCGGGGCATGACCTGGGGTAGGGTGCGCCCTGAGGTGGCTTATTATAGCCGTATGGATCGTGTCCCTGATGTGTTAATTTTGCATGTGGGAGGGAACGATTTGGGAGTAAGGTCGGCGAGGGAATTGAAAAGGGATATAAAGCTGGACCTGTTACATTTGTGGAGGGCGTTCCCGGGCATAGTTATCGTTTGGTCGGACATTATAGCTCGGACGCAGTGGCGTTTTGGGAGGTCGGTGGACCGTATTAATAGGGCTCGGAGCAAGCTGAACCGGGCTATTGGCAGGTTTGTGGCGAGAAATGGTGGGTTGGTGGTGCGTCATAGAGAATTGGAGGAGTCCACGGAGCAGTATCTAAGGAGAGATGGGGTTCACCTGACTGATGTGGGTCTGGATTTATGGATGTTGGGTTTGAGGGATGGCCTAGAGCAAGCACTGGGGGTGTGGGGGGCCCGGGCCAAGTAAGGGTGTCACTTGGCCGGCCTGTGGCGGGGTGATAGGTCCGTCTGAGAGGTTGGGAGTACCGACAGTCGGCTTGTTGGTACGAAGTCGCTCAAGGGGAGTGGCTTCGGAGTGGATGGGAACTTGTGGGCGGAGGTCCCGCAGGTTCTGGGTAGGGGTAATTAACGATGGAACGTTGTTACCCCTCACCTCGGGCCGGGTGGTCACGGCCGAGGTGGTCCTCTGGGCCGGTTTGGAGGTTACGGCCGGGGGGTTAGGAATGATGGTTTGCCTCTCGGACGGATCTATCGGTGTTTCTGGTTATACGGGTATATATGTATAAGGTTAAGTTTAACAATTGAGTGGCATGTTGGGCCACAAGTTTGGTATACATATATACGGTAAAATAAAACTGTGGCCATTCCTGCAATAAAGTCGTGGTTCTCGTCTTCATTTAGGTAGATATGGTACGGGGGGTGTGTTTTACAGGATAACCTGCTTATCCCTTATAGATGCGTCAAGAAGGGCAGTGAGCCCCATAGGGGTGAATGGACCCCATGACGATCGGGAGGGTGCAAGGTTAGGAAAGGGTTAATAGGTTTGCATGGGATGGGGGATGTGTGGGAGTACAGGATTGGTAGTAGGGAGCTGTAAGGGGATTGGGGGGGAGCAAGGAAGGGGTGGGGTGTTGGGAGAGGTATAAGAGAGGGGGGTGTGCTGTTTACCTCCCCTTTCGTCGATTGATCTTTGTGTCCCACCCGCCCGCCCTGATATATAATTATATGTATATGTTCAAAAAAAAAAAAAAAGTAAAAAAAAAAAAAAAAAAAAAAAAGGTGAAAAGGTGATGGTTTTTCAAAAAAAAAAAAAAAAAAAAGAACTTTAAAAAAAAAAAAAAAAGAGGAATAAAGGAGAATACAAGGTTGAGTTGCTAATTTATTGTTGTCACAGCGGGGTGATAGGTCCGTCTGAGAGGTTGGGAGTACCGACAGTCGGCTTGTTGGTACGAAGTCGCTCAAGGGGAGTGGCTTCGGAGTGGATGGGAACTTGTGGGCGGAGGTCCCGCAGGTTCTGGGTAGGGGTAATTAACGATGGAACGTTGTTACCCCTCACCTCGGGCCGGGTGGTCACGGCCGAGGTGGTCCTCTGGGCCGGTTTGGAGGTTACGGCCGGGGGGTTAGGAATGATGGTTTGCCTCTCGGACGGATCTATCGGTGTTTCTGGTTATACGGGTATATATGTATAAGGTTAAGTTTAACAATTGAGTGGCATGTTGGGCCACAAGTTTGGTATACATATATACGGTAAAATAAAACTGTGGCCATTCCTGCAATAAAGTCGTGGTTCTCATCTTCATTTAGGTAGATATGGTACGGGGGGTGTGTTTTACAGGATAACCTGCTTATCCCTTATAGATGCGTCAAGTGCCCCGGGGCTGAAGGGGTTAAATATATTTAAACATTGATATATATGTGATATAAAATTGGTGTCAGGAGTGGGATATCTGTGTGACCTCCCATCTGTTTCCATGACAGATAGCAAACTCTAATCAGAACTGAAAGTATAAAGTGTGTTGTGTGGTCTTGTACAAGGATAATTTGTGTATTTTGGGGGCTCGTCTGGGATGAGAGCTAACATCTGAACCAGGAGTACAAGTGATGGGACTAGAAGGGTCTCCCCACTGTTCCCTGATAAATTATGCCGGGGGGACATAACAATTGAGTGGCTGGAATTTAATCGTTGGATCCTTTTGTAAGGTGGAGAAATAAGCAGCTGCCAGATGATTCTCCCTCATAGAGAACACAGGAATGCTCAGCCATACCTGCGGACCACGTATGGAGAAGCCATGAGAGATAGTGGTCAGCAGAATAATGGTATCTAATGTGTACAGCCAGCATACACACACTCCCTAAACCCCGCTTTACACACTACAATATATCTTACGATGTGTCGGCGGGGTCACGTCGTAAGTGATGCACATCCGGTATTGTAAGGTACATTGCAGTGTGTAACAGCTACGTGTTAAAACGTTCATCGCACGCACATCGTTCATTTATCTAGAATTGAACGTCAGGTTGTTCATCGTACCCGGTGTAGCACACATCGCAGTGTGTGACACCCCGGGAACGATGAACAGATCTTACCAGCGTCCTGCGGCTCCCGGCCCACAATGCGGAAGGAAGGAGATGGGCGGGATGTTTACGTCCCGCTCAGCTCCGCCCCTCCGCTTCTATTGTCCGGCTGCCGCGTGACGTCGATGTGACGCCGAACGTCCCTCCCACTCCAGGAAGTGGACGTTCGCCGCCCACAGCGAGGTCATATGGACGTGTAAGTACGTGTGATGGGGGTTAATCATTTGTGCGGCACGTTCAACAAATTGAACATGCCACACATACGAAGGGGGAGTTGCAAATCGCATACGATATCGTATGCGAAATTGCAACGTGTAAAGCAGGCTTAACAGAAGTTCTGTCGCTTATCCATGTTATGTAAATAAAAGCTTATAACCTGACATTAAATTCATCCATTCGTTTTATAAATTACTCTTTTGAAAGCTGAAACCCTCAGAAATTTGGTTTAGGTTATGAAAATAAAGTTGCTGCAAAGCTGAAATATTGATCATTTCATGAACACAGAAAGGTCAGATTTTGGCAAGACAAAAGTTTTGTTGCCTTGTCATATAATGCACCCAATCCTAGTTTACATCCTCACCTGTGCTCACTAAATGATCGGTTAATTAGTGGATGTGTATAAAAAGAAACCCAGCACCCCAGACCTTCACGTGAACTGCAACTTGACCTCTGACAACATACCAAAAAACCACCCTGCGACCAAAGCCTTAATTATCAAGAGGTTGAAGACCAGATCCACTGCAGAGGTGGCTGGCACCTTTAATGTGTCTCAGCGTCAAGTACAAAGAATTAAAAAAAAGATTTGAAGAGACTGGAGATGTTTTTGACAAGCCCATGTCTGGCAGACCCCGCAAGACAACTGCTCAGGAGGAACGTTTGTTGGTTAGAAAATCCAAAGCCAGCCCCTCTTTCACTGCAGCAGAGCTCCAACAGGCCTGGTCACCTCAAGTCCCTGTGTCAACTAGAACAGTTTATAGGATTCTGTCTCGAAATGGCCTCCATGGTCGAATCAGTGCCCAGAAGCCAGCACTAAACAAAAGGCAATTAAAAAACCCTGTGGCATTTGCCAAGTCCCACAGCCTGCTAAACAGATGGACGCTAGAAAAGTGGCAGAAGGTGGATTTCTCTGACGAATCTTCAGTTGAATTTCACCATAGTCGCCACAAATACTGCAGGAGACCTACTGGAGCCCGTATGGATCTAAAATACACCCAGAAAACAGTTAAGTTTGGTGGTGGAAAGATCATGGTCTGGGGTTACATTCAGTATGGGGTTGTGCATTTGCAAGGTGGAAGGCAATATCAGTAGCCTAAAATATCAAGATGTATTAGCTACATCTTACATTCCCAATCATAAAAGGGGTCAAATTCTGCAGCAGGATGGTGCTCCATCTCATACATCCATCTCTACAACAAAGTTCCTCCTGGCAAAGAAGATCAAGGTGCTCAAGGACCGGCCAGCCCAGGCACCAGACATGAACATCATTGAGCATGTTTGGGGTAGGATGAAAGAGGAAGCTTGGAAGACAAAACCAAAGAATCTAGATGAACTCTGGAGGCATGGAAGACTGCACTCTCTGCTATTCCTGATGACTTCATCAATAAATTGTATGAATCATTGTTGAACTGCATGGATGCAGTCCTTCAAGCTCATGGAAGTCACACAAAATATTAAATATGGCTCTAATAGCACCACAACCTCATTCACCAATGTTATGTAACATATCTTTGTATTAGAAGTTAATTATTTGTTTAAATTTCACATTACTTTCTGTGGGCGACGAAACTTTCGTCTTGCCAAAATCTGACCTTTCTGTGTTCATTAAATGATCAATATTTCAGCTTTGCAGCAACTTTATTTTCATAACCTAAACCAAATTTGGGAGGGTTTCAGCTTTCAAAAGAGTAATTTATAAAACCAATGGATGAATTTAAAGTCAGGTTATAAGCTTTTATTTACATAACATGGATAAGCGACAGAACTTCTGTCAGGGAGTGTATGTATGCTGGCTGTACACATTAGATACCATTATTCTGCTGACAGCTATCTCTCATGGCTTCCCCATACGTGGTCCACAGGTATGGCCGAGCATTCCTGTGTTCTCTATGAGGGAGAATAATCTGGCAGCTGCTTATTTTTCCACCTTACAAAAGGATCCAATGATTAAATTCCAGCCACTCAATTGTTATGTCCCCCCGGCATAATTTATCAGGGAACAGTGGGGAGACCCTTCTAGTCCCATCACTTGTACTCCTGGTTCAGATGTTATCTCTCATCCCAGACGAGCCCCCAAAATACACAAATTATCCTTGTACAAGGAGACCACACAACACACTTTTCAGTTCTGATTAGAGTTTGCTATCTGTCATAAAAACAGATGGGAGGTCACACAGATATCCCACTGCTGACACCAATTTTTCGCAAACAGCAGTCTGCTGACCCTAATCGCCCAGACAATATGCAGTTGACTGATAATTGATGGACAAAGCAATGGCCGCTTTCACTACCAGGCTGATTATTGGGGAGATCACAATCAGGATATAGTATATATACAACCAATTCCATCGCATGGAATATATATATATATATATATATATATAATAGGGCAGTAAGACACTCTCTCTATATCTAACACATATATGCACACCTACTGTATATCTAATATCACATACATATCAATGCTTAAATATGATTTAATAAAGTCAGAATAATATTCTGACTCAATGCTAGGTTATGTTAGTGTGACGCCCCTGACCTATTCAGGGTGTCACAGGGTACTGCGCTCCTTTCTCTCCGGGTGTAGGACTCAACCCCCCCATGGTTCTGGGATCCCAACCGTTGGTATTGCTCCATCATCAGCCAAATCCTAGTCACACCTCACACCACACCTTGTCAGGCACACCAGTGGGTGGTATAGCTGGAAAACGGCCACCTGCCTAGGGGTCAGGCAAACTGGTGGGAGGGACATAGTCAAAACACAAGTAGCCCTCAGAGAGTGAGGAGCTGGGGGAGTTGGAGCTCCCTTCGAGACGTTGGCTAGGTCGCAGAACCAGAGGAGTCAGAGACCCGGTCGCAGGGTATTAGAGAAGGGTGCCAGGCTTAGTTTCGGAGAACGGTCGGCACCGGAGTATATAGTAACCGAACCGGTACCAAGCACCGTAGGGTACTGGACTCTAAATCAGGGAGTAGCTTCACGCAGCCTGATAATTAACCTGTGGAGGACAGTGTCTTTATGAACTATCCCTAAGAGCTCAGAGATCAAAGGCACCAACACAACGAGGGGGATAGGGCTTTCCAGCATATGCGGCCCACTGAGATCCCAAGTGTCAGCCATCGAGAGCACAGCTCCCCTACTTAACAGTAGGGAGCGGGGCCCGGCATCTTCAAGCCAAGTGGTCACTCAGAACATCTAAAATACAGTACATGGAGGCAGGGTACAGACCATCAGCAATACCAACAGGAGCGGACTCCCGGATGAGCTCTCCTGAAGTGGCAGCGGCACCCAGAGACTTGGTTTACTACTGTGTTAGAATCTGCTTTGTGGTCACATCCATACCAACACGGCCTGAGTGAGTACACTGTCCTCCCCTGCTTCCAATCTGCACCACGCTCCCCTACTCCTCCACCATCCAGAGTCCTGGGGCCTCCCCTAGCCGTGGAGGGAACGTCATCTGGCTTCCCCACTCCATCTCCCCCGGGTACTTCCATCAGCAGCGGCGGTACTCCCCTTACCGTGAACCACGGGTAGCGCCACGAACTCTTATCCCCTGTAAATACCCACCCTTACATTTGAAGTGGCCGCGAGCCACAGCAACCCCGGATCCGAGCGTTTCGACCGCTGCAGGGGCGGCACATTAGGGTGTGCTGTTCAGTTCTATTGAAACATTCCTTTAGCAAATATGGTCAATGTTTGTTAAAGGATTCTATTTCATTACACTGAGTGGTCTTACTGTAAAAAGAAATTTATATCATTTTAGGGATTATACTAGTAAACTTAACTAAGCTTATGTGAAGTTTAGCTTAATCTATCAAGCTTAACTAGTCCTGGGAAAAGTCAACTCTATTGTACTTAGATGTATGAGATCATAATGGATTCCAGCGCTATGTCCACACCCACATGTGTATAAATATGAGCAAACTATGATCAATAAATCGAGCCAGTAACTGAGTGACACTTGCTCCTGTCAGACCCATTTATTTGTGTCTGAAAGTTTGCATGAGGCCGCAGCCACACTAACCAATTTGTCTTCCATCCAATATATACAGTACAGACCAAATGTTTGGACACACCTTCTCATTCAAAGAGTTTTCTTTATTTTCATGACTCTGAAAATTGTAGATTCACATCGAAGGCATCAAAACTATGAATTAACACATGTGGAATGAAATACTTAACAAAAAAGTGTGAAACAACTGAAAATATGTCTTATATTCTAGGTTCTTCACAGTAGCCTCCTTTTGCTTTGATTACTGCTTTGCACACTCTTGGCATTCTCTTGATGAGCTTCAAGAGGTAGTCACCGGAAATGGTTTTCCAACAGTCTTGAAGGAGTTCCCAGAGACGCTTAGCACTTGTTGGCCCTTTTGCCTTCACTCTGCGGTCCAGCTCACCCCAAACCATCTCGATTGGGTTCAGGTCTGGTGGCTGTGGAGGCCAGGTTATCTGGCGTAGCACCCCATCACTCTCCTTCTTAGTCAAATAGCCCTTACACAGCCTGGAGGTGTGTTTGGAGTCATTGTCCTGTTGAAAAATAAACGATGGTCCAACTAAACGCTGGAATAGCACGCCACTGCAAGATGCTGTGGTAGCCATGCTGGTTCAGTATGCCTTCAATTTTGAATAAATCCCCAACAGTGTGACCAGCAAAGCCCCCCCACACCATCACACCTCCCCATCCATGCTTCACAGTGGGAACCAGCCATGTAGAGTCCATCCGTTCAATTTTTCTGCGTCACACAAAGACACGGTGGTTGGATCTAAAGATCTCAAATTTGGACTCATCAGACCAAAGCACAGATTTCCACTGGTCTAATGTCCATTCCTTGTGTTCTTTAGCCCAAACAAGTCTCTTCTGCTTGTTGCCTGTCCTTAGCAGTGGTTTCCTAGCAGCTATTTTACCATGAAGGCTGCTGCACAAAGTCTTCTCTTAACAGTTGTTCTAGAGATGTGTCTGCTGCTAGAACTCTGTGTGGCATTGACCTGGTCTCTAATCTGAGCTGCTGTTAACCTGCGATTTCGGAGGCTGGGGACTCAGATAAACTTATCCTCCGCAGAAGAGGTGACTCTTGGTCTTCTTTTCCTGGGGCGGTCCTCATGTGAGCCAGTTTCTTTGTAGCGTTTGATGGTTTTTGCCACTGCAAACTGGGGACACTTTCAAAGTTTTCCCAATTTTTCGGACTGACTGACCTTCATTTCTTAAAGTAATGATGGCCACTCATTTTTCTTTACTTAGCTGCTTTTTTCTTGCCATAATACAAATTATAACAGTCTATTCAGTAAGACTATCAGCTGTGTATCCACCAGACGTCTGCACAACACAACTGATGGTCCCAACCCCATTTATAAGGCAAGAAATCCCACTTATTAACCCTGACAGGGCACACCTGTGAAGTGAAGACCATTTCCGGTGACTACCTCTTGAAGCTCATCAAGAGAATGCCAAGAGTGTGCAAAGCAGTAATCACAGCAAAAGGTGGCTACTGTGAAGAACCTAGAATATACGATATATTTTCAGTTGTTTCACACTTTTTTGTTAAGTATTTCATTCCACATGTGGTAATTCATAGTTTTGAGGCCTTCAATGTGAATCTACAATTTTCAGAGTCATGAAAATAAAGAAAACTCTTTGAATGAGATGGTGTGTCCAAACGTTTGGTCTGTACTGTACATTTTGTCACCTTTCATTGTAATTTTGTCTGTGATGATAATGAGACTGCTAAAAAGTCTTCTGCATAGAACAGAAAGTTTTAGTCTAGTCAATGTAACAATTGCAAGATATTCTTAATATAAACAATATAGTCATAAATGCTATATATCATAGATATAAACAATAGCTTATTTTCTGATTTAGTGATTAGGAGCTACAGTGCCTACAAGTAGTATTCAACCCCCTGCAGATTTAGCAGGTTTGATAAGATGCAAATAAGTTAGAGCCTGCAAACTTCAAACAAGAGCAGGATTTATTAACAGATGCATAAATCTTACAAACCAACAAGTTATGTTGCTCAGTTAAATTTTAATAAATTTTCAACATAAAAGTGTGGGTCAATTATTATTCAACCCCTAGGTTTAATATTTTGTGGACTAACCCTTGTTTGCAATTACAGCTAATAATCATCTTTTATAAGACCTGATCAGGCCGGCACAGGTCTCTGGAGTTATCTTGGCCCACTCCTCCATGCAGATCTTCTCCAAGTTATCTAGGTTCTTTGGGTGTCTCATGTTGACTTTAATCTTGAGCTCCTTCCGCAAGTTTTCAATTGGGTTAAGGTCAGGAGACTGACTAGGCCACTGCAACATCTTTTCCCTCTTGAACCAGGCCTTGGTTTTCTTGGCTGTGTGCTTTGGGTCGTTGTCTTGTTGGAAGATGAAATGACGACCCATCTTAAAATCCTTGATGGAGGAGCGGAGGTTCTTGGCCAAAATCTCCAGGTAGGCCGTGCTATCCATCTTCCCATGGATGCGGACCAGATGGCCAGGCCCCTTGGCTGAGAAACAACCCCACAGCATGATGCTGCCACCACCATGCTTGACTGTAGGGATGGTATTCTTGGGGTCGTATGCAGTGCCATCCAGTCTCCAAACGTCACGTGTGTGGTTGGCACCAAAGATCTCGATCTTGGTCTCATCAGACCAGAGAACCTTGAACCAGTCTGTGTCAGAGTCCTCCAAGTGATCATGAGCAAACTGTAGACGAGCCTTGACATGACGCTTTGAAAGTAAAGGTACCTTACGGGCTCGTCTGGAACGGAGACCATTGCGGTGGAGTACGTTACTTATGGTATTGACTGAAACCAATGTCTCCACTGCCATGAGATCTTCCCGGAGCTCCTTCCTTGTTGTCCTTGGGTTAGCCTTGACTCTTCGGACAAGCCTGGGCTCGGCACGGGAGGAAACTTTCAAAGGCTGTCCAGGCCGTGGAAGGCTAACAGTAGTTCTATAAGCCTTCCACTTCCGGATGATGCTCCCAACAGTGGAGACAGGTAGGCCCAACTCCTTGGAAAGGGTTTTGTACCCCTTGCCAGCCTTGTGACCCTCCACGTTCTTGTCTCTGATGGCCTTGGAATGCTCTTTTGTCTTTCCCATGTTGACCAAGTATGAGTGCTGTTCAAAAGTTTGGGGAGGGTCTTAATTAGTCAGAAAAGGCTGGAAAAAGAGATAATTAATCCAAACATGTGAAGCTCATTGTTCTTTGTGCCTGAAATACTTCTTAATACTTTAGGGGAACCAAACAGAATTCTTGTGGTTTGAGGGGTTGAATAATAAATGACCCTCTGAATAAACGTTTCACAATTTAAAAAAAAAAAATAAAAAAAGAAATAACATTCTTTTTTGCTGCATTTCACACTTCCAGGCTGATCTACAGTCCAAATGTCACAATGCCAAGTAAATTCCGAATGTGTAAACCTGCTAAATCTGCAGGGGGTTGAAGACTACTTGTAGGCACTGTATTGTAGAAAAATATCCAGCATCCAGATCAGTAGATTGGTTAAAAATCAAATTTCCTTTATTCCAAACTTCATAAAAACATAAAATTCTCCATCATGATGAAGAACGCATCACAAGGCGTGTGAGGTGGACGCGTTTCGGACAAAAAACTAGTCCTTAATCTGAGACAACACATAATACATCTGAACACATACTTATAAAAGGAAACACAGGAAGTCATGGAACAATCAAAGCTGAACAAGGCCACCTGATATGCTGAGTAATGAATCGCAGTAACCCTTACAAGACACTCAAAATTTCGTTTCTAACATTCATGCCTGTTGGAGTTCTACTTTGTAACATTAACATCCATTTTGCTTCACGGCGCAATAATAAATCATTTAAATCTCCACCTCCCCTCAGTGTCTGCACTTTCTCTATTGCATTAACTCTAAAGTGGCTCAAATCACCTCTATGTATATGCAAAAAATGACGGGAGGCAGCTGATAAACTGCGTGTGGTGGTGTGACCCACGTCATAAACGTGCTCCGATATGCGGCGTCTTAAAGTTCGTGAAGTATTCCCCACATACTGGATATTGCAATCCATACACGTTATGACATAGATCACACCAGCAGAACCGCAGTTCATCAGAGACTGAATTTTAAATTCCTTTTTTGTAACAGAGGAAACAGTTTTGTCTGTATTCCACATGAATCTGCACAGCCCACAGTTTTTCTGGCCGCATTTGAAAGACCCACAAGTGGGTAGCCAATTCCTTGCAGTTATTTCATTGCCCAGAGTGTTTTTATTTTTATTCTTTTTGGAGTGATCACTAGGGGACACCCTATTAGTGATAGTTTTATTCCTCCTAGACACGAATTTAACTCCGTTTTTTAATATGTTTTTTAACGTGTCATCTACATATAAGATCGGCAAGAATTTTTTAATGATATTAACAATCCGATAAAAATCGGTACTGTAGCTTGTTGAAAAAACAATAGGCATATGACTTTCAGCAAGAGCAAGGGTTTTTTTGGTATTATTTCTGCTTATTTTTAAATAATCCTCTCTAGTTTTCTCATCCGTTTTTTGTTTAGCTCTCTCTATATTTTTATTGGAATAGCCCCTCTTCTTAAAGCGCTCACCAATAATCTCACATTGTTTCTCATATATATGGGGTGCAGTACATGTTCTCTTCGCCCTTATAAACTCCCCCGTGGGAGTGTCTTGTAAGGGTTACTGCGATTCATTACTCAGCATATCAGGTGGCCTTGTTCAGCTTTGATTGTTCCATGACTTCCTGTGTTTCCTTTTATAAGTATGTGTTCAGATGTATTATGTGTTGTCTCAGATTAAGGACTAGTTTTTTGTCCGAAACGCGTCCACCTCACACGCCTTGTGATGCGTTCTTCATCATGATGGAGAATTTTATGTTTTTATGAAGTTTGGAATAAAGGAAATTTGATTTTTAACCAATCTACTGATCTGGATGCTGGATATTTTTCTACACTACGTCTTGCTGCAGAGGGATCCTGCTTTTTTTTTCCGTGCACCGATCTAACATTTAGCCGTCTCCATTGGGTGAGCTGGACTTTCTCTATATATTGTAGGCACTGTATGTATGCTGGCTGTACACATTAGATACCATTATTCTGCTGACCACTATCTCTCATGGCTTCTCCATACGTGGTCCGCAGGTATGGCCGAGCATTCCTGTGTTCTCTATGAGGGAGAATCATCTGGCAGCTGCTTATTTCTCCACCTTACAAAAGGATCCGACAATTAAATTCCAGCCACTCAATCGTTATGTCCCCCCGGCATAATTTATCAGGGAACAGTGGGGAGACCCTTCTAGTCCCATCACTTGTACTCCTGGTTCAGATGTTATCTCTCATCCCAGACGAGCCCCCAAAATACACAAATTATCCTTGTACAAGACCACACAACACACTTTATACTTTCAGTTCTGATCAAAGTTTGTTATCTGTCACGGAAACAGATGGGAGGTCACACAGATATCCCACTGCTGACACCAATTTGTCATGAGCAGCACTCTGCTGACCCTAATCATCTGGACAATATACAGTTGACTGACGATTGATGGGCAAAGCAATGGCCGCGTTCTCTACTATGTTCTTTATTGGGGAGATCACAATCAGGATATAGTGTATATACAACCAATTCTATCGCATGGAATATATATATATATATATATATATATATATATATATATATACAGTCATATGAAAAAGTTTGGGCACCCCTATTAATGTTAACCTTTTTTCTTCATAACAATTTGGGTTTTGGCTATTTCAGTTTCGTATATCTAATAACTGATGGACTCAGTAATATTTCTGGATTGAAATGAGGTTTATTGTACTAACAGAAAATGTGCAATCTGCATTTAAACAAAATTTGACCGGTGCAAAAGTATGGGCACCTCAACATAAAAGTGACATTAATATTTTGTAGATCCTCCTTTTGCAAAAATCACTGCCTCTAGTCGCTTCCTGTAGCTTTTAATGAGTTCCTGGATCCTGGATGAAGGTAGATTTGACCATTCCTGTTTACAAAACAATTCCAGTTCAGTTAAGTTTGATGGTCGCCGAGCATGGACAGCCGCTTCACATCATCCCACAGATGTTCAATGATATTTAGGTCTGGGGACTGGGATGGCCATTCCAGAACATTGTAATTGTTCCTCTGCATGAATGCCTGAGTAGATTTGGAGCGATGTTTTGGATCATTGTCTTGCTGAAATATTCATCCCTTGCGTAACTTCAACTTCGTCACTGATTCTTTCACATTATTGTCAAGAATCTGCTGATACTGAGTTGAATCCATGCGATCCTCAACTTTAACAAGATTCCCAGTGCCGGCATGGGCCACACAGCCCCAAAGCATAATGGAACCTCCACCAAATTTTACTGTGGGTAGCAAGTGCTTTTCTTGGAATGCCGTATTTTTTTTGCCTGCATGCATAACGCCTTTATGACCAAACAACTCAATCTTTGTTTCATCAGTCCACATGACTTTTTCCACAATGTAACTGGCTTGTCCAAATGTGCTTTTCCATACCTCAGGCGACTCTGTTTGTGGCGTGCTTGCAGAAACGGCTTCACTCTCCCATACAGCTTCTCCTTGTGCAAAGTGCGCTGTATTGTTGACCGATGCACATTGACACCATCTGCAGCAAGATGATGCTGCAGGTCTTTGGAGGTGGTCTGTAGATTGTCCTTGACTGTTCTCACCATTCTTCTTCTCTGCCTTTCTGATATTTTTCTTGGCCTGCCACTTCTGGGCTTAACAAGAACTGTACCTGTGTTCTTCCATTTCCTTACTATGTTCCTCACAGTGGAAACTGACAGTTTAAATCTCTGAGACAACTTTTTGTATCCTTCCCCTGAACAACTATGTTGAATAATCTTTGTTTTCAGATCATTTGAGAGTTGTTTTGAGGAGCCCATGATGCCACTCTTCATAGGAGATTCAAATAGGAGAACAACTTGCAAGTGGCCACCTTAAATACCTTTTCTCATGATTGGATACACCTGCCTATGAAGTTCAAAGCTCAATGAGGTTACAAAACCAATTTAGCGCTTTAGTAAGTCAGTAAATAGTAGTTAGGAGTGTTCAAGTCAAGAAATTGATAAGGGTGCCCATACTTTTGCACCGGTCAAATTTTGTTTAAATGCAGATTGCACATTTTCTGTTAGTACTATAAACCTCATTTCAATCCAGAAATATTACTCAGTCCATCAGTTATTAGATATATGAAACTGAAATAGCTGTTGCAAAAACCCAAATTGTTATAAAGAAAAAAGGTTAACATTAATAGGGGTGCCCAAACTTTTTCATAAAACTGTATATATATATACCTCAGTACAATCACTGCCAACTCCACAATAACAAAAGGAACTACTACTAGCTGCCACCACCAACCTGTGTACAGGTCGATTGAACACCCATTACATAAAGCGTATGGCTTCGGGGATGTGATTTGTAGAGCAAGCGGAATGAAACTATTACATTTTATATATTTAATCCAAAAGTAGGCAGTGCTCTTTAATCTAGTCAAGCAAGTCGGACACTGGGATGATCTCAATTCGGGTAACGAGTATAATGGAAGTAAATGAGTGGCCAGTTACGCTCCCCATCCACATGCAACTAGCCATACACAGAGCATTTGGGGGGGGGGGAGGCAGGTTTTTTTTGTGAACACACTACATCTGAAAATGTTGTTTTTACCCCCAGTGAGAGCCATTCAGAGACTGCAGGAGTCTCTTACTGGGGTGCCAGCTCACATCATTCAGTGAAGGGAACCTGTGCTTTGTGTTGGATGTTTCATGGACGACACATCCTCGCACCCGCGATATTTGGTCGAGCACCGTGAATACCCAACACCCCAGTGTGTCGACCACATTCACCCAACATTATTTACGACTTGTGAAAAAATACAACCATTAGCCTGGTTTAGAAATACATTTTTATTCTGCACAGTGAGTGCCACCTGTTCTTCATATAGTCGTTACCTTTTCTGTTAATGCCCATCAAGCTTAGTGGCTCTCCCTGTTTTTAGGAGCTTTAGAAAGCCGGGGGATTCCTGCCATATAGGCAGCTTGAAGCATAAAGACATCTGAGCAACAGCTGTTTTTCAAAGAGACGATATCCTTTCCTATCTCTATTCATCAGACGTTGTGGTTTTCCTGGCTTGTTAGGTTTAGACGCCAGTGTATTTTCGGGCGTGCAGACCAATCGCACTATCTCTGTATAAAAATTAGTATTTACTTTTATGTCTAAATATATATATATATATGAGTATGTGTGTGTGCGCGCCTATATATATATATATATATATATATATATACATACATACATATATACCGTATGTGTGTGTGTATATGTATATATACATTATTGTTGAAACCAGAAGTTTACATACACTATCTATAAAAAAAATCTGCAGGTTTTTCTCACTCCTCTCTGACATAAAATCAGAATAAACCTTTCCCGTTTTCGGTCAATTAGGAACCAACATTATTTCTAATTGCCAAATGCCAGAATAATGTGAGCGAGAGAATGATTTAAGGTATTTTATTACTTTCTGCAAAGTCAAAACTTTCCATACACTAAAGCGGGCTTTACACGCTGCGATCTCGCTAGCGAGATCGCAAGCGATTGTACCCGCCCCCGTCGGTTGTGCGACAAGGGCAAATCGCTGCCCGTCGCGCACAACCTCGCTTACCCCGTCACACAGACTTACCTGCCCTGAGACGTCACTCTGGCTGGCGATCCGCCTTCTTTCTAAGGGGGCGGGTCGTGCGGCGTCATAGCGACATCACACGGCAGGCGTCCAATAGAAGCGGAGTAGCGGAGGTGAGCGGGATGTAAACATCCCGCCCACCTCCTTCCTTCCGCATAGCCAGTGGAGGTAGGTAAGGAGATGTTCGTCGTTCCTGCGGTGTCACACACCGCAATGTGTGCTGCCGCAGGAACAAGGAATAACATCGCTAATAAAAAGAAAACAATTTTTTGTTTTAGGACGACCTCTCCGCGGCAAACGATTTTTGCCGCTTTTGCGATCGTTTTAGGTTGCACATAACTGTTACACGATATGATATCGTTAATGACACCGGATGTGCGTCACAAACAACGTGACCCCGACGATAATTCATTAACGATATCGTAGCGTGTAAAGCCCGCTTAAGAGTACTATGCCTTTAAATAATGTTGGAAAGCCCATATGATGATGTCATGTCGTTGGAAGCTTCTGATAGGTTTATTGGCAACATCTGAGTTATTTAGAGACACACCTATGGATGTAGTTTAATGCACACCTGAAACACACTGCTTTTTTGGGTAGCAACATGGGAAAGTCAGTAGAAATCCGCCAAGATCTCAGTAAGAGGATTGTGGACTTGCATAAGTCTGATTCATCCTTGGGTGCAATTTCCAGATACCTGAAGGCGCCTCGTTCATCTGTACAAACAATTATACGCAAGTACAAACAAGATGGGAATGTCCAGCTATCGTACATCTCAGGAAGGAGACTGTTCATGTGCTTTGGTTAGACATTTGCATATCAACCCAAGAACAACAGCAAAAGACCTTGTGAAGATGCTGGCGGAAGCTGGTAAGATTGTGTCATTATCCACAGTGACACGAGTAGTGTATCAACATGTGCTGAAAGGCCACTTTGCCAGGAAGAAGCCATTACTCCAAAAGAAACATAAAAAAGCCAGATTAATGTTTGCAAATGCACACAGGAACAAAGACCTTAATTTTTGGAGACGCCCTGTGGTCTTTGAGAGAAGCTAAGAGACTTCTATTCTGTAGACCCTTGTACTGCTTGTCATTTTGTTATTGGCTTCCATTTTGTTCCTAAGTCTTCATCAAAGTGTACTATAATTGAACTTTTCTAAGTTGCACAATGTTATAATGCTGACAGATAGTTTCCCTCATTATTAGGGAAGAATTAAAAACATTTCCTCTAAACAATAAAGGGAAATAAAGTGAAAAGGGCTTCTACTTCTTCATATGTTTAAAATAGACAAAGGTGACGTCTCAATTTCTGAAATATGTACAAAGTGTGATTTATGGTACCCTTATCTATTTGTGTATCTTTTCCAATTAGTGTTCGTGCAAATATTGTCCTTAAATATCCTGTCTCTGCAATTTTTATAATTAATACAGTATTGTACCGTATCCAAGATTTGGGCTATAAAAGTTCTCGTACTCAACCAATAAAACAATTACATTTTGGCAAGATACCTGCTGTGTCTCTTTCCTTTTTGTTCTCATCTGGCGAGGATCCCTGAACTCTACCTCAGCGAGAGAGAGCTCCATCTCTATCAGGTCTGACGAAACTAAAATTGTACTGTTTGGCCATTATGACCATCATTACATTTGGAGGAAAAAAGGAGAAGCTTTGAAGCCTAAGAACATCATCCCAACTGTGACACACGGGGGCGGCAGCATCATGTTGTGGGGTTGTTTTGTACAGGAGTGAATGATGCATTTCAAAAAATAGACAGAGACACAGAGAGACAGAGACACACAGAGACACACAGAGACAGACACACAGAGACACACAGACACACAGAGACACAGAGACACACAGACACAGATACACAGAGACACACACAGAGACATATACAAAGACACACAGAGACACACAGAGACACACACACAGACAGATACACAGACACACAGAGACAGACACAGAAAGACACACAGAGACACAGATACACACACGGAAACACAGAGACACACTCAGAGACACAGCCACACAGAGACACAGACAGAGACAGACACACAGACACACACACATAGACACAGAGACACAGTCAGACAGAGATATACAGAGAGACACACAAACACAGAGACAGAGATCTTTCAGGTCACTCCTCCATACAGATCTTCTCCAGATCTTTCAGGTCACTCCTCCATACAGATCTTCTCCAGATGTTTCAGGTCGCTCCTCCATACAGATCTTCTCCAGATCTTTCAGGTCACTCCTCCATACAGATCTTCTCCAGATGTTTCAGGTCACTCTGCCAAACAGATCTTCCCCAGATCTTTCAGGTCACCCCTCTGTGACCATACAGATCTTCTCCAGATCTTTCAGGTCACTCCTCCATACAGATCTTCCCCAGATCTTTCAGGTCTCTCCTCCATACAGATCTTCTCCAGATCTTTCAGGTCACTCCTCCATACAGATCTTTTCCATATCTTTCAGGTCACTCCTCTACACAGATCTTCTCCAGATCTTTCAGGTCGCTCCTCCATACAGATCTTCTCCAGATCTTTCAGGTCACTCCTCTACACAGATCTTTTCCAGATCTTTCAGGTAACTCTTCCATACAGATCTTCTCCAGATCTTTCCGGTCAAGCCTGCTTTCCAGTTACGATTAAGCATACGATATCGTATGCAATCGTAACCGCCCCCATCGTATGTGCGGCACGTGCAATTTGTTGAACGTGTCGCAGAAACGATTATTTCTCGTCACACGACCTCGATGTGGGAGGGGAACATCCACTTCCTGGAGTGGGAGGGACGTTCGGCGTCACAGCGACGTCACGCGGCAGCCGGCCAATAGAAGCAGAGGGGCGGAGATGAGCGGGACGTAAACATCCCGCCCACCTCCTTCCTTCCGCATTGCCGGCGGGAGCCGCAGGATGCAGGTCTGTTCATCGTTCCCGGGGTGTCACACACTGCAATGTGTGCTGCCTCGGGAACATTGAACAACCTCACGTTCAATTTTTAGCAATTGAACGACGTGCGTGCGATTAACGTTTTAACGTTCAATCACAATCGCACGTAGCTGTCACAAGTTACAATATAACTTACGATGCCGGATGTGCGTCACTTACGACGTGACCCCACCGACACATCGTAAGATATATTGTAGCGTGTAAAGCCCGCTTCACTCCTCCATACAGATCTTCTCCAGATCCTTCAGGTTTTGGGGCTGTCACTGGGCAACAATGAGATTGTTAAAGAAGATACCATTTTGTTAGTTCAGCCATTTTGTCTCCATAAGCCATTTCTGTCTGTTAAAGTTTATCATGTTCTATTGTAAAAAACAACGTGTTGACTTATGTTCTACTTGGTAGAATATGTGTTTTTGGCAGAAAAAGTGTTTTGTTCATAATAACAAAAACACAGAAATACAAAAAACAGATATCTTTTTATTCCCTTGTTTCTGAACATTGTTATTGTTGCCAAGGTCAAAATGAACTAAAAAATGTCCATTTTAGCCAAATCGCGAAATCCTTTTGTAAGCCTTGTCAAATATTATAAATTACTCTCAAACCTGTAATTTGTCCAAAATCCCCTACGTATTGTGCAATCTGTTATGTAACTTGTTATTGTCCAAAAATCTATTGTGCAACGCATCAATCTATTTTTAAATACTTCAGAAACCTATGACGCGCCCAACAGGGCCGTCTGGGAACTCGGAACTGGGCTGCGGTTCTGTTCTGGGATGTTGTTGCGGCAGCAGGGCCCGGCTCCGTGACCCCGGCGGTGTAGTTTTAAATGAGTGGGGGATTATTTACAAGGGGAGATGAGTTTGTGATGCCACCAGTGGTATGCATCAAGATGGATGCCGTCGCTGCTATTCAGTTCCCCTGGGGTCGATGGTGACGCAGCTGAGTTGGTATAGCTCTCCACGGGTAGAGGTGGGCCCCAGGGCTGTTGACGGGGTTTGAGATGTAATGGCGGGGTGCAGAGCCGGAGGCGCAGACAATAACTGGGCAACGCAGGGATGCAGTCACAAGTTCTTTACTCACAGTTAAGAGTTCCAGGTTACCACGACTAGTGAGAGGCTGCGCTCGGAGTGCTGGGTCCTGCTGTGATGGGCCCCGGCCGATCCCCGGATAGTTCGGAGGCACAACTCGATTCACCTTTTTGTGTTCCTTCCATGGTCGCCTTCCTGTACTGGCCTCTCCCGCCTGCACCGTGACTCACACACAGTGCCCTGAGTCGGTGTCCGCAGATCCTTTTGATGGGTGGCTTTCCTGCCTTGTCCCTTGGTCCTATGTGGTCACCTTTTCAGCGGGTTATGTGCAGTGGTGGCTTCGGTACTTGAAGTAGCCTCAGCCTCCAGTTTGCTAGCTGAGCCTTGTAGTACTCCACTAGTCTAGGGAACGACTCCCCGTTGCGGCCAAGTCCCTCCACACGGGTATGCCAGCTGTGGATGCGAGCCCACAGGTGTATGGCCCACCTCCCGTGGCTCTAGGACTCTTTCTACTTCTATTTCTTCCTTTCTTTTTCCCTCCTGGCCCTCGAACGGGACGAGCTGCTCCAGCTCCAGTCCCCAGAACCTCACTCCTCCACGTCCACTTCCTGGCTAACATTCTACAGTCTGCTCCCACTAACTAAACTCCACCTCCAGACTGGCTACGGGACTGTGCTTTCCTTAAGGTGCAAATTGCCCTAACCACGGCCTAATGGAGTGTCGCTAAATTAATAGTGTATGTCTGTGTATGTGTGCAACGACCTGCGGCCTCCTCCTTACTCGGGAATGGAATACCACACCTCTGGCTGAGGTGCAGTACCTCTATGGCGACTGGAGCCTCAGGGGTGCCACACCTATATATAAGCACTCTGTTATTGCAGGGCAGGTCAGTGAGGCTGCACTGAATGCACCCTGACTGCCGAGCCTGGTATGTAAGAGGTTAAAATCCCACTCCCATGCCCGAACCCTGCCCCCTTTATGGTGTCCAATCCCACTATTCTCCTCACTATTGGATCCCCTATAAAATCCCCCTTACTTCCTGGATTCGGCCTCTCCTCATCCTGAGACCCGGACGCTGCTGTGCTGCTGGCAACCCGGACACAGTTTGCTGCTGTCCCACCCTCCCTCCCCTTTATTGTATGTTATATTGTTTTAAGTCACAGCGGTCAGTGGTTGAAAATGGTGGCTGTTAAGCGAAGGCTGATTGCGCCGGGAGTCCGGCCTGGCATTACGCCTCGTTTGAAATGGTATATCCGGTTGGATAATTACAATGGTTATTTTAAGCTGTGACCAACCCTAACCCAACAAAAGATGAGAGTTTGTATAAATATTTGATTATCTCTCCAATAAAGTTGATTTGGTTTACTACAATTGTGTGTTTTGTTCGGGCATGGGACATTGGTTCAGTGGTGGGTTCTCGGCAGTCAATAAACAGTTTGACTCTCTGTTCTAAAGACCTGATTCTGTGTCTTTTCTGTGTCTCCAGAACACGATGTCGGTGTCATTCCATCCTCTGCTACCTGAGTGAATGGAATCTCCCGTCTCTAACAAGTTTCAGGCCCCACCAAAGATTTTCTATTGGGTTCAGGTATGAAGACCGGCTAGGCCACTCTAGGACCTTGAAATGCTTCTTACGGAACCGCTCCTTAGTTGTTCTGGTGTACTGACCCGCGGGCTCGGCCGGCTGCCGAGCCGCTCGGATCCATGCTCGTACAGTGGGTGGCTCGAGCTCCTCACGGACCCAGGGGTCACGTCGCTCTGCAAGGGGGTTGGCGCTACACGCAGGGACTTCGGTGGGGAGTTCCACGGCCGGGGCCGCGGTGGTTTGTAGGGGATTTAAGTTTGTGATGCCACCCACGGGTTGTGGTGAATGGATGGACACCACCGCTGCCGTTGACTAGGCCTCCTGGGGACGGTGTTGCGCAGCCTGGTGTTGACCCCTCCATTGGTAGGGGAGTGATGGTCCCGGGGGCCCGAGGGAGGTGCTGAGGCGGGGGGATGGATGGTGCTGGCGTGTTGGTGCGGTGCGGCGCGGTGCGCGGCCCGAAGGCACTGGTGTACTCACTATGATACAACACTCTGGAGTCTCTGGTAAACCAAACAGGATGATGAACAGTGCCCGCGGCCAGCTGCAGCTTCCCCTTAACAGGTTGGTGGTTTCCACTTTTCTCCTGCACCTCTTTAATGTGAACGTTGTGACTCTTATGCCTAAGAAACGGTAGTTCGCTCCCCGGCTTACTGTGTGTCGGGAGAGCCCTGTTTGCCCGCAGACGCTGGCCCCTTGGGTCTCTATGCCTTGGCGGTGGCTTTACCCTAATGGTTGGGCGGCTGTCTTCAGTCGGGTCTTGTGTGGGAAAGGTCCTAAAGTCTAGTCCTCAATCAGTTGATTCGACTCAGCCCTGTTGGTTCGGGGCTTCGTACTGGGTCTAAGTACCACTCCTGGTGCTCCGGTTTCCAATCGGCTCCCCGGTTCGGTATCGGCGGGCCACCGCCCGACCCCGGTCCCTACGGTTCCACCGGCTGTAATCCCAGCTCCTGCAGGCGGCCACCACCATCTGCCTCCTTGCCAGAGGTGACTGGGCTCCAACCCAGACACCTGGTAGACTATGGCAGGCCTGGTCACACTGTCAAAGCTATTCTCTACTGAACTAATGTTCTTCCCGCCTCCAGGCCTGTGAACGCCTCGGTGGGCGGAGCCAACCACCTGGCCCCACCCCCCTGGTGTGGACATCAAACCTGGAGGGAGGTGACAAGGTTTTGAAGTTTGGCTGCTGTCACCTTTTCGGGAGGGGGGTGTGTGTCCGTGGAACTACCTGGGACGACCTGACTAGTCCAGGGCGTCACACTGGCTGTGTGTTTCGGGTCATTCTCACGCTGGAAGACCCAGCCACAACCCATTTTCAATGCTCTTACTGAGGGAAGGAGATGTTGGCCAAAATGTCACAATACATGACCCCATCCATCCCCCCTTCAATGCAATGCAGTCATTGTGTCCCCTTTGCAGAAAGGTATGATGCTTCCAAAGTATAATGTTTCCATCCCCATGCTTCACGGTTGGGACATTGTTCTTGGGGTTGTACTCTTCATTCTTCTTCCTCCAAACATGGCGAGTGAAGTTGATACCAAAAAGTTCTATTTTGATCTCATCTGACCACATGCCTCCTCCGGATCATACAGATGGTCACTGGCGAACTTCAAACAGGCCTGGACACGTGCTGGTGTGAGCAGAGGGACCTTGCGTGTCCTGCAGGATTTTAATCCATGACGGCGTAGTGTGTAACTAATGGTAAGCTTAGAAACTGGGGTCACAGCTCTCTTCAGTTATGTGACCAGGTCCTCCCATGTAGATCTAGGCTGATTTCTGACCTTTCTCAGAATCATTCAAGGTGAGATCTTGCATGGAGTGCCAGACTAAGATTGACATCTATCTTGTATTTCTCCCATTTTCTAATAATTGCGCCAACAGTTGTTGCCTTCTCACCAAGCTGCTTGCCTATTGTCCTGTAGCCCATCCCAGCCATGTGCAGGTCTACAATTTTGTCAGGTGTCCTTAGACAGCTCTTTGGTCTTGGCCATGGTGGAGAGGTTGGAGTGTGATTGATTGATTGATTATGTGGACAGATGTCTTTTATACAGGTAAGGGTACTTTCACACTACGTTTTTTTAACATGCTTTTAACGGAGGTTAAAAAAACGCAAACCGCATATGACTGGATCCTGTTGATTAAGTGTTGAACGCATGCAAATGCAAGTGTTATTTTACAGGATCCTTTCGCTTATAGTTTATGGGTGTGCATTGGAGTCATATGATCGGGAGTCAGTGGAACTCAACCTGACAGCTTGCAAATGCACACGCCGCTGAGGAGAGAGAGAAGAGAGAGAGAAGAGAGAGAGAAAAGAGAGAAAAGAGAGAGAGGAGAGAGAAGAGAAGAGAGAGAAGAGAAGAGAGAGAGGAGAGAGAGAGGAGAGAGAGAAAAGAGAGAGAGGAAAGAGAAGAGAGGAGAGAGGGGAGAAGAGAGGGAGGAGAGAGAGAAAAGAGAGAGAGGAGAGAGAGAGGGGAGAGAGAAAAGAGAGGAGAGAGAGAAAAGAGAGAGAGAGGAGTGAGAGAAAAGAGAGAGAGGAGACGAGAAGAGAGAGAAGAGAAGAGAGAGAGGAGAGAGAAAAGGGAGAGAGAGAGGAGAGAGAAAAGGGAGAGAGAGAGGAGAGAGAAGAGAGAGAAGAGAAGAGAGAGAGGAGAGAGAGAAAAGAGAGAGAGAGGAAAGAAGAGAGGAGAGAGAAGAGAAGAGAGAGAGAGGAGAGAGAGAAAAGAGAGAGAGAAGAGAGAGAAAAGAGAGAGAGGAGAGAGAGAAAAGAGAGAGAGGAGAGAGAGAAAAGAGATAGAGAGGAGAGAGAGAAAAGAGAGAGAGGAGAGAGAGAAAAAAGAGAGAGAGGAGAGAGAATAGAGAGAGACATTCTCTCTGATCACGAAACGAGTTCAAACAGGCGCAATTAATACAGGTAATGAGTGCAGAGTAGGAGAAAAAATAACAGGTCTGTGAAAGCAGAATTCTTGCTGGTTGGTCGGTGATAAAATACTTATTTCATGCAATAAAATGCAAACTAATTATTTAAAACTCAAACGGGATTTTTTTTGGGGGGGTGCTGTCTGTCTCAGTTGAAGTTACCTACGATAATAATTACAGACCTCTCCATTCTTTTAAGGTGGGAAAACTTGTAAAATGGGCAGAGGATCAATTACTTATTTTCCCCGCTGTATGTGTCAGAATCCACAGTCTGTATAATGGATAGAAGTTCAGCTGTGATCTGTGACTAATCAGCAGCTGTTATAGCTGTTTTCTGACAGTTTTACTGCACAATCTGAACTGGGATGATTAGAAACAGGTTCACCTGATTGTTTTTTTTAAAAAGGATCTGTTAAATGTTATCCTGTGACATCCTTTCTTATGAATGGCACCTAATTTTGCGGCAGCCATGAGTTGCTTCTTATTAAAGTTAAAATACCTTCTGTGAGATATTTGTCTAAACAGTTGTGTGAATGATCATTTTAACAATCGCCCCTGTGAGCAATGTCTATTTTGTGACAGATCCTCTGAAAGAGACAGCTCTTGGACTCTGTTCAGATTGTAGATTCTGACACGCCACCGGATGGTTTCTCTGTTGTCTTGCATCAATCCTCAATCATATGAAAAGGCCAGATTGGTTTGTCATGTCTCCGCAAGGAGCAACGTTTTCCTCTTAGACCCCACTATAGCTTCTCATAAGCCAAATCAGATCCCATACTTTGCACTGACGAGGGGCAATCACCCCGAAACACCATGTCTGCAAATTGAGGTTTTGATCTGACATAAATCCTAAGTCATATGAAAAAGCTCATTAAAGGGCCACTTTTGACTTTTAGGATTGCTACGTCCAATAGGTGGCGCTAGAGTTTGTCTCCTTCCTCCCTGGAGACAATTAGAATATTTCCCAGAGGAGCATTGCAGCTTTAAGACTCCTCACTGACAACCAGATTGGTTTGTCAGGTCTCCGCAAGGAGAAAGGTTTTCCCCTTAGACCCCGCTATAGCTTCTCGTATGCCAGATCAGATCCCATACTTTGCACTGACGAGGGGCAATCAACCCGAAACACTATGTCTGCAAATTAAGGTTCTCATCTGGCATAAATCCTAAGTAATATGAAAAGACTCATTAAAGGGCCACTTTTGACTTTTAGAATCACTACTTCCAATAGGTGGCGCTAGAGTTCATCTCCTTCCTACCTGGAGAGACAATTAGAATATTTCACACAGGGGCATTGCAGCTATAAGTCCCCTCACTGGCAGCCAGACTGGTTTGTCAGGTCTCCGCAAGGAGCAAAGTTTTCCCCTTAGACCCCACTATAGCTTCTCATAAGCCAGATCAGATCCCATACTTCATAGCTTCTGATCTGGTATAAATCCTACGTCATTAAAAGGCTCATTAAAGAGCCACTTTTGACTTTTAGGATCATTACTTCCAATAGGTGGTGCTAGAGTTTGTCTCGTTCCTCCCTGGAGAGACAATTTGATCAACACAGGCAGACTAGAGTGTCAACCTGTTGTGTGTTATTTCATAGGCAGGCTACCAAAAGTCAATATCTGCTAGTCTACTTGCTCCTTTAATCACATGTTATGGGGACACCTATCATATCTGCTCCCCTCTTATTTATGCTGGTGGAATCCTTCTACCGATGCCAGCTATAGTTTATTCTATGTTGGTCTGTGAGGTGTGGTGTCCCAGACTCTCTGGTAAAAGTTGTGCTTAAGTTGTGCCTATTGCTTTGAGCAGTTGTGAAGTTTACCACTGTTGTTTTGTAGCTTCCTTCCTGCTCTTGTTTTTCCTCCTGACTGCCTTTTTGTCGTTACCTTTATATGTGTGTGCTATGTGACAGAGGTTTGGTTTACTGTATATAGGAGGTTATGTGTGGGGCTCATACTGTATACAGGAGGCAATGTGGGGCTCATACTGTATATAGGATGGTATGTGGTGGGTTCATAGTCTATATAGGAGGTAATGTGGGGGCTCCTGCTGTATACAGGAGGCTATGTGGGGTTCCTGCTATAGATAGGAGATTATGAGGTGGCTCCTGCTGTATATAGAAGTCTATATAGAATCTCATTCTGTACATATGAGGCTATGTTGGGGCTCTTGCTGTATATAGAAGGTTATGTGGGGGTTCCTGTTGTATATAAGTGGCTATGCTGGGGCTCCTGCTGTATATAGGAGGCTACGAGGGGCTCCTGCTGTTAATAGGAGCTTATTGTGGGGGCTCATACTGTATATAGGAAGATATGTGGGGGCTCCTGTTGTATATAGGGGCTATGTGGATGTTCATGCTGTATAGTGGATTGTGTTGTGTATGGTGGTCATTTGTTTGCTCTGATATTAATTAGGAGAAGAATATTTCTTTCCACCAGATATTAAAAATCCAAAATAAAATCTTTATTTTTATATAGCGCTAACATATTCCGCAGCACTTTACATACATCAGGAACACGGTCCCCATTGGGGCACACAATCGAAAGTCCCTATCTGTATGACTTTGGAGAGTTTGAGGAAACCAGAGAACCCGGAGGAAACCCACGCAAACACGGGGAGAACATACAAACTCCTTGCAGATGGTGTCCTTGGGGGGATTTGAGCCCAGGACCCCAGCGCTGCAAGACTGCAGTGCTAACCACTGAGCCACCGTGCCGCCCTAACTTCCCACGCATTGGCTACGGGGACTTCCCACGCATTGGCTACGTGGACTCCCCACCCCTCCCTTTTCTGTGGCTATTACACAGCGACAGAGATGCACTTACAGAGGTTTTCCAGTGAAAACAAGTAATTGCCTTTCCACAGGATAAGTGATAAATTATTGATTGGTGGGGGTCCGACTGCTGGGACCCGCACCGATCAGCAGCATCTAGAACTTGTATCCTCAATAGACTGGAGCTTGTGTACGACTTGACCACTTATCCATTCATTCAATCGGTGTCTGCGAGCGCTGTACTTGGCTGTTTCTGGCTTCTCCAAAGAGGATGAATGGAGCAGGGTTCACAAAATCAAGAAGTGCCCTGTCATTGATAAAAGATCCACATTCTTCCGATTGCTGCCATTTCTACCAGTTAGTACGGTAAGTTATCACTGATCCTGTGAATCCCATGGATTGGTGATATCTTGCTTTCCCCAAAGAACCGCTTTAATGAAAACTACCAGAATTGTATATCCCAGTTATTGTGTGGGCACAGACGATGTGCCGGGGAACTCCTGCATTTTATAGTCGATGTTCCACCAAAATGGGTGGACAATGGTTAACAGGTTTTCGCATATAGCTTTAGCGTGTACTCCTAGAGTCAATTCCCTTTGCGGTCCCTAGATACCCCAGTCTGACCCTAGTGGTCTTACCCCTGAGTATAGTATAGGGCCTTTTTTTCTACATAGTTTTTCTACATATTGCAGAACAAAGACGGCAAAATCTAATATAATAATCTAATTATAATCCCATAAATGTCCAAGTTCCTTCTAACTAACATAACTAATCATATTACTGCTCTTAGGCCACATACATAACTGTTCAAACATTCACAGCTCTACTGTTTTGGTCCATGCATCTAGTCACCATATTCACTACTTTCTACCACATAATGACACGTATCATAGTTGACTGCAGCTGTTTCAATTAGTCTTTTACAGATTCCCTCCATTCTCAATAACGACACTGAGGTAATTTTATGGCTCCACTCTGGGGAGAGCTTCAGCTTCTGTGTCTTATTCATACCTCCCAACTTTTAAAGAAGGAAAAGAGGGACAAAGTTTGCGGGGCGCACATTTTTAGGCCACGCCCCCTAACCACACCCATTTCACAGTCACGCCCATATCCACTCCCCATCCACACCCATTCAGCATGGACATGCAGGCAGCCGGCGGGCCTCCAGCATGGACACGCAGGCAGCCGGCGGGCCTCCAGCATGGACACGCAGGCAGCCGGCGGGCCTCCAGCATGGACACGCAGGCAGCCGGCGGGCCTCCAGCATGGACACGCAGGCAGCCGGCGGGCCTCCAGCATGGACACGCAGGCAGCCGGCGGGCCTCCAGCATGGACACGCAGGCAGCCAGCGGGCCTCCAGCATGGACACGCAGGCAGCCGGCAGGCAGCCGGCAGGCCCCAAGCACGGAGACGCAGGCAGCCGGCGGGCTTCCAGCACGGAGACGCAGGCAGCCGGCGGGCCTCCAGCACGGAGACGCAGGCAGCCGGGGGGCCTCCAGCATGGAGACGCAGGCAGCTACAGTGAGGCGGCCGGTCGCCCGCACAGTGAGGCGGCCGGTCGCCTTCACAGACAGGCGGCCGGCCGCCCGCTTTCACAGACAGGCGGCGGGCCGCCCGCACAGACAGGCGGCGGGGGGCGCCCGCACAGACAGGCGGGGGGCGCCCGCACAGACAGGCGGCGGGGGGCGCCCGCACAGACAGGCAGCCGTCCGCCCGCAGAGACAGGCGGCTGTCCGCCCGCAGAGACAGGCGGCCGTCCGCTCGCAGAGAGAGGCGGCCGGCCGACCGCACAGAGAGGCTCCGGCTGGGGGGGGGGAGGGAGGGGAATCAGCGCTGGGGAGATTATGTTTACATACCTTAGCAGCAGCACAGAGCAGACAGAGACTAGTTTCGGGCAGCGCGCTCCTCTCTGTTATGCCATGTCACGTGTTAGGATGGTAGGAGGGAAAAGCAGGGAGGCGGGGAGAGCGTGGGTGGGCGGAGCCGTCCCGCCCGTGGCAACGGGACAAACAATGCAAAGCGTGATAGTCCCGCTGTATCCGGGACGGTTGGGAGGTATGTCTTATTAGATGCCAGGTTAGTTAGCTCATGATAACACAAAACCATTCATTCGCATACCAAATAATAACTGACACTGGACACAGATATTCATTGGTAAAATATTGGCCGTGCAAATTTATTAAGAGTGTTAAAGTAGGACCCTCTTTCCTCTCAGGTAGATGTGGGGGATCGGCCGATTCTGAGTGTGACGCTTCAACAAACTAAGACAGACACGTCTGTAATTTGCTGAAATCAATACGACACTGGTTTGTTAGACAAATGAGGAGGGATTTATACCCTTTAGACTGATTACATAATATGAGACATGTGATATAATTGCACAATAGTCATAATTTTAGGTGGTTACCAAATATCATAGGTCAAGGTTAATCTTTGTTATACTTCTGAGAAATAAACAAAGAACACAAAGAACAGCCAAAGTTATGACAGAAAAATATGTAAGGGAGTATGAGGTCCCAAGCAGCGGCGGACTGGAGTACCTGGGGCCCAGCAGGAAAAAATCAATCTTGGGGCCCCCCAGCACCATGCAGTTACCGTACTGTATATAGGAATATCATTCGTCCACAAACTCTTTCAAAATGAGTCAACTTTATTAACCAATAAATAACCAATAAAATAAGTCAAAACCTCCTGGTAAAACCATCGGAGTAAAAGAACAATAGAAGCACGGGCACCACTTCTGTATTTATCACTCACTCCTGGTTTTGGCTATAAATACTGAGGTAAAAAAACTCACCAAATATGCAACACGTGAACGTGGCCAAAGAAGCACTAAATGAACCAAGCCTTGTACACAGATTTGGCACCAAAACCAAGCATAAGGGGGCTTTACACGCTGCGACATCGCTAATGCGGAGTCGTTGGGGTCACGGAATTTGTGACGCACATCCGGCCGCATTAGCGATGCCGTTGCGTGTGACACCGATAAGTGATTTTGCATCGTTGCAAAATCGCTAATCGGCGACATGGGGGTCCATTCTTAAAAATCGTTACTGCAGCAGTAACGAAGTTGTTCTTCGTTCCTGCGGCAGCACACATCGCTGCGTGTGACACCGCAGGAACGAGGAAGCTCCCCTTACCTGCCTCCCGGCTGCTATGCAGAAGGAAAGAGGTGGGCGGGATGTTACGTCCCGCTCATCTTTGCCCCTCCGCTGCTATTGGGCGGCGGTTCAGTGACGCTTCAGTGACGTCGCTGTGACGCCGCACGGACCGCCCCCTTAGAAAGGAGGCGGTTCGCCGGTCACAGCGACGTCGCCGGACAGGTAAGTATGTGTGACGGCTCTGGGCGATGTTGTGCGGCACAGGCAGCGATTTGCCCGTGTCGCGCAACAGATGGGGGCGGGTACCCACACTAACGATATCGGGACCGATATCGCAGTGTGTAAAGTAGCCTTTAGGCTATATTCATACTCAGCGTGTTCTTTTTCTCTGCAGCCAAAACCTGCTTTCTTGGCAGTAAGAATGTCCATTTTCTGGTATTTTCGTGGCAGTTTTTGGGTGTGGATTACGTGTGTGCTTTTTCTACAGTACATGTGTGATAAAGGTAGTTTTATTCACCAAAACACTTCAAAAACACTGTGGAAAAAAAGCGATTGCAGTTTTTTTACTTTTTTTTGTTGTTTTCTATGAGTGTAAAAATGTTGTAGGAAGTGATGTGCTGCAGATTTTAAAAAAAATGCTGCAATTCACAAATTCAGTGAGGAAATAAAAAAATACCCAAGCATGTGCATGAGATTTCTGAAATCTCACAGCTTTTGCTTGTACTGTTAAAAGCATCATGGAATTTGAATTAAAAAAACACTGCAAAAAATGCTGCATGTGAACAAAGCCTTAGGCGGGCTTTGCACACTACGACATCGCAGGTGCGATGTCGGTGGGGTCAAATTGGAAGTGACGTACTTCCGGCATCGCATGCGACATCGTAGTGTGTAAAGCCTAGATGATACGATTAACGAGCGCAAAAGCGTCGTAATCGTATCATCGGTGCAGCGTCGGCGTAATCCATAATTACGCTGACACGACAGTCCGATGTTGTTCCTCGCTACTGCGGCAGCACACATCGCTGTGTGTGAAGCCGCAGGAGCGAGGAACATCTCCTACCGGCGTCACCGCGGCTTCCGTAGGATATGCGGAAGGAAGGAGGTGGGCGGGATGTTTACATCCCGCTCATCTCCGCCCCTCCGCTCCTATTGGCCGCCTGCCGTGTGACGTTGCAGTGACGCCGCACGACCCGCCCCCTTAATAAGGAGGCGGGTCGCCGGCCAGAGCGACGGTCGCAGGACAGGTGAGTCCATGTGAAGCTGACGTAGCGATAATGTTCGCTACGGCAGCTATCACAAGGATATCGCTGCTGCGACAGGGGCGGGGACTATCGCGTGCGACATCGCAGCATCGGCTTGCGATGTCGCAGTGTGCAAAGCCCGCCTTAGGCTAAGATCACATTTCCGCTATTTTCCCAGTGTCACAAAGACGGATTGTGACGCTGGGAAGGTTAATTGTGTACAAACACATGTAGCGTTGAACGAGTACCGTTTTGTTTTTTTTTCCTGAAAGGTTTATTTTAACCTTTCAGGAGGAGGGGAGAGAGAGAGCGAGAGACAGAAACAGAGAGAGACAGAGAGAGAGATGCGGTGTGTTGTTTTTGACGCACCGAAAAATGTTGCATGCAGCGTTCCTCCCCGCCGGCAGTCAGTCGATCTGCCGAGCGGCGGATACAGCGCAAGGCCATCCGTCACAATCCGCCGCTCATACAAGTCTATGGGAAGCAACGGAAGCTGCCAAAGCATTTTCGGCGGTTCCCGTTGTTTCTCAAAGCGGCGGACTGTGAAGGGAAATAGCGGAAATGTGAACTTACCCTTAGGGTATGTGTACATAACATCTTTTTCAGGTGGATTCTGCCTGGAATCCAACTGAAAATGAGCGGTAAAAGAAGTTAGAAGTGATACACTCAGTTGTTGCTGAAGCTACTCTCCATTAGGACAGAGTTACACTTGCGTATGACTCACCCAATTGCAGGGAGAAAACCTGGCATTGCACTCGGCCCCATGTAAGACAATGCTGCAGCTCTGACCTGTGAGTTTTCCCTCAGCCCGAAACTGACTGAGGAAAAAATGGCAGCATGCTGCCATTGTCTGCGAGAGCCGTGTCACTCGCACCCATACAAGCGAAAAAACATCGGACTCCACTCGGATGTTATCCAAGTACAGTGCAATATATGCACAGACTGACAATGGAGGAGAAGGGGAGATTAACCCCTCACTGTCCTCCGCAGCGCCCGACCTCTCCTCCGCAGCTGTGATCCGATCTCAGGAACAGATCACAGTTAGCTAACACTTGGCTTACACTCGCAGCAGATCCTGAGCTGGGGGTCATTAGCAGATCGCATCAAATGATCTTGCATCACATGCCATACGCAAGTGTGACTCTGCCCTTATAAGAGTAAAATGAGTAACATAGTTACTATGTTGATGCACTGGTCCTGAAGAAGAGGTATATCCTCGAAACGCGTAGACCGATGGAATAAAAGAATACGTTTATAACATCAACGTGCTACATCTTCATTTTGGCTGATGCGCGGCATTAACCCCCTCTTCACTCTGATTTGTATGCTCATCGTTATGGTAACGCGTTACACAGCCCGGCCCCATACCAGAGAACAGCAAGTCCCAGCAGACCGGCGATGGAATGGAAGGTAAGGTGAGCATATAATATGTGCGTGTGAATGCGTGCAAGTGAGTTTGTGTGAGTTTGTGTGTGTTTGTGTGTGTTTGTGTGTGTTTGTGTGTGTTTGTACATGTGTGGAATGACAGAATAGGGGACCAGGATGGGACATTTTAGAAGTTGTGGAACGGATCGTCAGCATTGCAATGATTTCCTATGGGAAATCTTGCTCTGCTGAACGAGTACCTTGATTAACAAGCACAGTCCCAGAATGGATTGTTCTCGTTAAGCAAGGTATCACTGTATATCACAACCAGAATACAGGACAATATGTGACGATGTATGATCTGCTGTGACTATGTGACGCCCTGACCAGCCAGGTAGTCACAGATAGGGCCCTGCACAACACCAGTCCCTCATAAGTAACATCAGCCAAACACTAAAACCCTAGTCACCACCCCCAGGGCCTGATGGACACACCAGGGGGCGGAACGAGGTGGTTGGAAGACGCCCACCGAGGAGTTCAGAGAGCCTGGGGCGGGAAAAGTCAGTTCAGTTTGGAGTTGCAGTGACAGTTGAGTGGAGAGTGGAAGCAGGCCTGTGTGACAGGTCTGCAGCAAACTGACAGGTGCCAGGGTTGGAGCCCTGGTACCTTTGGCTAGGAGGCATACGGAGGCCTCTGCCTGTAGGAGCCGGGAAGACAGCTCGATGGAGCCGTGGTGGACCGGGACAGGGTAGTGGCCCACCAGTACCGACCCGGGGAACCGACTCGGAAACCGGAGCACAAGGAGGGTACTCAGACCCTGAAACGAAGTCCAGAAGCTACTGGACTGAGTTAATCAACTGATTGCGGCCAGGACTAGAGGTCCTTTCCCACCCAAAGTCCCTAATAAAAGGCAACAGCCCAACGAGGGGGATAAGTAGCCACCGCCAAGGCTCCGAGATCCCACGGGCCAGCGTCTGCGGGCAAAAGGGCTCCTTTGGCCACATCCAGTCGGGGCACGGACTCCTGAAGTTGCAAGCGCAGGTAGTCTAACATCACACACAGGTGCAGGAGAAAGACAGAGAGCACCAGCCGGGTGGGGGCCACAATCCCTACCCACGGAGGGGTTAACAACTTGCTGCATACCATCTCCCGCTGGGTGCCCCGTAACTGCAGCGGTGGTGTCCACCTTCACCACATCCCGTGGGTGGCATGACGAACTTAACACGGCTCCGGCCGTACCACTTCGTCCCCAAACCACAAACCCCCTTTTGGATTGGAGTGACCACCCTCGAGCCACCCACTGAAGGTCCGGATCCGAGCGGCTCGGCTGCCGCCGAGCACGGGGCGGTACAACTACAGATACTAGATGTCATATATAGGATAATATGTGATGGTGTATGATGAGTACAGACATCAGATATATCAGCCGCATGTTATCTGTACATAACATCAGATGTCTGCGCACATAGTATATCAGTATATACGGAGATATATGACTGGTAAAAGTGAATTAATTTGCAGGATCCTGTTTAGGGTACCAGGTCACTATTCTGTGGCCCCATGCTCTCTCATGCTAACCTCATCCTACCTGCAGGCATACTTGGCTTTTCTTTTAATTTGTAACTTGGTCCAATGTCATGTATGTGTTACCTGCAAAAGGGCACACAGTGTTAATGTCGGCCATAAATTTACTTTGATGCAATCTAGTCATGCATCCCTCTTAAACTGTCTGCAGTCCAAATTATGAGTCACTCGTGGTAGCATGCATACCACTCTCTTCCACCCACACCAGAGACGTACTCAGATATGAATAGAAAGTAAGACTGATTTTAATACGGAAGTTGTACAAATATTTAAACGGAGTTATTGGCTAGGTGCCAAGAATACATAACACGTCTCCCATTGGATAAAATAGAACAGCTTATTCTGTGATATACAATATACTGTAATGTGCTTGCTTCCTCATTTATATTAAGCAATGTCAGCATGATTCACTTGTCACAAGACTCTGTCTGTCTGAGTCTTATGCCAAGAGATATATGTGTGGTACAGTTCAAACACCATCTTAAATCCTGGCTTTTGGATATCTTCATATATAGTCCTAATAGTTCATAATCTTGTCCTTAACAGTCCCCCCTTTGGAGATAGCCAAAAGTCTTTCCTTACTTTCCCAGGTCTATTGATCTGTCCTAATGCCGATGGTTACCTCACTCACATACGAGATAACCCATCCCTTGTGGACAGATCTTCTCACCCAACAGACTATGCATAGGAAGCCAGATCCTGACCGTATTCTCTAGACTGTCCTCATGGCTATGTTCCACTGGCACACGTTATTCAGGAAGGGGGAACGTGGCAGTAGTCCTTTAATTGGCTAATATTTATCAGGGTTGGTTTCAACCAAAGTCTCATGCTCCTCAGTCCTCAGGCGGTAATGGTGGGACATCATCAAAGATGGGATGCACAGTCATCTTCTGGTCCACAGGCTTAGATATCATCGTCCTGGCACAAAGTATTGGGTAGAAGAGGGAAGACAGCCATCTCCTGGTCTCAGGTCCGACATCTCTTTGTTGTGGAATGCATGGATCTTCGTCCGAAAGAAAAAAGTGAGAGAAGAGAGAGGAAGAGAGAGAGAAAGGTTGAGAAGAGAGGAAGAGAGAGAAAGATTGAGAAGAGAGGAATAGAGGAAAAGAGAGAGGAAAAGAGAGAGGAAAAGAGGAGAGAGAGAAAAAGAAAAGAGAAAAATCTAGATCTGGTTGGATCTGGAGGAGAAAACTCAAAAACGTATATTAGGCAAATGTTTAAACAAACAACAAGCTTAGTTGAAGTATCTGGGGGTACTTCTAAACAGAATTTCATAGGGTCTCAACCTAGTGGTCCCTGCTGGGGTGTATCTGACACTGAACAATTCAAGGGGAAGACTCTCATGCCCTTGCTTTCTACACTGCCACATCCTCCCAACCTTCCCTCTATTCTGTGGCTGGTATGGGGTGTGTAGAGTCAGTTCTGTGTCTAAGGCCTGCCATATCTCTTTGGCTGGCAGTGAAAGCAGGTCACTAGCCACTTTCTATGGTCTCCGGGAGCCCACAGCTGCACCCTATCTCAGTCCTCTTCTTCTTCTGAGACTTGCTCTTGTAGGGTCAGGACAATGTTTTCTCAAGACTTTCCAGCTTTCCTTTCTTCTTCACATCGGGGTCATTCGAAAAGCACAGATTGACTGACTGTTTCTTTGGTAAGTGGTCTTGGGGCTTCTTTGGATGTTCTGTCAGTGAGGGCACTTCTTACTGCTTCCCTTGACTCCTCCAATGTAGGCCTCAACCCTGCTCACCGCGACTCTGTCTGGCAATAGCAAAGCTTCCATCCATTCTTCTATGGCCTCATGGCGGCGTACAGTTCCATTGGCAGTGATCAAGTCTCTTGTCTTCCATACAGAGTAGATGCTGGCTGCCATCTTGCAGGCTTCAGCGAGAGCACCTACATCTGCTTCTTTACAGACAGGCATGCGGGTAGCCACTGCTCTATCAGCACAGCGTCTTCTGCTACCAGCACCATACCCATGTGGAACCGTCTTCTTAATGCACATCTTGATCCATCCGCAAAGGGGTTAAGTCAGGGTCCAAAGGTGTGTCCGTCACTGTATCGAATCCAGAGTTTCCTCAGCTATGCCAGAGTCGACTACCTCTTCCACCAAGGTGTCAGAGGTGGGACACTCCTCCCCCCTTGGAAGAGGGAGAAGTTTAGCAGGATTAAGGATCCCACACCAGGAGATGGTGACTTTGTCAGGGAGCAGTGATGTCATACAGGCATTGATCTCCAACTGGTGCTTTAGGTAGGTGTCCAATCTGGCTGAGTAGTATTCAAAGGGCTGCTGTCTTCCTCCATGGCAAACAGGTAGAATGACTTCTGGGCTGGAGATGACGTGACGATACTCTTCAGGTGACTGTGATTGTAACTCAGGTGACTGTGACTGTAGCACATCTGTATGTGGGGTGATCTTGTAAGCTGTTAGATTCATCTCCAGACATCTTGCCACTTGAAGGAGGATGTCTTGGTCCTTACCAGCTGTAGTTTGCATGTGGGCTCACGGAGACCTGATACAAAGGACTATACCCAGGTTTGTAAGAAAGAGCAATGAGTGTAACTTGGGGTCAGGAGAACACTGAAATTCTAAAAACTAAGACTCCCTAAAACCCCGGGGAAAGAGAAAAGAGCACAAGAGGGTTTGGAAACTACCAAGCAGCACCCACTGACTACATATACATCTAGAAATAGCAGTGGAACGTATCTACTCTACCTCTCCTGTGCTGACCCTGTAACTGGGGGCCCTGCACTCTCCCTCATCCCGACGGTAGACCTGATGGTGGTCAGGGTCGGGCCTCCAGCGTATCCCTCTCTCCTGTCAGACCCTGCAAACTAAGACACAAAGGATTACTGGGTGCTGCCAACAAAAACCCTAATATATGCCAACTCCTGATGATCAATGTCCCCTTGGGACCACGTGATCCTCCACCCTCTCTATCAGGGAACTCTTGTACAAGATACCAGGCTGGATAACATACAAGTGAAAATATCTCAAACCAGGCTAAGCAGCAACTGCCATAGGCAGAAAAATATTCACTGTCCACCAGGACTAATAGTGAGCAGTCTATATGGTCTACTAAACTGTATACTAGATACAGCAAAAACAAACATGCAAAAGAGAAGGGAAAAGGTTTCCACAGGACTATCAGCAATAACCTCTGCTAAGGTTCATTAGTGGGAACACAATGGTGCACAACTGCATATATGACCAAAAACGGAGTGTGTGTTTCAGGTCCCTATGTCCCCCCTCTGCAGTCTCTGCTACATCAGCAATAAACAGAGCAGTGGCTTTGGCTGCTGAAACAAAAATGGGGAACTGGGTGTCGGCTGGACTAAAATGGCGTCAAAAGATGAACTATGTAGTATCTGAGTTAAAATGGCCGCTAAAGATAACTACCGATAAGAAACACCCGCTAAAAGAGGAAGTAGGTGTTGGCCAAAAATGGCGTGCCTGGGAGGGAGTGACATGGATTGTGACATCTACATTCAGGAGGCATTCAATCTGTCACTGGGAATATGGATTATATAGGGACCCCTGGGCTGACCCTGTAACTAGGGACCCTGTACTCGCCCTCATCTCCTGTCAGCCCCTGCAATAATATCCCCATACAATACTCCACCCAGGGCTGGGCAAAACACAGAGTGACAGAAAGAAATCTACATTCAGGACAGGAAATAATGGGGTGGGCTTACGTGGACACAGTGCTCCACAGACAGCATACAAGTCCACCCTATATATCAGCTTATGTTTCTTATTTTCACAGACAGGTAAAATACACATAGTGTAGTTACTAGATTCAGAATTACATCTCTTCTAATCATCTCAACACTTTCACTATATTGACATTCAATAATTCAATATAACATCCTGTACCTTCAATCTAATCTCATCTAACCTCCCCCCTTGGGAGAATTCTCCTTTTCAACCTACGTGTGTCATTTACAATTAAACTTCACAGAACTTCATTCACAGGACTGAAATAGAAACTAACACTTCTCTTTTTTTTTCAATTTCAACCCTACGGTGTTCCACACCAAAAACTGCATACATTATACATACAAACATCTTCCAGGAAAAACTAGAGCACCAGGGTCACTTGGGTGATAATAAGGTACACACACCCTCACTGTAAACCCGCAAACCTGGCTCCATTACTGGCCAGAAAGAATCCCTAGCTTTAATTTGGGTGAGCCCATACAAATCAGTTTTGGTGGTGGGGGGAATCATTGTTAAATCATTGTCATCTTCCTGCCCCCCCTCGGTGGCTTCTGTTGCTCCAGCAACAAATAGGGCAGTGGCCTTGGGACTTAAGATGGCTGGAAAAGGGAACTAGGTGCGGCCCGACCTGAAATGACGTCTGGGCAGGCTAGGGAGGGCGTTTGGTGGGCAGGGGGACAAACTACACAAGTCCAACCCTCTGGGGACGACTTATAAGGAGGGGGGGCGTTGCTTCCTAATGGGCTTGGCCACTTCCTGAGGTGCCATTTTCTGAGCTGATGCAATATAGAAATATCTACTATCTCCATCACATTCCTCTTTCCATGCCAATTTTCTAACATCTTTTGACGTTCTATACCATGCCTCAGCATCCATAAGGAGATCTTTATCTTTCAAAATCCCTCGCTTATTTAACAAGACATCTTTCTATTCTTGCTCCTCTAATCTCCCTCTTGGCAGTGATCCCTGCCACCTTCAGGAGCGACTTCATATTTTTAACATACTTTTTACCTTTTTGCTCGCTTACTAATTCATCTGCCGTTAACTTGACAGGTGTGGACTGATTAGACCCCATGCTTAAAGGGTATACGACCTAAAACTAATACGTCAACCTGGATGTCTGGTCTGTGCCGTAGTGCACTTCCTCTCCTGGACCAGCGACTATACACATCCACAGAATACCAAGATTTCTATCCACAAAACCACAACACAAACGGGTTGTCCTACCAGGAAGAAGTGTCACGTGGGTGATAGAAACTAAATTCACCCTCACTATATCTTACTTCAAGTACTAGTAACCTCTGTTCACACTATATACACCTTATTTGAACAGTCCGTCTAGAACATCAATACTCAATGATTAAGCCCAAAATCAAGGGTTTTCCCCAATGTATTCAATCCTAGGTAAGAATACACTGACATCCACTAAAACAAGACCAATGAGTACGCATACAACGTTCAACTCACTGCTTAGCAGGAAAACCGTACCAGGTAACAGTCAGGGCTCTTTCCCCCCACTTTATACAACACTGCACCTGTACATAGAAAACCCTTCCAAATCTTCTATTCCCGAAGATCAGGTCCAAGGCCTTATCAAACATCAAGTATTGACCGGACACGTCACACACCAGTGTATCTCGCAGTATACACAGCAGTATACATAAACAGTTAACTAGTTACAAGTTTCTCATGCACTCAAAGAAGAAACAGCTTCAAAGTATCAAAGTACATTCTTGTGACACCTCCCCTTTTGTCTGCCGTACGAACAAAGCACACAGGATTTCTGTTTCTCGTAAGCCAGCAAGTACTCCGCTTGCTGCAAATAGACAGACATTTCAACAGGTAGACACAGGTAAACACAATGACATAACAATAAGGACACTATACATACCATCCAGGTGGCTGATCTCACCTGCAGATATAACCATATATATCCATATATATATATCCAGCGTATATAACAACTTCCTCATTTTCCTCTACCTTCAACTCAGAGAAAACCAAAACTTAAAACTTCTGCTTTCTCCAAAGAGCAGACAAAAACCTCAAACCACATTACATTTCATGTGATTTAGAATTACATTTATACAGACAGCTTAAGGTGAACCTGACCACCTTGGTGTGGGATCTCTTAGGACGGCTTATCTCATGCGAGATGGCGGTCATTAGGTGTCTAGACTGGGACAGCCCAACCCCCCTTTCGAAATGCAAGTACACGCATGAGGATTGCAAGGTGAGATTATATAAATGTTCTCACCTGCATTTGGAGTGCGCATCTCCATTCCTCGTCGCGTAGTTGCCTTTCGACTCAAGGTGTCAGCACGGCCGTCCGCCATCCAGAGCTCCGTCCTAAGGTTCGTTGGGCGCCACTGTTAATGTCGGCCATAAATTTACTTTGATGCAATCTAGTCATGCATCCCTCTTAAACTGTCTGCAGTCCAAATTATGAGTCACTCGTGGTAGCATGCATACCACTCTCTTCCACCCACACCAGAGACGTACTCAGATATGAATAGAAAGTAAGACTGATTTTAATACGGAAGTTGTACAAATATTTAAACGGAGTTATTGGCTAGGTGCCAAGAATACGTAACACGTCTCCAATTGGATAAAATAGAACAGCTTATTCTGTGATATACAATATACTGTAATGTGCTTGCTTCCTCATTTATATTAAGCAATGTCAGCATGATTCACTTGTCACAAGACTCTGTCATTCTGAGTCTTATGCCAAGAGATATATGTGTGGTACAGTTCAAACACCATCTTAAATCCTGGCTTTTGGATATCTTCATATATACTCCTAATAGTTCATAATCTTGTCCTTAACAACAGTGTGTTTTTAAAAAGTTTTTTCATGTGTTTTTGAGTACAGTTTTGTCAGAAAACTGCAGGCAAATCCTTTGCCGGCAAAGTCAATGAGAATCCTGAAGTTTGTGCACATGTTGCTTTTTTTATTTGCAGCAGAAAAACTGAAGCATGTCAATTTTTTCAGTGTTTTTGAGACGCCCTGGACTAGCCAGGTAGTCACAGACACAACACCACACACACCCCTTCCCCGGATAGGTGACAACAGTCACACAAAAATCCTTGTTGCCACCCTCCAGATTTGATGTCCACACCAGGTGGGGCGGAGCCAGGCGGTTGACTCCGCCCACCGGGGAGTTCACATGCCTGGAAGCGGGAAAAACAGAGTAGTTGAGTTTTGGTTCTGACAGAGAAGGAGTGAGGAGGGAAGTCAAGGGCAGACCTGGGACCAGGCCTGCCACAGACTGTTTAGGTGTCTAGGTCGGAGCCCAGTCACCTCCAGCAAGGTCGGCAGACGGTGGTGGCCGTCTGCAGGAGTTGGTGTACGGTCGGTGGAACCGTAGGACCGTGGTCGGGCGGTGGCCCGCCGGTACCAAACCGGGGAGCCGATTGGAAGCCAAGCACCAGGCAGGATACTCAGATCCCGACTAGGCTAGAAGCCGCCATTATAGTTAAATTTACTGATTGCGGTCTGGACCTCAGGGGTTCATTCCCACCCAAGTCCCGATTGAAGGCAACAGCCCAACCATCCCGGATAACTTCCACCGCCAAAGGCAAGAGATCTAAAGGGCCAGTGCCTGCGAGCAAACGGGCTCCTACGACACTTAAACGCCGGGGAGCGGACTACCAGTGTCCAGGCACAGGAGTTATTCACAACACAACATCGGTGCAAGGGGAATGACAGCCGCCACCATCCCGTCCAGGGAGAACACCGCAGCCGGCTGTGGGCCCCGTCCATTCTACCATTTGGTTTACCAGAGACTCCGGTGTATTGTGTCAGAGTGAGTACACCAGTGCCTTCGGGCTGCGCGCTGCACCGCACTGCCCAGCGCCCAGCAGGCCCACGCTCCCCCTCGCCAACAGCACCCCTTCCACGGGCCCCCGGGACCATCGCCCCTGCCCACGGAGGGGTTAACACCGAGCTGCATAACACCGTTCCCGGGAGGCCTAGTCAACGGCAGCGGTGGTGTCCACCATACAATCACCACAACCCGTGGGTGGCGTCACAAACTTTGCTAATTCCACCAAACAACCACCCAAACCCCTGCGTGTACCGCCACTACTCCTTTCAGAGCGACGTGACCCACGGGTCCGTGAGAGGCTCGAGCCACCACCCGCAGTACACGAGCACGGATCCGAGCGACTCGGCGGCCGCAGCCGAGGCCGCGGGGCGGTACATTTTTGCCAGTGTTTTTCCACCCCAAATGCATGAAAAACACAATGGAAACACGCATGTGTGATGCCCTGGAAAAACCAGGTAGTCACAGATGACTGTACCCCCCACCACGGGTACAGGAATCGCCTTCTCCTTGGGATTTAACATCACATCCCACACACAGGAACACCAGCCAAAAAGCCTAGTCACCCCCCCATGACACACAGGTCACACCAGTGGGCAGGACCAGGTGGATGAGAACGCCCACCTAGCAGTCTTGGGGTGACAGGGGGAGGAAACACAGTAGAGTAGTTGAAGTTGGAGTTGGAGGGAGTTGGTGGCTGGGAGCCAGTCAGTGCAGTCTGACAGTGAGTGGAGCTGAGTGGTCAGGGGTCGGAGCCCTTGGACCATGGGAGAACGGACTAGGTGGCAGACGGCAGGGTCGGGCCACAGGCGACGGAGATCCGGTCGCGGGAGACCCGAAGTGGACCAGGGCAGGGTTGTAGCCCGCCGGTACCGACAGCGGGAATCCGGTCCGGAGGCCGTGCACAGGCAGGGTACCTGGACCCTAGGATGAGGCAAGCTTCAAGCCCCTTGTTAATTGACCAGCGGGACAAGGTACCAGGCCTTGTTTCCAGAGAGAAGCACGGAGAGCAAAACAGCAGCCCAACGCGGGGGATGTGGGTGTCAGCCAGAACAAACTAAAATCCGAAGGGTCAGATTTTCCGGGCAACGGCTCCCTCTGTATACAAAACCACAGGGAAAAAACAAAAAGCAGCACCAAATGTGCACTACAGCACTAAACATTCCAAACTGTACTTATTTTAAAAATTTTTGAGATTTTTGGCAAAAAATTGCAATTTCTTGAGCTGCTTCGCCACGTCACGGCAAATCTCATTTGAAGCAGTCCTACACTAAAATATTTTTATAAAATGTGCCATACGGCCTCACATATGAATAGTAGAACTGCTCTTAGCAGCACTCACCTGGTCTATTTCAATCCCGTACCCATGACTGAGTCATGGCTGTGGGCGGGACAGGTCCAAGCAAATGCTGCATGAAGTAAATAGCCTGTGGACAAAGCCTGATGACTTAATGTGAACAGTCACCAACCGCCAAAATCTAGACAGATGGAATACATCCCAAATTGGGGTGCAAAGCAAGGTGGAGGTCAACCACCGACCAATTCAATGAAGAAAAAACAAAAAGCAGCACCAAATGTGCACTACAGCACTAAACATTCCAAACTGTACTTATTTTAAAAATTTTTGAGATTTTTGGCAAACAATTGCAATTTCTTGAGCTGCTTCGCCACGTCACGGCAAATCTCATTTGAAGCAGTCCTACACTAAAATATTTTTATAAAATGTGCCATACGGCCTCACATATGAATAGTAGAACTGCTCTTAGCAGCACTCACCTGGTCTATTTCAATCCCGTACCCATGACTGAGTCAAATATTTTAGTGTAGGACTGCTTCAAATGAGATTTGCCGTGACGTGGCGAAGCAGCTCAAGAAATTGCAATTTTTTGCCAAAAATCTCAAAATTTTTAAAATAAGTACAGTTTGGAATGTTTAGTGCTGTAGTGCACATTTGGTGCTGGCTTTTTGTTTTTTCTTCATTGAATTGGTCGGTGGTTGACCTCCACCTTGCTTTGCACCCCAATTTGGGATGTATTCCATCTGTCTAGATTTTGGCGGTTGGTGACTGTTCACATTAAGTCATCAGGCTTTGTCCACAGGCTATTTACTTCATGCAGCATTTGCTTGGACCTGTCCCGCCCACAGCCATGACTCAGTCATGGGTACGGGATTGAAATAGACCAGGTGAGTGCTGCTAAGAGCAGTTCTACTATTCATATGTGAGGCCGTATGGCACATTTTATAAAAATATTTTAGTGTAGGACTGCTTCAAATGAGATTTGCCGTGACGTGGCGAAGCAGCTCAAGAAATTGCAATTTTTTGCCAAAAATCTCAAAATTTTTAAAATAAGTACAGTTTGGAATGTTTAGTGCTGTAGTGCACATTTGGTGCTGGCTTTTTGTTTTTTAAAACCACAGGGGAGCGGATTTCTCCTGTTCCAAGCGGGTTAAATCAACATACAGCAAGACACAAGGGCAGGAAGAAGGGTCCCTAGCTTGTTAACCCGTGTGCGGGACCAGCACACCTCTCCAACGACAACCGGCAACCGGCCTTGGTTTACAGTACAGACTGTGTGGATTATTCCTAATCGTGAGTACACCGGTGTCACCCGGTCCAACCTGCCGGCGGCGTCCCAGCACTGCTCCCCACCTACACTTCGGCCCCGGGACTACACCTCCCCTACCCGTGGAGGGGATACCACCTTGCTGCCCAACACCATCTGTCCCAGGCACTGTCACCGGAGGCAGCGGCGGTGCCACCATCTCATCACCGCATCCCACGGGTGGCGTCACGGACAAAAACTATCTCCCCTGTAAATACCCCCCTTTCACTGTTGCGAGGACGGGCGGTTGCACGAGCCCCGGGTCTGGTCACCACCCGAGCCCCAAACACGATCCTGGATCCGAGCGCCCTGAGCAGCCCCTCTGCCGTGGAGCGGCACCCGTCCACGACACATGCAAAAAACACATAAAAATATACTGAAAACAAGGCAAAAACGCACAGAAAAAAACAGTTTTTCCTGCCAAGAGATGCAGATTTGGTGCAGAAATTTTTGCAACCAAATATTCAGCAACCGCTCATATCCAAAATGTTGTTACAGCTGACGTTGGCATGCCTATTGCATACTGTGCATGATGCCACTGTTATGTGACGCTCACCACTCCACTCAGAGGAGACTAGAGTTGAGCGCGGTTCGCGGTTCGTGGTTCTCCAGTTCTAAGCTCGAGTGATTTTGGGGGCTGTTCGAGATCGAACTAGAACTCGAGCTTTTTGCAAAAGCTCGATAGTTCTAGATACGTTCGAGAACGGTTCTAGCAGCAAAAAGCAGGGCTTTTTACAGCTACAGTGTGCAGGAGCCATCGCTGGCAGCCTGCCACAAGCTGGTAACCAAGATAAACATCGGGTATCCAACCAAAGCGCTTTGGTTAGTAACCCGATGTTTATCCTAGTTACGTGCAGGAAGCCCACACTTCCCCGCTCAGCTCACTCCGCCACCTCCTGCCCGCGGCATGTACACACACACTCACACACTCACACATACACATACACATACACATACACATACACACACACACACACACACACACACGGTCCCGCTCGGCTTACCTGCGGTGATGAAGTCCCGCTATCCCGACCTCAGCGCTGTCACTGTCCTCCATGGCCGCCGCTTGTCACATCCCTTCTCTTGCTTCCGACCCGAGACTGACTAGCGGTGACGTCACGGGCCTCTCGCGATACTTGGTGTGAAGGCGCCGGTCATTGAACTCAGTGACAGGGGCTGTCAGTGTGCTGGAGATCAGCGCAGGTAATGTACCTCGCTGACAGCAGCACTTGTCATGCCCTGCAGTGACCTGGGCTGACCCATTGATGTTAGCTCAGGTCACTGCACTGCTCTCCCAGCCAATGGGGAACATCCTGCTCTTCATTGACTGGGACAGTGTGGATCGTCATGGCAACCCCTTGGATTACACCAGACCTGGATTTGTTTTTCATTCTAATAAATTGGTTAAAGAGGGAATGTTTTGGGGAGTGTTTTTTCAAATAAAAATGTGTTTGTCGTCTATTTTTTTTTATTACTGACTGGGTTGGTGATGTCGGGTATCTGATAGACGCCTGACCTCACCAACCCCAGGGCTTGATGCCAGGTGACATTACACATCTGGTATTAACCCCATATATTACCCCGTTTGCCACCGCACCAGGGCGCGGGATGAGCTGGGGCGAAGCACCAGGATTGGCGCATCTAATGGATGCGCCACTTCTGGGGCGGCTGCGGCCTGCTATTTTTAGGCTGGGGAGAGTCCAATAACCATGGACCTCCCTAGTCTGAGAATATCAGGCCCCAGCTGTCTGCTTTACCTTGGCTGGTGATCCAATTTTGGGGGGACCCCTACGTGTTTTTTTTTTTAAATTATTTATTTAATTTAAAATAACAGCGTGGGGTGCCCTCAGTTTTGGATTACCAGCCAAGGTGAGGTTGCCAGCTGTGGTCTGCAGGCTGCAGCCGTCTGCTTTACCCTAGCTGGCTACAAAACTAGGGGGAACCCTACGTCATTTTTTTTTTAATTTTTTTGGCTAAATACAAAGCTAAGCCCCCTTAGTGCCACATGAAAGGCACCAAAGGGTGCTCCACTTTTTCTCCACTTGTTATCCACTTTTTATCCACTTTTTCTCCACTTTTTCTCCACTTTTTCTCCACTTTTTTCTCCACTTTTTTCTCCACTTTTTTCTCCACTTTTTTCTCCACTTTTTCTCCACTTTTTCTCCACTTTTTCTACATTTTTTCTCCACTTTTTCTCTACTTTTTCTATGGTCGGTCTACCCATTAGCTCTGCCATGCATACTGTAGCTCTACACCTACTGCACATGTTACTTTATGATTGACATCTCTTTCGTACCAGAGCTGTCTAAGCCTACTCTGACCCCATATTTGTCATTACTATATTGTCCTTGTACTGTATTATGACATTTGTATCATGTGTTTCATTTCTTGCTGTGTTGCAATTTTTTTGCTGCATCCCAATTGTACCTCTACATTGTTCGAGTTTATGTTATTGTTCTCTCACTCTTATGTGATACTGATTATTGTCATTTTTCATGATTACATGCAGATAAGTCCAATCTGACGAAGGCTCAGGCCGAAACGTCATTTGTAACTTGTTTTGGACAAAAACATATATGCTTATGAAAAAAAATGTTTTTCTTAATACGGACCAATAAAGAGTGATTTTGCATTACTATCCGTTGTGACTTACTGACTTAGTCTGGGAGATTTAGAGTGCCGAGGTTACTCATTAATTTTATCTATTATTTCCTCTGAGCACCTATATACCAGTGAGCAGAGCTTCCTCTACAGTAGTTCTGCCGATTATGCATGCCCTTACCTCATGAGCAGGGCATTGCAGCTTTGGTAGCAACCATTACGACATGGACTCTGCTGCTGTGGACCCGGGGAGAGTGAGTGCAGATTCATTGCACCCACACTCCTCACATGAAGGGTCCGCACTCCTAGAAAATGGGGGATACGTTCCCTGAGTGTCTCCCCCCCATATTCCAGACGGTCCAGAGTCGTCGTGGGACCCCTTTATTTTTTTTCTTCCAATAAATTGGTGAAAGAGGAAATGTTTTGGGGACTGTTTTTTCAAATAAATTTCTTTTGTCGATTTGTTTCTTTTTGTTAGTACTGACAGTTTATGATGTTGGGTATCTAATAGACGCCATGACATCGCAAACTGCTGGGCTTGATCTCAGGTGACTTTACAGCTAGTATCAACCCGATTTATTACCCCGTTTGCCACTGCACCAGGGCACGGGATGAGCTGGGGTGAAGCGCCCGGATTGGCGCATCTAGTGGATGCGCCACGTCTGGGGTGCCTGCGGCCTGCTATTTTTAGGCTGTGAAGGCCCAATAACTATGGACCTTCCCACCCTGAGAATACCAGACCACAGCTGTCCGCTTTACCTTGGTTGGTGATCCAATTTGGGGGGGACCCTACTTTTATTGTGTAATTATTAATATTTATAAAATAATTATAAAAAAGAGCCTGAGGGGACCTCCACATTGGATCCCCAACCACGGTAAAGCTGCCAGCTGTGGTTTTCAGGCTACAGCCGTCTGCTTTACCCTAGCTGGCTATCAAAAATGGGGGGACCCAACTTCATTTTTTTTTTTAACTATTTTTTAAATAGAAAAAATTAATGGGCTTCCCTGTATTTTGATTGCCAACCAAGGTAACGGCAGGCAGATGGGAGTGGCAACCCATAGCTGTCTGCTTTATCTGCGCTGAGAATCAAAAATACCGCGGAGCGCAACGTCATTTTTTTAAAGATTTATTTTTACAGCACTGTGATGTCCAGCAATCAAAATACAGGGGAGCCCATTTTATTTGTAGTTATTTAAATAAATAATTAAAAAAAATATATATGGGCTCCCGCTGCATTTTTTGTATTGCTAGCTAAGGGTAATCCAAGCAGCTACTGGCTGCTAACCCCCACTGCTTGGTGTTACCTTCACTGGCAATGGAAAATCCAGGGAAGCATTTTTTATTTTTTTTGCCAAAAAACTACAAAAAAAGGACGTGAGCTTCACCATATTTTTGTATGCTAGCCAGGTATAGCAGGCAGGTGCTGGAAGAGTTGGATACAGCGCCAGAAGATGGCGCTTCTATGAAAATGCCATTTTCTGAGGCGGCTGCAGACTGCAATTCGCAGCAGTGGGGCCCAGAAAGCTCAGGCCAACCTGTGCTGCGGATTCCAATCCCCAGCTGCCTTGTTGTACCTGGCTGGACACAAAAATGGGGCGAAGCCTACGTCATTTGTTTTCTAATTATTTCATGAAATTCATGAAATAATAAAAAAAGGGCTTCCCTTTATTTTTGGTTCCCAGCCGGGTACAAATAGGCAACTGGGGGTTGGGGGCAGCTGTACCTGCCTGCTGTACCTGGCTAGCATACAAAAATATGGCGAAGCCCACATAATTTTTTCAGGGGGCAAAAAACTTCTGCATACAGTCCTGGATGGAGTATCCTGAGCCTTGTAGTTCTGCAGCTGCTGTCTGTCTGTATGGAGAAGAGCAGACAGCAGCTGCAGAACTACAAGGCTCAGCATACTCCATCCAGGACTGTATGCAGAATTTTTTTGCCCACCAAAAAAATGACGTGGGCTTCGCCATATTTTTGTATGCTAGCCAGGTACAGCAGGCAGCCACGGGCTGCCTCCAACCCCCAGTTGCCTATTTGTACCCGGCTGGGAACCAAAAATATAGGGAAGCCCGTTTTTTTTTAATTATTTCACTTATTTCATGAAATAATTAAAAAACAAATGACGTGGGCTTCGCCCCATTTTTGTGTCCAGCCGGGTACAACTAGGCAGCTGGGGATTGGAATCCGCAGCACAGGTTAGCCCGAGGTTTCTGGGCGCCTCTGCTGCGAATTACAGTCCGCAGCCGTCCCAGAAAATGGCGCTCTCATAGAAGCGCCATCATCTGGCGCTGTATCCAACTCTTCCAACAGCCCTGGAGCCGGGTGGCTTGTTGGGTAATCATGAGTTAATACTGGCTTTGTTTTACTAGCCAGTATTAAGCCAGAGATTCTTAATGTCAGGCACGTTTGACCCGGCCATTAAGAATCTCCAATAAAGGGTTAAAAAAAACACCACACAGAGAAAAAATACTTTAATAGAAATAAATACACAGACACATTAGAGACTCCATCTTTATTACCCCCTGTCAGCCCTCCACGATCCTGCTCTTCTGTCTTCTTTCTAGTGTAGTAGTAGTGACGATTGTAGTGAGGATGATGTGCACCAGCCCATCACTTGGGGCTGGGGAACCTCATCCTCACTACAATCCTCACTACAATCCTCACTAGTGTAGTAGTAGTGACGATTATAGTGAGGAAGGATGAGGTTCACCAGCTCATCACTTGGGGCTGGGGAACCTCATCCTCACTACAATGCTCACTACAATCGTGCAGCCTTCACTCCGTGAGTGATCAGTGCTGGCTGTCAGCGGTAACAGCGGTAACGCTGACAGACGCGTTACCATAGCAATGGTGCTCTCGGAGCCGCTGTTAGCGGTGACGTCACCGCTAACTGCGTTGCTATGGCAACGGTGATCTCCGTTAATGACCGGCTGTGTCAGCCGGTCCCTAACGGAACGGGGAGTCGACCGTGTGCTAGAGCATGTCGCCGGTACACGGCGATACACATATGTGCACCGTGTACCGGAGAGATGCACTCGCAGGTCCTACATGACGCGTCATGTGACCAGTCTGTAGCCAATGAGATAATAGCCACGTGACTGGTCACATGGCTATTTTGACGTCACGATAGGTCCTGCATCACTGCTGGCAGTGCCGGTCGCCGGGAGGATTCAGCGATCATCGGATGGAATAGCGGCAGGAGACAGAGTGCAGAAGGTGTGAAGCCCCACAGGTGTTGTGTCGGTGCATTACCTTCAGGGACTCCACTCGGCTGGATCTGTCACAGGTAGGAGATCTTCTTCTTGTCGTGACGCCACTCTCAGTATTGCGGTCAGTAGGGACCGCCACTGCAGATTAAGGGATGCCTGGGGCTGATGGTGGGTGCAGTTAGTTGGAATAGCCTCCTGAGAGTGAGGCAAGCCCCAGGGCCCTGTGTAGGTGCGTAGTACCACAAGGCGCAGAATGACTCAACACAGGCAGGATGTCTTTCAGGGTTTTTACTCACAGTTGATGGCAGGGTGAGTGACCCGGGCGTAGCTGGGATGAACCAAGTGGGAACCAGGTGTCCTTCAGGCTGACTTGTGAGGGTGACTACTAACTCGCCTTCCTTAGCCCTTGGTGGTTTGGGGTAACCCCGACTTTGAGTCCCTATGGGGGTCACCCAGGGAAGATGCTGCAGCCTCTCTCCCCTTCGTTTGCCGTTTGCTTGTCGCCTGGACCAGGCCACTCCAGCTGCTTGCCTCCTGTGACCTATGGGCCCTAACTGTGGCTACGTGGCTGCGGCTTTTGTGGTGTTGTGGTGTGGGCTTTGAGGGCCCCACACCGGCAGGTTTAGCAAAAGAAAGCTGGATCTATCTCCGCCTCGGGATCTGCCGCCCGTTTGGGCCTGGTTCTCCCTAGCAGTCTCCTTACTTCCCACTCTGTGCTCTCTCTTTAGCTGGAGATGGGTTTCGGGTAGCACTCCTAGGTGACCGTTCTCCCCCGTCGGTAGCCACTGCGCGGACGCTGTCAGACTCCAGCAGCCCAGGGGAAGGGGTCAGCTCTCCTCGGAGCTCCCTGGACTCTGCTCTGAACCGGCTCACATCTGGGACCTTCACTGCTGCTCCTGTCAGAGCTTCACTTTCCTGCTCCTCACTCCTCCACACTCTGCTGCAGACTCTCAACTGACTGTTTACTCCTCCTTCTCTTTTCCCTTTTGTGCCTGCCTACGCCACCTAGCAACCAGATTCTCTTACCACACCCCTTGAGAGGAGATGGAGGCTTTTGGCCCCCTCCACTATTCCAGTGGAGGTCAAGGCTTTGCCCCCTCCTGGGATCCCCAGGGGTCCTCTCATGGGTACATATGTGAGACCTGATCACTATGCGCCTGTGTTCCACACCCCGGTCAGCCTTCTGGATTACCTGTATTGTACTGTCCCCAGCATGGGTGCAGTACTCAGTGGTGCCTGACCAGGTCAGGGGCGCCACATTCCCCCTTAGTTATCACCAGCACGTCCTCGGGCTGCAAGACAACATTTTAAAATGCATAAAACATTAAAACATGTAAAACATTTAAAAGCACCAGGTACCATACATCACCACCCTCCACCCACAAGTCCGTTAACCCACCCAAAACCCTTTCACGTTGGCCGCGCCTTCAGCCACTTCTGGCAGGATGTAGAGGCGGCTTTCATGGGCTGGTGGTTTTCAGGATATACCTGGCCTGGTGGATCCGCGCCTTCAGCCTCTTCTGGCAGGATGTAGAGGCGGCCTCCACAGTTGGTGCTGACCAGGTACCCTCTTTGTGGTGGAGAGCCAGGCCCCATAAACAGGCATGCTCTCTGGTTGCAGGTGAGCCAAGGCCCTATATACGGACGGGCTCCTCCTGGTTGCAGACGAGCCAAGCCCCTAAACAGGCTGACTCTGGTGGTGGTGGTGCCCTCTGGTGTAACTATTTACACTGCGAGAGTTTGTGGCTATAGCCAGTTCATAGCCTTAAGGTTTATTTCTCACAATAGTTTTTGTGGGCACATTCTTGAACTTTTAAAACGTTGCAAAACAAACTTTTCAAACTGGTAACTTGCTTTACTTTAACTTAAACTTAGGCAGATTCCTCTTCACCAGGGCTTGGGCCTGTAGGGCTGCGGCACCTGTTGGTTTCTTGATCTCTTTCCTCATCTGTAGTTGTCTCTTCATTAGGTCTTTGGTCTTTTCTTTCTTTATGGCTGTCTTTCCTTTCTTCTTCTTTAGGACATGGTACTACATCTAGGGCATACCAGCCTCTTTCTCCTTGATGCAGGGTAAACTGTACGGAGTCTCCCATTTTTAAGTTTCTGCCAGGGTGTCCTCTGGGCAGATGAGCTCTCACATCTCTCCTGTTGACGAAGATACCTTCTTTGATACCAGGTGCAACAATGAACCCGTATCCTGACTTCAGGCTAAAGTCTTCCACTACTCCTCTGCAAAGGGGTCCTCTGACCTGGGCTTTGGACCTTCTCAGTAACCGTTTTTCTTGTAGGTCTCTGGCTGTGACTTCTCTCTGCTCTGGAGATGGCGGTGCAGGGAAAGACTGGGTTCTACTGCGGCGCTGTGTCTTGCGGGCTGGATTCTGCGATGTGCAGCTTACAAGCTCCCAGGTGAGGTTTTGGGGCAGATCTTCCTCAGCCGACGGTGTCAGATCTTCCTCGTCCCAGCGGGAATAGGGCAACATCTCCGGCTCTGGGCATGGATCCACTGCTGGTATCTTCTGAGTCAGCTCCTCAGTTTCCTGGCCTCCTCTCCCCCTTAGTTCTTCTTGGCACCCCTTTGGTGGCGGTGCTGGGGATGAACTTCCTTCAACAGGCCCAGGCGGGGGACTCTTTGGCGTGGTTGCTGCAGGAGTTGCTGGAATCCTCTTGGGGGTATGCGGAGGGAGCATGTACTGGTCCACCAACCATTGTGGAAACTTGGCCTCCATGTCAGCCTTCAGCCTCCAGTATTCGGGGTCCTCCCCCAGCGTGGGCTTTCCAGCAGGGACCTCTTTGGACTGGGGAGCGGGGTCTGCTCTGGCCTTGCAGGCCGGGGTAAATGGTGATGCAATCTCTTGGCGGGCCGCGCCCTGTATGGCGGCGGCCTGGTCTTGGCGGGCCGCGCCCGGCATGGCGGCGGCCTGGTCTTGGCGGGCCGCGCCCTGTATGGCGGCGGCCTGGTCTTGGCGGGCCGCGCCCTGTTTGGCGGCGGCCTGGTCTTGGCGGGCCGCGCCCTGTATGGCGGCGGCCTGGTCTTGGCGGGCCGCGCCCTGTATGGCGGCGGCCTGGATCGGCGTCGCTGTCGCGATGGGATCGGTGCAGGCTGGGCTGGGCGTCGCTGCAGGGACCGGGTCTTGGTGGGCCGAGCAGGGCATCGCTGCGGCGGCCGGGGCTTGGCGGGCCGAGCAGGGCATCGCTGCGGCGGCCGGGGCTGGGCGGGCCGAGCAGGGCATCGCTGCGGCGGCCGGGTCTTGGCGGGCCGCACCTGGCGTGGCTGCGGCCTGGCTCAGCGTCGCCGCGCCGGGCGCCTCTTCAGGGACCGCGGGCGTGGCAGCAGGGGTCGGGGCATCCGGGCCGGCAGGGGTAATACTGGACTCACCCATCGGTGGCAGCATCGGGGTCTGAGTCGTCGCCGTCCGGTCTGGCACTCGTCGTGCGGTTCCCCCTTCATAGGCCTGAACCGCGGCAGCCATCTCCAGAAGTTCCATGCGTTCTTCTCTAATCTGCTCCACGACCCGGGTCTCCAGTCGGTCGCAGAACTGGGCCAGCTCCCGATACCACCAGGCAGCGGAGCCCGGTTCTGGATTTCTGCGGTCAGACGCCATTTCTTCTGCGCCCTCTTCTGCACGACTCTCCAGCTGTGGACTCGCCGTTGCCTCTAGTAGCAAGCTGTTCAGTTTCCGCTCTGCCTCTTTCAGCAGCTCCTCTCCCAGCAGCAGGCTTGTGGCTCTCTTTCTGTCCCGACGTCTCTGGACGCTTCCGCTCTCTTCACAAGCGAGGTCAGAACCCTGCAGGGGATCTCTGGGTAGCCACACCTCTTCGTGGGCGGTAACTTCTTCCAGCGCGGGCTGCTGTTGTTTTTCAGCGCGCTTTTCATGGTGGCAATATGGCGGCGCTTCCAATTTTCCAAGCGGACCGCCCAGGCACATGGTCACCTGTCTGAACAGGTCTAGTCCTTATCCTGTTCGTGACGCCAGATGTGAAGCCCCACAGGTGTTGTGTCGGTGCATTACCTTCAGGGACTCCACTCGGCTGGATCTGTCACAGGTAGGAGATCTTCTTCTTGTCGTGACGCCACTCTCAGTATTGCGGTCAGTAGGGACCGCCACTGCAGATTAAGGGATGCCTGGGGCTGATGGTGGGTGCAGTTAGTTGGAATAGCCTCCTGAGAGTGAGGCAAGCCCCAGGGCCCTGTGTAGGTGCGTAGTACCACAAGGCGCAGAATGACTCAACACAGGCAGGATGTCTTTCAGGGTTTTTACTCACAGTTGATGGCAGGGTGAGTGACCCGGGCGTAGCTGGGATGAACCAAGTGGGAACCAGGTGTCCTTCAGGCTGACTTGTGAGGGTGACTACTAACTCGCCTTCCTTAGCCCTTGGTGGTTTGGGGTAACCCCGACTTTGAGTCCCTATGGGGGTCACCCAGGGAAGATGCTGCAGCCTCTCTCCCCTTCGTTTGCCGTTTGCTTGTCGCCTGGACCAGGCCACTCCAGCTGCTTGCCTCCTGTGACCTATGGGCCCTAACTGTGGCTACGTGGCTGCGGCTTTTGTGGTGTTGTGGTGTGGGCTTTGAGGGCCCCACACCGGCAGGTTTAGCAAAAGAAAGCTGGATCTATCTCCGCCTCGGGATCTGCCGCCCGTTTGGGCCTGGTTCTCCCTAGCAGTCTCCTTACTTCCCACTCTGTGCTCTCTCTTTAGCTGGAGATGGGTTTCGGGTAGCACTCCTAGGTGACCGTTCTCCCCCGTCGGTAGCCACTGCGCGGACGCTGTCAGACTCCAGCAGCCCAGGGGAAGGGGTCAGCTCTCCTCGGAGCTCCCTGGACTCTGCTCTGAACCGGCTCACATCTGGGACCTTCACTGCTGCTCCTGTCAGAGCTCACTTTCCTGCTCCTCACTCCTCCACACTCTGCTGCAGACTCTCAACTGACTGTTTACTCCTCCTTCTCTTTTCCCTTTTGTGCCTGCCTACGCCACCTAGCAACCAGATTCTCTTACCACACCCCTTGAGAGGAGATGGAGGCTTTTGGCCCCCTCCACTATTCCAGTGGAGGTCAAGGCTTTGCCCCCTCCTGGGATCCCCAGGGGTCCTCTCATGGGTACATGTGTGAGACCTGATCACTATGCGCCTGTGTTCCACACCCCGGTCAGCCTTCTGGATTACCTGTATTGTACTGTCCCCAGCATGGGTGCAGTACTCAGTGGTGCCTGACCAGGTCAGGGGCGCCACAAAGGGATCGCGGGGACCGGTAAGTGTTATGGCAATGTTTATTAACTGTTTGTGTACATTTATCATGCATTTTTATGTGTTTGTGATTGCCTCCCATTATAGCCTATTGGCTCGAGTTCGGTTCGTCGAACGTTCGACGAACCGAACTCGAACGGGACCTCCGTTCGGCGAACCGACCTCGAGCCAAACCTGGACCAGTTCGCTCATCTCTAGAGGAGACAGAAGAAGCTGCTCATTGCGGGATCGAGGAAAGGTGAGAGGAATTGTTTATTTATAGTGTTAAAATGTATTTGAAGAAAGCTCCTGGACGGTGACATTATTATATGAAGGGCCCAGGACAGGGACATTATAACATACAGGGCCTAGGACGTGGACATTATTACATAATGAGGACATTATTACATGCAGTGCTAGGACGGGGAACATTATTACATATAGTTCCCAGGACAGGGAACACTATTATGTACAGGGCCATGACTGTGACATTATTACATACAGGGTCCAGGACTAAGACATTATTACAAACATGGCTAGTACAGCTAGGATGGGGGCATTATTACAGTCAGAGACCAGGACAGGGACATAATTACATACAGGGCCAGGAGGGGGGCATCATAACATCATAAAAGGACGGGGGAATTAATACAGAACGAGGGCATTAAAGGGAACCTCTCAGGTCCAATATGCACCCAGAACCACGAGCAGTTCTGGGTGCATATTGCTAGTCCCTGCCTAACCGTCCCTGTATACACTAGCATAAAAAAAAGAGATCTTTAGAAAAAGTATTTCTAAAGATCTTATATTGTATGCTAATGAGCACAGGGACTAGTCCCAAGGGTGTTGCTTCCTTGCTAGTCGGCTCCAATAGCATGTTAGTACTAACATGCTAATGAATGTGTAGCTTCAGAGGATGAGGTCACTCACCTCTCCGCCGCCATCGCCACCTGATGCTGGATTTTGGCTCAGTGCACATTACCCCGGAGTTTCGGTCATGTGCACTAATTCAGTGTGAAGCCAGGGGCACAGCGCCTCCACTGTGTAGTGCCCTCTCTCAGTACTGCAGCACAGCGCCTCCACTGTGTAGTGCCCTCTCTCAGTACTGCAGCACAGCGCCTCCACTGTGTAGTGCCCTCTCTCAGTACTGCAGCACAGCGCCTCCACTGTATAGTGGCCACTCTCAGTACTGCAGCACAGCGCCTCCACTGTATAGTGGCCACTCTCAGTACTGCAGCACAGCGCCTCCACTGTATAGTGGCCACTCTCAGTACTGCAGCACAGCGCCTCCACTGTGTAGTGGCCACTCTCAGTACTGCAGCACAGCGCCTCCACTGTGTAGTGGCCACTCTCAGTACTGCAGCACAGCGCCTTAACTGTGTAGTGCTCTCTCTCAGTACTGCAGCACAGCGCCTCCACTGTGTAGTGCTCTCTCTCAGTACTGCAGCACAGCGCCTCCACTGTGTAGTGCTCTCTCTCAGTACTGCAGCACCGCCTCCACTGTGTAGTGCCCCCTCTCAGTACTGGCTAAAAATATTTTTTGGAATTGGGTTTCATAAAATTTGTTGCACTATTTGGATTTTACAGGTTCTTTATTGCCTGCATATTGCTCAATCAGTTAAGGCGGCTTTCACACCTCCGGTTTCTGCAATGCGGCACAATCCGGCACTTTGCAGGAAAATCGCAACCGTTTTTTTTTGCTGCCGGTTGCGTTTTTTCTGCATAGACTTTAATTAGTGCCGCATTGTGCCGCAAGGCCTTGCGTTCCATCCGGTTTTTGCCGCATGCGGCAGATTTAGCCGATGCGGCGGCCGGATGGAACGTTGCCTGGCACGTTTTTTCATGCGGCAAAAAAAACCGCATCGCGCCACATTCGGCCGATGCGGCGCATTTTTCAATGCATGCCTATGGCGGCCGGATGCGGCGCGATGCGGCAATAACCGCATCCGGCCGCCGCATGCGGTTTTTGCCACTGCGCATGCTCAGTAGCATGCCGCAAGCGGCAAAAACCGGACTGGCCGCAAAGGAAAAACTTATGCAAAGGATGCGGTGTGTTCACCGCATCCGTTGCATAGCTTGCACAGCCGGATTGAGCCGCAGAGCTCAAGCCGGATGTGTGAAAGCAGCCTAACTGAGACTCTATCAGTGAGCTCTGACGTTTAGTTTGTAACTCTTCTTTTGTATTTTTCTGAACTCCTCTGTGCTGATTTATGATCTCAACGTTCAGCTCAACTTTGATGTAGCCATAGTCATGAGGCCATGGCCACCAGGACTCGTAGCCCATTGTAGGTGAATAGTGATATATTTTGACCCCTAGGGTACCGCAAAAAATCTGAACCAGTTTTATTTTTTGCAACTTTTATGTTGCGGTAGTCTAGGAGTCATTTTTTTTGCAACCTTCATGTTACGGGGGGTGTAGTCTTAGAAGTCGGAATGTGACCACATTTGCCTGCATTACACTGCAATTTTGCATTTCCTCAGAGCGATCTAAGGCAGTGTGAACTGTGTCGTGACCAGCTCCAATCAAGGGAGATTACGAAAAACACAGATAAGAGAGTTAGAATCTCTCCTGCAGGATGAGCTCACTGATGGATCCTCAGTTAACTCATTCTGCAGCCAAACAATAGGCACAGAAAAAGAGTCTGCAAAAACCCAAACAGTGAGAATTTCTTTCATGAAACCCAAGTGCAAAAATTACTTTTAGCCCAAAAGATACATTTATGGAATAAAAAATGTCCACAAAGCATTTCCTATTCTTTAACAACCAGCAGAATGTAACATACAGATCACGGGGCCCACTCACGGGCGTGCATACAGATCATCATGGGGCCCACTCAGGGGTGTACATACAGATCATGGGGCCCACTCGGGCGTGCATTGAGATCATGGGGCCCACTCAGGGGCGTGCATAGAGATTATCAGGGGGCCCACTCAGGTGTGTACACAGGGCTGTATTTTGCCTTCGTGCTGCCCTAGGCACTTTAAGTGGTCGCGCCCCTTAGTGACAACATAAAACTGAGTTTTCGCACACGACATCTGTTTAAGGCAAATCTACTCTGTAAAACACTTGAAAAAGTATAAATGAGAAATGAAGGGCACTAACCCCCCCCAATGGGGATCACCACAGGCACATCAAAACATAGCATGAGTATAAAATATTCCCACCACACCATCCCCACTTATATACTGTGACTGTCACACTGCCCCTAATAAACTATACACTGCCCTCCCTTATAAATTATACCCACCACACCTTCCTCAATTATGAAATATGATCTGCACATTGACCTCACATCATGCTGCCCCCTCCTCACAATGTCCCATGCATGCTGCCCCCTCCTCACAATGTCCCATGCATGCTGCCCCCTCCTCACAGTGTCCCATGCTTGCTGCCCCCTCCTCACAGTGTCCCATGCATGCTGCCCCCTCCTCACAATGTCCCATGCTTGCTGCCCCCTCCTCACAATGTCCCATGCATGCTGCCCCCTCCTCACAATGTCCCATGCATGCTGCCCCCTCCTCCCAATGTCCCATGCATGCTGCCCCCTCCTCACAATGTCCCATGCATGCTGCCCCTTCCTCACAGTGTCCCATGCATGCTGCCCCCTCCTCACAATGTCCCATGCATGCTGCCCCCTCCTCACAGTGTCCCATGCATGCTGCCCCCTCCTCACAATGTCCCATGCATGCTGCCCCCTCCTCACAATGTCCCATGCTTGCTGCCCCCTCCTCACAGTGTCCCATGCATGCTGCCCCCTCCTCACAATGTCCCATGCATGCTGCCCCCTCCTCACAATGTCCCATGCATGCTGCCCCTGTCGCGGGCGGAGAGGAGGGTGTCAGCACACTACGCTCACCCCCTCTGCTCGGGTCCGGCGGCTGCTGCTCAGTGGTGGCTCGAGCGGTGGGCCGGATCCCGGGGGTTCTCGAGCGGCACTCCTCGCCCGTGATTGAAAGGGGGTTGTTGGGTGTGGGGATTGTTTATTGTCCGTGACGCCACCCACGGTTGTGGTGATTTCACCACCGCTGCTCTATAGGCCCGGGGACGATGGTGTGTAGCAGCGAGATGTTGGGTTGCCCCTCCGTGGGTAGGGGTTGGTGATCCCGGGGCCCGGTGATGGGGTTAGATGCTTGGCCTGGTGGGCGCAGGGACGCGGGGGCAGCGCTGTGCCTTGCGGCACTGTGGTACTCACTCAGCCTGAGACGTTGACACAGTTTTACGGTAAACCACACGGCTGGAAAGACGGTTCCCACGGACGGCTGCACTTGCTCTCCCAGTAGGTAACGGTGATGTCCCTTTGACCTGCACCTAGTGTTTCTGTGTTGGTAGCGATGGGTTCTCACCGGTAACCCGCTCCCCGGCTTCAAGCTGGACCGGAGGAGCTCTACTTTGTCCGCAGACGCTGGCCCTGAGGAACTGGTGCCCTGGCGGGTGGCGGTGTTCCTCCTTAATGGTTGGACTGTTGCCTTCAATCGGGACTTGGTTGTTGGGGGATCTACGTCCCCTTCACTGACGGATTCGGCAAATTATGGCGACTCCTAGCCTTGCCGGGGTCCGAGAGGCCCCTGCCCTGGTGCTGACTGTCCTTTGCACGCTGCTCCAGACCGCCGGGTCATCACCCGTCCGCGGTCCTTCCAGGAACTCCCGAACAGTCACCCCTCTGGACAATCACCGCCGTTGCTGACCTTGCTGACCCTGTCCTGCACACAGCTGGACTCACTTCAGGCTTTCTTTCTGTCACCTTTCACCTTCCTTTACTCCTCCTTTACCACTTCACTTCTCTAGCTTAACTTCTTGTTTACTCCTTCCACTTCCTCCTCCTAAACTGAACTGTTTACTTAGCTCCTCACTCAAGCTCCCCCTGAGCTAATCTGCCTGGTTCTTCCCGCCTCCAGAGCTGTGAACTCCTCGGTGGGCGGAGCCAACCGCCTGGCCCACCCCCTGGTGTGAACATCAGCCTCTGGAGGAAGGCAACAAGGATTTTGGTTTAGCTTTTGTGTTCCTAACTGGGATGTAGGGTGTGGTGGTGTGATGACCTGTGACCCCTGGCTTGCCCAGGGCGTCACATTCCCCCTTAGCAAAATGCAGACCGTCCGCGGGCTGCCCGTCCAACACCGGTTTTATTTTTCTGCAAAATATAACATTGTAAACGGTAACATATATACATTTTTAATAATTCTTCCCATAACGGGAGGCACATTACTTTAACGTTGCAAACGGTTTACGGTTACGGTCTCCGCTCTCTCCCATCCAAGCAACCTGGCCCTGATGCTGCCCCTAAAGCCCAGGCAGCACCCCTTGACCCCCAGTCCAGCACAAGTCACCCGAGCGGGATCTGTCCTTCCCCTCCAGAGGGTAGCCACCGGTTCCTTTGGTGGCTGGGCCCCAGCCGGCTCTGCTGCGGGCCCCCCTCCAACCTGCCTCTCCGGAGGCGGCATTGCGTAAACGGTAACGGCAAACAACTTATTTACAAGCCACTTAACGTTTGTGGTTGCCCTGCAAGTTCACGGGCTTGTCCATGGATAGTTCCCATGCAAACGTTTTAAACGGTCCCCACAGGGACAACGGTGCCGGCTCCGGCCGGTTGCAAATCAAGCAGACAATCAGGTTACTGTTCGGTAATCATCTTATCATCAGCAGAACTTTCAAACAAACAAACAACTCAGTGGTGGTCCCAACGGGGACTGGACAACGGTGCTCCGCTGCCCTACTCGTACTTTTCTGCTGAGGCGGACCCATCCTCTGCCACCAGCACATCAAACATGCACTGACATGCCTGCGGTAACAGGGGCACCCGGTACCCATTTCCACCGGTACGCGGGGTATGGACAACCACGGGGTCTCCTACATAGCGGGAACGCTCACTTGCCTCTTCAAACTCAGCAGCAGACCCGGGACTAGGGCCGGAGTCGTCATCTCGTGTTCCTGCGTCAGACGGGTTGCCGCCAGCTGTCGCAGCTTCCTGGCCTCCAGCATCCAGCATTTCAGACCCTTCCGCGGTAGCACGGAGCAGCAGATTATGCGAGCTTACACTAAGGCGCCCCATAAGTAACGGCAAGGGTGATGCATAGGCCGAGACTAGGCCGGGCCCCTCAGCCGCAGCGGCCGGTCCAGGCAGGACATAGGGATGTGGGTCACCAGTCAGTTCTGCTACATCTATTCCCCTTTCGTACATCGGGGTAGTTGTTATCAGCAGCTCCACCTCGCTGGTCCACTGCTCCATCATCTGAAGGATTTGTTCCTGCTGACGCTGGTGGAACTGAATCACCCGGGCCTTCATCCAGGCCACGGTCCCGGGCTCCGGGTCTGGCACAGTTTCTACTGGGACTTCTGGCACCACGCTGTTAAGGGGTCGCGGTTCTAGCGGTTCCCCTTGGCGCATCTCAGGACCGTCTTGGACGTCTGCAGCCATCTGGTCCGCCGGAGCGGCCGGGCAGGGTATCGCTACCGGTTGGGCAGGTAGCGGGCCTAATGGCGGGGCGGCAGCAGCTATCACGGGTAGCGGGAAGAGAGGCAGGGTGAGCGGAAGCCGGCCGTGTCCCTCAGCCCCAACGGCCGATCCCTCAGGAATACAGGGGCGTGGGTCACTTATCCGCTCCTCCAACTCCTCTTCAGCCTCGCGTCTCCACATAGCAGCCACCACGTCCGCCATGTCGGTCTCCCACTCCTCCAGGAGGAGTTGCATATGGGCCTGCAGACGGTTACTCAGCGGGACGGTCCGGTCCCTCAACCACGTCGCCGTGCCGGGCGCGGGGGCTTCCTCGTTGGGAGTTGGGTTGTACATCTTGGCAATCGTGCCTTCCAGGAACCCATTATTGCTGCAGAGTCCTGGCGTCCCTGCTTTTATAGCCGCGCTCACATGCAGCCAGCCGCCATCGCGTCCCCCTTAGCTTCTTTCCGACCACTCCTCTATTGGGGCAGAGTTTTGGCCTTCGCGCCTCTGCTACTCGAGAAGACGCTCGAGCGGGAACTTTTCGCGCCAAAGATGGCGGCTTCTGAGATTTTTCTGCCGGATACCTCCGGCGGTAACAAGGCGCACCTCTACCAGACGGCAGAGCGGTAAGATCCTGTTCGTGACGCCAATTTGTCGCGGGCGGAGAGGAGGGTGTCAGCACACTACGCTCACCCCCTCTGCTCGGGTCCGGCGGCTGCTGCTCAGTGGTGGCTCGAGCGGTGGGCCGGATCCCGGGGGTTCTCGAGCGGCACTCCTCGCCCGTGAGTGAAAGGGGGTTGTTGGGTGTGGGGATTGTTTATTGTCCGTGACGCCACCCACGGTTGTGGTGATTTCACCACCGCTGCTCTATAGGCCCGGGGACGATGGTGTGTAGCAGCGAGATGTTGGGTTGCCCCTCCGTGGGTAGGGGTTGGTGATCCCGGGGCCCGGTGATGGGGTTAGATGCTTGGCCTGGTGGGCGCAGGGACGCGGGGGAAGCGCTGTGCCTTGCGGCACTGTGGTACTCACTCAGCCTGAGACGTTGACACAGTTTTACGGTAAACCACACAGCTGGAAAGACGGTTCCCACGGACGGCTGCACTTGCTCTCCCAGTAGGTAACAGTGATGTCCCTTTGACCTGCACCTAGTGTTTCTGTGTTGGTAGCGATGGGTTCCCACCGGTAACCCGCTCCCCGGCTTCAAGCTGGACCGGAGGAGCTCTACTTTGCCCGCAGACGCTGGCCCTGAGGAACTGGTGCCCTGGCGGTGGCGGTGTTCCTCCTTAATGGTTGGACTGTTGCCTTCAATCGGGACTTGGTTGTTGGGGGATCTACGTCCCCTTCACTGACGGATTCGGCAAATTATGGCGACTCCTAGCCTTGCCGGGGTCCGAGAGGCCCCTGCCCTGGTGCTGACTGTCCTTTGCACGCTGCTCCAGACCGCCGGGTCACCACCCATCCGCGGTCCTTCCAGGAACTCCCGAACAGTCACCCCTCTGAACAATCACCGCCGTTGCTGACCTTGCTGACCCTGTCCTGCACACAGCTGGACTCACTTCAGGCTTTCTTTCTGTCACCTTTCACCTTCCTTTACTCCTCCTTTACCACTTCACTTCTCTAGCTTAACTTCTTGTTTACTCCTTCCACTTCCTCCTCCTAAACTGAACTGTTTACTTAGCTCCTCACTCAAGCTCCCCCTGAGCTAATCTGCCTGGTTCTTCCCGCCTCCAGAGCTGTGAACTCCTCGGTGGGCGGAGCCAACCGCCTGGCCCACCCCCTGGTGTGAGCATCAGCCTATGGAGGAAGGCAACAAGGATTTTGGTTTAGCTTTGGTGTTCCTAACTGGGATGTAGGGTGTGGTGGTGTGATGACCTGTGACCCCTGGCTTGCCCAGGGCGTTGCACCCCCTCCTCACAATGTCCCATGCATGCTGCCCCCTCCTCCCAATGTCCCATGCATGCTGCCCCTTCCTCACAGTGTCCCATGCATGCTGCCCCCTCCTCACAATGTCCCATGCATGCTGCCCCCTCCTCACAGTGTCCCATGCATGCTGCCCCCTCCTCACAATGTCCCATGCATGCTGCCCCCTCCTCACAATGTCCCATGCTTGCTGCCCCCTCCTCACAATGTCCCATGCATGCTGCCCCCTCCTCACAATGTCCCATGCATTCTGCCCCCTCCTCCCAATGTCCCATGCATGCTGCCCCCTCCTCACAGTGTCCCATGCATGCTGCTCCCTCCTCACAATGTCCCATGCATGCTGCCTCCTCCTCACAATGTCCCATGCATGCTGCCCCCTCCTCACAGTGTCCCATGCATGCTGCTCCCTCCTCACAATGTCCCATGCATGCTGCCCCCCCTCACAATGTCCCATGCATGTTGCCCCTCTTCCCAATGTCCCATGCATGCTGCTCCCTCCTCACAATGTCCCATGCCTGCTGCTCCCTCCTCACAGTTTCCCATGCATGCTGCCCCTCTCCATGAGCTCCTAATGCTGCCTTCCTCTTTTTCATAATGACACCTCCATGCTGCCCCATTCATCATACTAAGACCACCACACTAACGCTTATGCTGAGACACCCCTCCAACACACACACACACACACACACTACCCCACTCTTGATATTGACTCCCCTACATTGTTCCACTCCATACTGAGCCCACACATGCTGCCCCTTCTCCATAATGAGCTCCCAATGCTGCCCCCCTCTCATTCTGAGTCCTTACACTCCCCCGCCATCGATTTTGTCATTGCACTATCCCTCAACCCTTGTCCTCTGTCTCTAGGATTGGCCCCTCTCTCCCATTCCCCCAGCAGAAGCCGCTCTCCCCCGCCTTCACCAGCAGCCTCTCCCCCAGCATCAGCCTCTCTCCCCCCAGCCCCTCCAGCATCAACCTCTCTCCCCCCAGCATCCCCCAGCTTCAGCCTCTCTCCCCCCAGCCTCCCCCAGCTTCAGCATCTCTCCCCCAGCTTCCCGCAGCATCAGCCTCTCTCCCCCAGCTTCCCCCAGCATCAGCCTCTCTCCTCCAGCTTCCCCCAGCATCAGCCTCTCTCCTCCAGCTTCCCCCAGCATCAGCCTCTCTCCCCCAGCTTCCCCCAGCATCAGCCTCTCTCCCCCAGCTTCCCCCAGCATCAGCCTCTCTGCCCCCAGCATCAGCCTCTCTGCCCCAGCATCAGCCTCTCTTCTCCCAGCCTCCCCCAGCATCAGCCTCACTCCTCCCAGCCTCCCCCAGCATCAGCCCCCCCAGCATCAGCCTCTACCCTCCCAGCCTCCCCCAGCATCAGCCTCCCCACTCCCAGCCTCCCCCCTCACAGCCTCTCCCAGTATCAGCCTCCCCCAGCATCAGCCTCTCGACCCCCAGTCCCCCCAGCATCAGCCTCTCTCCTCCCAGCCTCCCCCAGCATCAGCCTCCCCCCTCCCAGCCTCCCCCAGCATCAGCCTCCCCCAGCATCAGCCTCTCTCCTCCCAGCCTCCCCCAGCATCAGCTTCCCTCAGCATCAGGCTCCCTCCTCCCGGCCTCCCCCAGCATCAGCCTCCCTCCTCCCAGCCTCCCCCAGCGTCAGCCTCCCCCCATCCCAGCCTTCCGCAACATCAGCCTCCCCCCTCCCAGCCTCCCCCAGCATCATACTCTCTCCTCCCAGCCTCCCCCAGTATCAGCTTCTCTTCCCCCAAGTCTCCCCAGTATCAGCCTCTCTCCTCCCACCCCATACGCAGATCTCCAGTCTGCATTAGAGACACCCCCACGCTCCTTATGAATCTTCAGCTCTACGAGCACTTACCTGCTCCAGGGCCTGCCGTCATCTTCCTGGCTCACGTGAGTATCCTCTTCTGACACCGGCTTCCATCGCGGCGTCCTCTGCGGCGTCCTGCTGTGAGCTCTGCATGTGAAATCCACACAGCATTGGACGCAGCACAGAGGAAGGAGCTGATTGGCGCGCCTGTGACCCTGGAAGTGCAGGCGCCGGCAGTTCCGGGGTCAATCAGCTCTCTGTGCCCGGCCTCCGCAGTTTGTCTGCATTCGCGTCTTAATTTACGCGGATACAAATAAATAAAGGTGCGCCTTTCCCACCTCCCCCCTCCGAAAATACAGCGGATTTAATGAATGTGTAAAAAAAAAATAATTTTTTTTTTTTTTTTTACTGCTAGAAGGTGCCGCCCCCTGCATCCTGCCGCCCTAGGCACGGGACCACGGGTGCCTAATGGTAAATACGGCCCTGTGTACATACAGATCATGGGGCCCACTCAGGGGCGTGCATAGAGATCATCAGGGGGCCCACTCAGGTGTGTACATACAGATCATGGGGCCCATAGAGATCATCAGGGGGCCCACTCAGGGGTGTACATACAGATCATGGGGCCCACTCGGGCGTGCATATAGATCACAGGGCCCACTCAGGGGCGTGCATAGAGATCATCAGGGGGCCCACTCAGGGGTGTACATACAGATCATGGGGCCCACTCGGGCGTGCACAGAGATCATCAGGGGGCCCACTCAGATGTGTACATACAGATCATGGGGCCCACTCAGGGGCTTGCATAGAGATCATCAGGGGGCCCACTCAGGGACATACATAGAGATCACGGGGGCCGGGGCCCACTCAGGCCTGTGATCCCCTGTGGCCTGGGAGCTCCCTGAGGGCACCATACTGGGGGGCAGCTGCACTACAGGCCCCCAGCAGCAGGACAGAGGCAATGTGCCGATATGATTAGTGAAATTACCGGCCAGGGGGGGCCTCTCACACATATCCAAAGGGGCCCAGGGGGGGTAGGGGGGCGGGGCCTAGGGGGCGTGGCCATCAATAGCAGGGGCCCACCGGGGGTTCTCCCGATCTCCTGGTGGGTCAGTCCGCCCCTGGTCCCAAGGATACAGAGGAGTAGACGGATATTAACTATAATAGAATGAATAGCATTGGACCGAGAGGATACAGGGGTTTCAAGGGATGTGATAAGAAGTATTGTGCCAAATCTCATTTAACAATAAGACATATTCTGGGAAAGAGACAGAATAAGTCACATTTTGGGAGACAGACAACATATTCTAAGAAATTTTTCCTGCTTGGGAACCCACGATACCTTTCAAAAGTACATGGGAACAGGGTCTTCTGAAGTGTTCGCATATAATAATTAATCTGTTACTTGAGCATGACCGTGAACTATTCTCCAATATTAAAATGGAGATTAAGACTAAGGAAGGTGATCTGAACAAATTTGATAAGGTGTCACAGGTGCAGCCATTTTTGACACAAATGAAGGATTCCTTGGACAAATATGAGGATGATGTTATACAGAGGAAAAAACACAAATTGAATAGAGATCATAGCGATTTTGAGAAAGGGGTTGCCTTTAAATGGAAACACCATGGCAACTCAAGACGGGGGGCACAATCTAACCCCAGGAATCTCATACCCCATGATAATCTTACTAATGACCCTACAACTAGCGAGGATTTTTTATCCAATACAAGCAGCGACGCGGACACCGGGTCAGAAGGGGCAGAAAGCACAAGAAATCTCAGAAAGAGAAACAACAAACCTCGAGTCCAGAACTCCTATCGACCGAACAGGAATCACAGACGTTTATGACCATGACTTCTCCCAGCACCAGCTCAGCTGTTGCTGCTACCCCTGATACAGGTAATGGTCCCTCGGATGATTCGTTACAGATTATTAATTTGTCGGATCATAATTTGTCCACCTGTGAAATTTCGGTCCTACAGAGGGGATTAACCTTCGTTCCCATGAATACGCTTGATAAATTTACTTTTACTAAGGACTTATACTTATTTTGCAGGAATTTGGTGTTCAAAACCATGTACAAAAAGCCTGATATTATCGACCATCTCCCTGAAACAGATCGTCAGACCTTCTATGATCTTCTTCGTGAGAGCGAGAACCCCACAGACAGGAAGCCTTTCCCACTGAAACGTAAGTCCACAGCCACACCACCGCTATCTCTGGCCCCTGCCATTAAAACATTTTTCGAGGTAGTCAAACATGACATCTCTAGATTACCTGCTGACTCAGGTACTGGCCAGAATCTAAGCCCCCCCGAGAGAAAGGCCGTACAACAGCTCCGTAGTAAAACCAACTTTATTATCAAAGAAGCCGACAAAGGGGGCAACGTGGTTCTGTGGCCAGTGAACATGTATCTGGGGGAAGCCAAAAGGCAGCTTGACAATACAAGGTTTTATTTGAAGATTCCTTCTGACCCGACCTCGGTCTTTTCTAAAAAGCTAAAGACCCTTTTGGACAGGGCGTGCACCTTGGGTGTTATAACCACCAGAGAAAAACAATTTATGTGGGTGGAACAACCTGTAACCCCCACATTCTATATGCTACCCAAGGTGCACAAAAATGTTGACACGCCCCCTGGTCGACCCATTGTGTCGAGCATAGGTAGTCTTTGTGAGATGGTAGGGACTTATTTGGACTTCTTCATGCAAACGATGGTGCTGAGGTTGCCTTCACACCTGCAGGACTCGACGGAATTCATTAAATGTAGTACATCTGTTATGATTCCATCCGGGTCTTTTCTAGTAACCTGTGATGTAGAAGCTTTGTACTCGAACATCGCGCACCAGGATGGCATCCAAGCATTAACGTACTTTTTGGATGCACAAACCAACTCTGACAGAATGCACGACTCCTTTCTGTTAGATCTTTGTTCCTTTGCCCTTAATCATAACTATTTTTTATTTGATCGTCAATACTATAGACAAACATCTGGCGTGGCCATGGGGGCGCGTTTCGCACCATCCTATGCGAATCTATTTTTAGGATGGTGGGAGGCAACTGTTGTCTATCCCTCCGGACTCTATGAACGGTTTGTCACTCATTGGAGGAGGTTTATTGATGATGTGATATTCATCTGGACTGGTCCTGAGGAATTATGTCATGATTTCTTAAGATCCCTAAATGATAATGGCATTAATATTTTCCTCACATATACCATCTCACCATCCACAGCCACCTTCTTGGACCTCTCAGTCAGAATTAAGGATGGACGTCTTGAAACTGAGCTATATCGCAAGCCTACGGCCACGAATAGTCTGCTCAGCTTCGACAGCTTCCATCCTTTCCATACTAGAAGAGGAGTGCCGATCGGTCAGTTTTTAAGGGTACGTAGGAACTGTACCTTGCCTGAGGACTTTTGTGCACAAGCTAATGACTTAACTCACCGTTTCAGAAATCGAGGTTATCCTCGCAGCATCATCTCCAATGCCTATAGGAGGACGAGAAGTGAGACCCAGCAATCTCTCATCAAAAAGCAAACTGTGAAGGGAGACCAACCACTCCGCCTGGTCACGAATTATAACAATCAGTGGAAGCAAGTACAACAGATCTTGTCAAGACACTGGACGATTCTCACTTCGGATCCTCAAGTTTCATCATTGGTGAGTGACACTCCGCTCCTCACGGCACGACGTGCACCACGACTTAGAGATATGCTCACTAGCAGCCACTTCCGTAGGCCTACGGTGAAGCTGCAGAGGGGCATTATTTTGAAGGGCTCTTTCCCTTGTGGAACCTGCAGTGTGTGTCCTCATATGCATCCCACCAGGGAGTGCTTCGTGAACCCCCTTGATGCAAAAAAACACACTTTATATGCCTACATCAACTGCAAAACCATTAATGTCATCTATGCTATTATCTGTGATTGTCCAAAGGTGTACGTGGGTCAGACATCTCAGGAGCTCAGAAAGCGAACCCAAAAACACATCTCTACCATCAATCTGGCAGCCATTGATCTTAAGAAAGGTAAGACCCTCACTTCGATAGCATCCCATTTCTTAAGATTTCATTCGGGCTCCAGCAGAAACCTGAGAGTAGTGGGTTTGGAGAGGATCCATGAAACCGGCAGAGGTGGTTCCCTTCACAAGGCCCTTCTTCGAGCAGAATCAAGATGGATTTTCCATCTCAACTCACTTGCTCCCCATGGGCTAAACGAAGAACTACTGTACACGGGCTTCCTGGGTTAGGTGGTTTGTGCTTGCTCTTGGGGTTCTGGCTCATGGTTTTGCTCTCAATTGTTGTTCCTCTGCAGCCTACTGTCCAGTGGTATTGAACCAGGATTTGGCGTTATGAACCACCTTCAAAATGAAGATAATGGCAATGGAAGACAATATGGAAAAGATCAAGCAAAGATCAGTGAAAAGGCAAAAAGAAGACACCAAGAAAGAATCAATTGATAGAATTTGTGATGGATTTAAGGGGTTGGCATCTATCGGGACTCATTTTGTGACTTTGGGTACCATGTCATAATTATTTATATATTTGGACTTTCCATAGAACATCTTATGGTATGCATGATTTGTGCCTTCTATTCTGTCTCAAATATTATTTGATTGGGCTGCATCGATGTATTATGGCCTCCGGCTCCTGATTTTGACTTTTGCAGAGATACGGTATGAGCCCATTTGCACCTGAACTCTATTCGATTTTATATCGTTCTATCTGACTTATGGGGATTATGTGTGGACTGGAGACCACTTATCGGTTAATCCCTTTCATGATGGTACGTGATTAACCTTTGGATGAGTATCAATGGCTCTCCGACTCTTATGGGGATTATGCTGTATTGCTCTATGGTTGCTGAATTTGTACCTTATAAATTTAACTTTCATCTGAGGTGGATGCTATTGCCTTATATTTGAGTCTTTGCATATTATGCAGACTTGATACTTAATCTCATACGTATCATTGTCGCCCCATAGACACTTATTATGTGTCTATTCCAAAACCATTGTTGCTACACTTCAATCATGCCTGCAGTACGGGCTGCTTATACAACTTTTTGAGTATTGGCAGGCTGCTCCATCTAACACATACTTCTATACATCTGACTTGTCCTTTCAGGTCTCAGCTATAGTTTGTGTTTAAGCTGTCACTTTGTTCCACCTGTATGAATGTTCATCTATGTGACTGTATGATCATTTGAACTGGAGTGCGGATTCTTTTTCTCTAGCACTTGCGCCCGTGCATATCTGTGTCCTATTTCTCTATACGCCGCGTTGGATTTGCCTGTGCTGCTGGGAGGGACGCCTCCTTTCATGCACGGCTCGCGCATGCGCTACACGATTTGCTTACAAATCATACTTCCGGGTTTGGTGCACGTGGCCACTGTGTTGTCACATGCACTCCCAAACTTCCTGTTTCATCGGCACATGCGCCATTATGCATTGTGCGACCGAACATCTTCCCATGAGAAAACCGCTATGGCTTCTAGCGGATTAAGACAGCTGCAACTATCTAACGTCAATTGGCAAGTAATTATCTAATTGTTATTTATGTATATATATGTGTGTTTTGGGTCCTTTGTTTCATACCTCCCCTGACGAAGCTGCTAGTCAGCGCAACGCGTTGGGCCTCCTGCTGACCTCGCTTTTACTCCTCTGCATAATCCGTGCATGCAATGCTTTGACTACGCCGGGCCCGGCTGGTAATCACACCTGTTTGACCCCCACACTGTTTGAGTGGTCAATGGGTACGCTCTTGTGATCCCCTTCTGTTTCTGGCAAATATTCCCCTGCATGTGCCTAGGCACAGGCACCTTGTATGGGTGAGGAGCCTTTAACACTCCTCTATATACTTATGTCAGCTTAGGTGATCTTGGTACCCTTTGCTGTAGATTGCCATGCAGCAAGTGTGATGGGCTGCCTCTGCATGTATTTGTCTCAGAGGTAGTTCCTGGCTGGGACTTGTTGTTTCATATTATCATCCTTGATGTTCATGTGTCTTTTTCATTTGTCTATATAACTGTATCCAGCTCACCCAGTGTCTGGCCACTCTTGATGTATCATATCATCCCACACCACCTGTTGTGTCCCATGAATGGGAACAACCTGTTGTATGTAATTCTTGCATTGCATATTTTTCCTCCTATCAAGAAATTCCTTTATTGTTACTAGGTAGATTAGACTGTATGAAGTTTGTCCCTATGTACCTCCCTTAGTTGGCTTCTGTATAGAATGCTCCTCCCTTCTTCTTCAGTTTAGTCTAGAGAAACCATTGCTGAAGAGACATGTCTGCAACCCTGTACAGATTATTCCTTTTCACCTGCATTTACTTTGTACTTAATACAAGATTCTAGAAGAAAACTACAGCGTTTCTCCTTGTCTTCCTACAAGTCATCGTTGTGCTGAGTTGAGCTATCTGTGGAAGCCGTAGAGTGAGTAAAACCATACAGTTATCTAAGGGACTGATAATTAGAGCGGTTGGATTCATTGCTATGAGGAAGAGACAGAATACCACCACTGATACAACCTTTACTATCTGACATATAGTGTTAGGCAGACATTTGGATGGGCCGAACTTGTATATCATTGATACAGGCACAGTCTTCAGCCATGATACAACCTCTATATTACCGTTTTGAGGGCTCCATTATTTGTTAACTGCTTTGGTATTAATCACTGCATTAGGTATTTTGGCCTCAATTTGTGATTAAGAAAGGTCATCTGCATGCAATATACTGTTTATTCATGGATTGAGCTTTTTTTTGTCTATCTGTATTAAATCTCATTCACTATAATTGGAGTACTAGTGAGGTCATATGTTATATGTGTATTTTAAGGTTTTTATGATGTCTTTGTCCCTTTTGACCCAATAAAATATATTGTATATTAAAACGTTGTATGGTTCTGATGTGCGCCCTCATTATGTGTACTTTTCCCTCCCCTTTGTTTGACATATTCTAAGAAAAACACATATTTGTAGGAGAACATAATCTAACAAACGTTATTGATGTAGCAGATGTTGTTTTTGTGAAAAGTTCTAGATAGAATATCAATTACATCATATTTATATAAGACAATCTGGTGAACAAGACAAAATGGCTTCTCTAACAAGAGTAACCTGAATCATTTAACAAACCATTAACCCTTTAAATTAACATTACCAACACATATAATTCCATAAACCATAAACCAGAATCCACTCAGACATCTGAGCGATTTCCCCCTCTAATAAACAGCACGACAAAATTCAACAATACATTAAAAAGCCAAACAATAAGGGAGGGAGGGTGGGGGGGAATTCTTCCTCTTCATCAGCTGGACTGCCCCAGCTGATGAAAACCGGGGGTATTTATAGCCAAAATGCCCGCGCAATAATTTCAAAGGACCAACCCCAGCTGTTAAAACTGGCGCGCAGACAGCTGATTGGTCCCCAATCAGCTGCTCTCGTTGCCAGGCAGAAAAAACCTTACCACAAGAGCTTATTAACCCCTTAGGCTGTGTTCACACATAGCAACAGCGACAACGACGTCGCTGTTACGTCACCATTTTCTGTGACGTAACAGCGACCTTGTAAGTCGCTGTTATGATCGCTGCTTAGCTGTCAAACACAGCGACGCAGCAGCGATCATAACGTCGCTACATGTGCAGGGAGCCGCGCACACTGCTTAGCGCTGGCTCCCTGCACTCCTAGCTACAGTACACATCGGGTTAATTAACCCGATGTGTACTGCAGCTACATGTGCAGGGAGCAGGGAGCCGCGCACACTGCTTAGCGCTGGCTCCCTGCTCTACTAGCTACAGTACACATCGGGTTAATTAACCCGATGTGTACTGCAGCTACATGTGCAGAGAGCAGGGAGCCGCGCACACTGCTTAGCACTGGCTCCCTGCACTCCTAGCTACAGTACACATCGGGTTAATTACCCGATGTGTACTGCAGCTACATGTGCAGAGAGCAGGGAGCCGGGCACACTGCTTAGCGCTGGCTCCCTGCTCTCCTAGCTACAGTACACATCGGGTTAATTAACCCGATGTGTACTGCAGCTACATGTGCACAGAGCAGGATCTGGCACTGGCAGCGAGAGCGGAGGCTGGTAACGAAGGTAAATATCGGGTAACCAGGGAAAGGGCTTCCCTTGGTTACCCGATGTTTATCTTGGTTACAGCTTACCGCAGCTGCCAGACGCCGGCTCCTGGTCCCTGCTCGCTTCATTTCGTCGCTCTCTCGCTGTCACACACAGCGATGTGTGCGTCACAGTGGGAGAGCGCCTTTGAAGAAAACGAACCAGGGCTGTGTGTAACGATCAGCGATCCCACAGCAGGGGCCAGATCGCTGCTCAGTGTCACACACAGCGAGATCGCTAATGAGGTCACTGCTGCGTCACAAAAACCGTGACGTAGCAGCGATTTCGGTAGCGATCTCGCTATGTGTGAAGCACCCCTTAATGTAAGAAACCTTCCTACATTGAATTAGGCTTTGTGTTATCATGAAATCCCTGAGCTAGGCGCTAACGGGATTAAACATGATAACACAAAAACCATTCATTCACATACCAAATAATAACTGACACTGGACACAGATATTCATTGGTAAAATATTGGCTGTGCAAATTTATTAAGAGTAACCTGAATCATTTCACAAACCATTAACCCTTTAAATTGACATTACCAACACATATAATTCCATAAACCATAAACCAGAATCCACTCAGACATCTGAGCGATTTTCCCCCACCAGGACACTAATTGCTATTAGTGTCCCCCCACACTATCGCACAGCCATTTTTCAACAATTCCTTGCAAACCCAGATTAAATATATCAACACCTATGTCAGACAGGTGTACTCCGTCGCTTCTATAGAACCCCACTAAAAACCCTTCCAAATCCACATGGCGAAAAGAAAAATCACCCGTGACTCTAAAAAATTTCTCCATGGCACGATTGACCCTTTTCCTAATTTTTTCAAAAAACAAAAACCCCACCGATGTCCATGCAATTCTAGGGATAATTTCAGAAAAAACTAAACATGCATTAGGCAAAAATGTTTTAATAAAAATAATGTCCGGTGCATTTGTGATATCAACTCCAATGTTTTTATCTTACCAACATCGTTACCACCTAAATGTAGAATAATTAAATCCGGAACCGGAGTAGAATACATCCTTTTCTTCAGCTCACTGACTAGTTGAGCCCATCTCATTCCTCTGTAACCAAACCAATGAATATTAGTGTGATCAAAGGAGAATGTTAAATTTTCAGTGTATGTACGCATTGCAGCCCTCTTCTGGGCCCAATATACGTATGAATGCCCAACAATCCAAACGATCATGGGTTCTGAAAATTCAAGCATTCAATAATTAAGCAAAAGCTCCGGATGAACATAAATTTTATAGCGACCCAAATTCCACCTACTCAATTGCATGATTTTCTCTCTATTCAATCCCAACGAAGCGGTGACAGTAGCTGCGCCGATCTGAAAGGAATGAGAAGAGATTTTGTAATGTCCCAAACCCAAATGTAATAGACACCGCCTTAACAATGTACCAAACTAAAATTTTGTAGCTGGTAAACCAGAAGAATGAATAAAAAATGGACCCATCCCCGAGGGACGCAACGAAACCCATAGTCGTACGTTCTGAACTGGACAAACAGGGGAACCTTTAACATAAAATAATTTGATCCAATGCCCTTTACTCCCCTGATCTGTCTTAGAAACAGCAATAAAAATTAAGCAATACGATTTGAAAACTCTAAGGCGGGCTTTGCACACTACAACATTGCAGGTGCGATGTCGTTGGGGTCAAATTGAAAATGACGTACTTCCGGCATCGCATGCGACATCATAGTGTGTAAAGGCTCGATGATACGATTAACGAGCGCAAAAGCGTTGTAATGGTATCATCGGTGCAGCGTCGGCGTAATCCATGATTACGCTGACGCGACGGTCCGATGTTGTTCCTCGCTCCTGCGGCTGCACACATCGCTGTGTGTGAAGCCGCAGGAGCGAGGAACATCTCCTACCGGCATCACTGCAGCTTCCGTAGGATATGCGGAAGGAAGGAGGTGGGCGGGATGTTTACATCCCGCTCATCTCCGCCCCTCCGCTCCTATTGGCCGCCTGCCGTGTGACATCGCAGTGACGCCATACGACCCGCCCCCTTAATAAGGAGGCGGGTCGCCGGCCAGAGCGACGGTCGCAGAACGGGTGAGTCCATGTGAAGCTGCCGTAGCGATAATGTTCGCTACGGCAGCTACCACAAGGATATCGCAGTTGCGACGGGGGCGGGGACTATCGCGCTCGGCATCGCAGCATCGGCTTGCGATGTCGTAGTGTGCAAAGTGCCCCTAACATCTTGCAACCTCAACCCCCTAACTTATTTTTGCTAGGAGACATCAATTCGCCAATCCTAAGAGCAGCAAAGAAAGCCAGTACAAACGCAGCTCTGAATAAACTGGCTTCGAAAAAATCTGTACAAACAACCCCTAAAGCCTGCCATAACTTCGATAACATATCAAAGGAAATAGGGCGCCTATCATCCGGACGGCAATTAGCCCTTTTTAACCCTTTAAGCATTTGCTTGATAGCAAAGAAGGAAATCAAAGACTCACTACCATACAATTTAAGAAAAAATGAAATACCAGCAAGCGCCTTATGTAACACAGAATAACTAATGCCATTGGACAACTCAAACTGTATATACTCTAAAGCAGTTGACACTTCCGCAACATAACCGCCAAAACCCCTTGCTCTACAGAATTCTATCCATCTCTCCCATGCGGCAGCATATGCCGTCCAGGTGCTAGCCGCAATAGAGTTCCTAATAAAAATTGGAATCAAGTCCAAAGAATGTCCCACAACTCTTCCGGAAGACACAATCTTACACCTTCCTCCAGCAAATCTGAGCCTCTGGACTCCAACCACTGTAAAAAAGAGGGACAAGAAAATTCGAAGCATTCACTAACCAGAGACACCTTCAACCAAATGTTGAATCTAAAACAAAGAAAAACTATCTGCCTCAATACTTTTGCAGCCCATATACATTTAGATGATAAAGTATTGATGCAAAACACTATGCCTTTATTCGCCGACTGAAATGCAATGCGCCTGTTAGCTAAATTGTTACCCCATAAAGACAGAACCACCAAAATAGAAAACAGTTCAACCACTGCTCTCCTAGCATTCAATCCCAACTGACACCACTTTACCGGCCATGACTCTGAACAACAACTCTCCTTGAAACTCACCAAAAAAACGGAAACCATATCCACATGAACTTCTACCTGTAATTCCTTAGCTAAGCAAAAACCCTGACAGCAGCTAATACCGTTAAACTCCAACAAAAACCTCCGCCAAACCATCAAATCAGATCTCATCTCGGCTGAAACCCTAATATGGGCATTAACTGATGACAAACCAATCATGCTATCGTACAACCTTCTGCAAAAAACGCGCCCCATCGGAATGATTTTCAAGGCGAAATTCAAAGAACCCAACAGGCACTGCATCTCCCTTAGCGTAACCTTTTTACTCACCACCGAATCAACCAAACTGTTGTGAATGTTAGTTATGTTTTGGCTGCTGGGAGGCTCCCTCTGGTGGCCAGGAATGGTTTGGACTTGGACCAGGTGTGTTGTGCAGTGGGTGTTTCCTTTCCTAACTCTCTGCTTATTTAAGTCCTGGTCTGATTGTAGGCTGTTGCCGGATGTCAGTTGTTCTTTGTATCTCCAGCCTGCTTAATCCTGCTCTACTCTACATCTACTCCAGATAAGTGCTTGCTCTTTATTTATTGTCTGGTTCTTTTGATTATCTGGGTTTGTCATTTGTTGTGGTTGGTTTCAGTTTATTTCCTTCCAGGGATTTTCCCCCTCAGTGGATTGTTGAGGAACTCCCTGCAGTTCTGTGTGGAGTATAGCTCCTTTGGGTCCATGTGTTTGTGGCTTGTTGAATTTGTTATAATTCTTATTTTCTGTTCATTGGTATGACAAGAGCGCCTGGTATAGGACGGAGTTCAGATCGAGTGATCTGAGGGCCTTTTTGTACTATCAGGAAGTTGGTATTTTGCAGGGTTTTTCTCTGGCCACCATCAGTCCCTTTCCTGTCCTTTCCTATTTTAGTCAGCGGGGGCCTCACCTTTTGCTAATCCTGTCATCTACCTGTGTATTGTGTTTTTCCTATATCACCGCAGTCTTTGAATGTGGGGGGCTTGCTATTCTTGTCTATTTTCTGAGGCAGAGAGTTATTCATCTTTCCTACCTTTAGGATAGTTAGTTCTCCGGCTGGGTTCGCGGTGCACAGGATGTTAGTTCACCCCTCGGCTACTTCTAGTTGTGATGGTTAGTAAGGGGATGGCGGCCAGATTATTTGCCAATGCTCTTGTCACCTTTTTGCCAATAATTTGTGGTGGTCTTCCATGGTTCCGGATCATAACACCAAACCTTGTAATTTTATTAACTTATTAACTGGTAAACTACACTGCATAGTATTGGAATCAATAGAAATCCCTAAAAATTCCAAATTGCGACAAGGGAAAACTGTCTTCTCCTCAGCAATTGGAACTCCAAAATACTTCATCAAAAACAAAAACCTGTCTAACAAAACAAAACAAACATCTGAACTTCCAGAACCTACAAACAAAAAATCATCAAGATAGTGCAAGATTCCGCCACTAGGCACGGAATCCTGCACTACGCACTCTAAAAATGAAGAAAAACTTTCAAAATAAAAACAAGACAAAGAAAACCCCATGGGAAGACACCTGTCAAAATAAAAACCACCCCCAAAAGAAAACCCTAAAGAATTAAAACCCATTGGATGAACAGGTAATAATCGAAAGGCAGATTTTATATCCGATTTGGCTAATAGCGCTCCTTGACCAAACCTTCTTAACAGATCAACTGCCATATCAAATGTAGCGTAATAAACTGACGCTACAGCTTTATCCACTTCATCATTGACAGATTGCCCCTTAGGGCATGACAAATGATGAATTACCCTAAAGGAACCTGCCTCTTTTTTAGGCACGATACCTAAAGGTGATAACCGAAAGTTTGGAAATGGAGGGCTATCAAATGGACCCGCTAACCTCCCTAAACTGCGTTCCTTTTTGATGTGTTCCGACATAAATTCTTCATGAGACCTAACCGAAAGCAGGTTAGAAACATGAAGACAACCTATTCCCTTAAAACTGGGAACAGGAAAACCAAACTCAAAACCATTACGTACTATGATGGCTTTCTCCCTGTCGGGGTAGCGTTTTAGCCATGGGAGCATTCTTTCCCATATCACTGGAGTCTGAGCTTTTAAGTAAAAACTCACGGGAATTATTGCTAGGCTGCTGCCCCACCTGTGGCCCCCTTTTAAAACATTTGAAAAGTGGGTGAGAACCCCCACATCCTGAACATTCGTGTTTAAATCTACAATTGGTCAGCCACTTGCATGCCGATTCGTTTAAAGCAAAACAGAAGCCTTTTTTAACCGGCAAATTAGCATTTTGTCTGACCAATCCAGATCTCTGGGGTAACATGAGGTTAAGCCACAGCCCAACATCCTTATTACCCCATCTCATATTAGAATGAATCGCCATCTTCTGACGGAATGATTCGTCATACGACAGCCAGCCTATTCCCCCAAAGTTGCGGTAAGCCTCCAGCACCGAATCCAAATGCTGAAAAAGACCACTGCAACAAACTGTGATCTTTTTCCCCTAAAACCGCAGCATATATCGCAAAGGCTTGTAACCAATTGTGAAACGACTTAACCACCTTCTTCTTATCACCATCGCTTTCACCTTTGGTCTCAGAGCCAGTGCGCTACTGCTCTTTACCCATAGGTAATAAGGCAAACAAATCTACATACTCCTTATTCCAGATTTTTTCTTTTAAACTGGCTGACAGATGAAAGCCCAAAGGAGAAGATGGCTTCCTTAAAAAATGATTGAGGAATACCATTATGAATTGGATTTAAAGTGTGTGTACTATGGTGTGTGTAACTACCCTCCCTATGTAAGCACTCTGCCACTACACTACCAATCAAATCCCTTAAAGAATCATAATTACTAAACATATTATTACTATTACATGGCAATATTCTCTCACCACTCCTAGAAGGCTCCTCAGGCACCGAAGGGACCTCCTGCCGATCAGCGACGTAGCCTCCTGTTCCTGCAGCCTGTTCAGCCGATCCAGTTGCCTCGCCGCTCTCGCTCTCCGATCCCTCCGACGACCAGGCCTGCAGGACCGCCGCCGCACCATGACAGCTCTTTTGCGGTAGCGGCAGCGATACCCTGTTACCTGGCCGCCGATCACCGGACAATGCTGGGGATGGGCTTCCTGCTTTCGACTGTAGACCGGAAGCGCCGCCCACCTCAGCGTCACATCCGGTTGCATCCCAGTGACACGGCTGGTGGGAATCTCGCGATGTCCGCGAACGGATTCTCCTGACGGCATTCTTCTCCGGCTCTGGCAACGCGGCTGCAGACTTCTTCGCCCGACCTGAAGAACGACCACCAGACTTCTGACCGCCGCTTGATCTTCTTGCGACTGCCGGCGGTGAGTAAACTTCTTTGCCTCTTCTGTGTCTTTTCATCCTCCACTCATACTCAGAGCCGGCGGCGACCGAGCCCGCATCCCGCTGCTCCAGTAGGAACCAGAACAGCAGCGGCAGCGGAACCAGCTCCGGCCAGGCAGGTCTTCATCCATTCCACGCCGTCGGCTTCTCCCACTCTCCTCAGGACTTGCTGGAGCAGTTCTTCCATTCTGGAAATTCTTCCTCTTCATCAGCTGGACTGCCCCAGCTGATGAAAACCCGGGGTATTTATAGCCAAAATGCCCGCGCAATAATTTCAAAGGACCAACCCCAGCTGTTAAAACTGGTGCGCAGACAGCTGATTGGTCCGCAATCAGCTGCTCTCGTTGCCAGGCAGAAAAAACCTTACCACAGGAGCTTATTAACCCCTTAATCTAAGAAACCTTACTATATTGAATTAGGCTAAGTTCACACATCCTGTGTTTTGCATCAGTCACAATCCGTAGCCTTGAGGAATTACGGAATCCTGCAAAATATTTTGCAGGAATCCTGTATTTCCCCATAGACTTCTATTAGTGACGGATTGCGACTGATGACCCTGCGTTGCATCCGCTGCGTCGCGGTCCGTCGTTTTTGACTGACCGCCGAGCGGGGAGCAACGCAGAATGTAACGTTTTTCGGGCCGTCAAAATTTCGCGCCGCGCAGGAATCCGTCGCCATCCGTCAAGCTTGTAATGCATGTCTATGGTGCTGGATTCCGTCGTAATCCGTCTTACAACGGAATCCAGCGCAGGATTCCGTCATGCTCTACTGAGCATGCCCAGCATGCTTGGCACGCCCACTGGGCTGTCCCAAACACAGACAGATCATGACTGATCCGTCAAAAAACGGACGCACAGCGGATGTAACGGACGCAACTGATCCGTTTTTTCACAGGATTCCTGTGAAAGGAATCCTGTGAAAAACACATCAGTTGCATCAGTTGACATCTAAAAAACAACTGATCCGTTGCTGACGGACCTGATGGATTGAAAACAACTGAAGTGTGAACTTAGCCTTAAGCTGGTGTTACACATAACGACGACGACAACGACGTCGCTGCTACGTCACCATTTTCTGTGACGTTGCAGCGACGTCCCGTCGCTGTCGCTGTGTGTGACATCCAGCAACGACCTGGCCCCTGCTGTGAGGTCGCCGGTCGTTGCTGAATGTCCAGCTTCATTTTTTGGTCGTCACTCTCCCGCTGTGACACACACATCGCTGTGTGTGACAGCGAGAGAGCGACGAAATGAAGCGAGCAGGAGCCGGCACTGGCAGCTGCGGTAAGCTGTAACCAGCGTAAACATCGGGTAACCAAGGGAAGACCTTTCCCTGGTTACCCGATATTTACCTTCGTTACCAGCCTCCGCTCTTGCTGCCAGCGCCGGCTCCTGCTCTGTGCACATGTGGCTGCAGTATACATCAGGTAATTAACCCGATGTATACTGTAGCAAGGAGAGCAAGGAGCCAGCGCTAAGCAGTGCGCGCGGCTCCTGCTCTCTGCACTGTGACATGTAGCTGCAGCACACATCGGGTTAATTAACCCGATGTGTACTGTACCTAGGAGAGCAAGGAGCCAGCGCTAAGCAGTGCGCGCGGCTCCCTGCTCTCTGCACATGTAGCACAGCGACGTTATGATCGCTGCTTCTGCTGTGTTTGACAGCTAAGCAGCGATCATAACAGCGACTTACAAGGTCGCTGTTACGTCACCGAAAATGGTGACGTAACAGCGACGTCGTTGTCGCTGTCGCTTAGTGTGACACCAGCTTAAGGCTTTGTGTTATCATGAAATCCCTGAGCTAGGCGCTAACGGGATTAAACATGATGTCTCCTGAGCACATGGCTCATCTGGTGTCTTGAGGTGTCTGTGTGGGGGATCAGGTATCACTGGAGGAAGAGGAGGAGGATGAAAAATAGCGGAAGATGGGATCCTCTCTCTCACTATCAATGTTGGAGGCAGGAACAATGTATGCCTCCTCAACTGAATACCGCCTTTGAGACGAGCCGAACATTTTATTTTTCATGTGTGTGTAACATAACCGTATTTTATTCAGGTGTGTGAGTGTTGGGAATAATTTTTTATTTACTAGAATAGAAGAAAAAAAAAACAAAAAAAAATCTAAAAAGAAAAAGTATTAAGATGTGCACTGCACTAAAATTTCCAAACTGTACTATTATAAATTTGAGATTTTTTGGCAAGAAATTGCAATTTCTTGCGCTACCCCGCCACGTCACGACAAATCTCTTTGGGGCAGTCCTACTCTAAAATATTTTATATAAAATGTGCCATACGGCCTCACATATGAAAAAGTAGAACTGTTTATAGCAACACTTACTTGGTGCTTTTCAATCCCGTACCCATGACTGAATCATGGCTGTGGGCGGGACAGGCCCAAGCAAATGCTCCATGAAATAAATAGCGTGTGGACAGGGCCTGATGACTGAATGTGAACAGCCACCAATTGCCAAAATCAAGACAGGTGGAAAAACTAACCAAATTGAGGTGCACGGCAAGGTGGGGGTGTTAGAGCCGGGGACTTTATTCCTCTCAGGTAGCAGTGAATGATTGGATCGGCAGCCGTATCATGCGTGGAGAGGCTTGACAAATCAAGACAGCCATTTGCAGAGTCACACTGTTTATTGCAAACAGGAGGTTTATATAGCCCTCCTGATGTAAAAAAAAGGTTATACATACCTCCCAACCGTTGCTGATTCTGCGGGACTACCCCGATGTCCCGCGGCTCACAGCTGATGTCCCGGCTCCTCCCCTCAGTGCAGTGAATAAATTAAATTCTCATGGGCTCTGGATTATTCGAGCAGCATCAATTCGAACCCGTGATCCGTGAGCTCATTGTCCATAGGCAGCAGCTCTACCACTGAGCCACTGCCTGTATTGAAAAGCATAGAAAGATTTGGTAATCTTGACCTCTGTATTGCAGTTGAGAAACCAGAAGCAGATTATTCAGCCGCAAAGATTGGAGGGATGGAGGGAGGGATAGAGAGAAGGATGGAGGGAGGATGGATGGATGGAGGGAAGGATGGAGGGAGGATGGATGGATGGAGGGAAGGATGGATGGATGGAGGGAGGGATGGAAGGATGGATGGATGGAGGGATGGAAGGATGGATGGATGGAGGGAGGGATGGAAGGATGGATGGATGGAGGGATTTATAGATATATGAATGATAATAGATAGATACATACATGATAGATACATGATAGATAGATACATACATACATGATAGATAGACATATAGATGGATAGATAAATGATAGATATATAATACATAGATAATAGATAGCGGGATAGATAGATAGATATATAATAGATCGATAATAGACAGAGGGATAGATATATAATAGATAGATAGATATTGCATCTCTTTGTAGGTGAAGGAAAGAGTCAGATTCATTTGTTCCCATAAAACTACTATAAAGAAATGAGGAAAAAAATACATTTATTTTCACCACCTTGGATTCAAACCAGCAACTTTGAAACACGTGTACCGCAACCCTCCTAGCTTTTCTAGCTGATCTAGCTATTGAGTCACTACTAGGAACAAGATTAAAGGGAGGATTTTATATAGATGAACCTACAATGCAGCCTCTGATTACACAGCAGATTACACAGGACACAGAGCTCCATTGTACAGAGCAACATCTCTATGTTCTGTATTCTACAGGGAGAGGAAAAAAGGTTTTTTTTCTCGTCTATTAAAATTACTAAAAATAATAAAAAACATAGAATAATGTAATTTTATTACACTTTTTTTTATAAAATTTTAAACATCACAAATCAGCAAATAACATGGACATATCTGGTGTCCCTGTAATCGTAACGACCCGAACAATGCAGCGATCAGATCATTTATGGGGATCGGTAAATGGTGTAAAAAAATAGTGCAATTTATTATTTTTCTTTACGCTGCATTTTTCTGCAGGTGTCCGCACCACGAGTGCAATAATAATCTCCTCTGATCAGGAAAAAGCTTCTCTGTACAATAAAAACACTTTAAAACGCAGATTCACATCTGAACCAAAAACACGTTAAATAATGGAGAAAAGGCATAAAAAATGCAGCAAAAATTGAATAATCAGAGAATATTGTTATTGTGTAGTTTAGTGCAGATGTGCCGCCCCTGCAGCGGTCAAAGCGCTCGGATCCGGGGGTGGTGATTACTCGTGGCTCGAGGGTCTCCGGACCTGGGGGGCTAGGGGCCACACTCAAATGGAAAAGGGGGTATTTACAGGGGATAGGTATATAGTTCGTGACGCCACCCGTGGTGTACGGTAATTGGGAGTACCGCCGCTGCCGTTGGGAGTACCAGGGGTGTTGGAGTGGAGCAGTAAGATGACATTACCCTCCACGGGTAGGGGAAGGCCCCGGGACTCTGGATGGTGGTGTGGTGATGCAGGGGCAGCGCAGGGTCGCTGGTTGCAGGGGTCAGTCGGGAACTCACTCAGCAATAAAGCAGACGCTGACAACAGGGTAAACTAAGTCTCTGACTGCCGCTGCCTCTCGAGGGGAGCTTGTCTGGGTCCCATCCCCCGCAGCACTGTCTGGTGGTCCGTGACCTGCCTCAAATTTAGAGTGTCCTTTGTGACCCGTCAGCTTGGAGCTTTCCGGGCCCCACTCCCCACTGTGGCTGAGTGAAGGAGCCTGCTCTCAGGAGCTCACGCTTGGGATTTTAGTGGGCCGCTTGTATGGAAAGCCCTATCCCCCTTGTTGCGCTAGTGCCTCTGATCTCTGAGCTGGGTGGGAACAGTCCATATAGGCCCTGTCCTCCGCAGGTTAATTGCCGGGTCGCCTGAAGCTTCTCCCCGACCTAGGGTCTGTGTACCCCGTCGTGCCTTCGGTCCCGGACCGGTGATTAGGCCCAGGCTGCTGACCGTCCTCCAAGACAGGTCGCAGGCACCTAGCCTCAATCCCCTAAGACTGGGGGTACGACTCCTCTAGGTCCAGACCATCGTCTGCGACCTAGTTTTCCTCTCTCCTGGGAGCTCCAACTCCCAGCTTCCTCAGAGCTCCTCACAGCTCGAGGGCTACTCAATAACTACTGACTTTGACACCTCCCACCTTCCTGTCTGACCCGTAGGTGGGCGGCCCTATTCCTGCTTAAGCAGCCCACTGGTGTGCCTGACAGGTGTGGTGCAAGGTGTATCTAGGATTTGTGAATGCTGATGGAGGCAGCACTGCAGGGTGGAGACACAGAACAATGGGGGGTTGAATACTGAAGAGAAAGAGCGTGCAGTACCGTGTGACGACCGGAATAGTCCAGGGGCATCACATTATGACTATTAATGAACAGTCCGGGACATATGCTGAATGACCCTTACTGCCAAATGGGTGTGGTTGGGGGTGTGGTCAAAATTTGCTGTGGCATGCTGCGCGCGCCGCAGACTTTGTCCCTCTTTCCTTTTTTGAAAAGTTGGGAGGTATGGGTTATACAATATGGAATACAAGATTACACAATCGTGAGATTTGGGTGGATAACATATGTCAAGGCTACCCTTGAGATATTTCTGAGAAAAAGACAAAGAAACAAAAAGAACATCCAAAATTATATTCCCAGAAATAATATTCCAGGAAATAAGCAGCGGAGTAGGAGACTAGGGAGCGAAAGAATGGGATAGCCAAGAGATTATGCCAAATCACATTTAACAAAAAGGACATAGTTAAAAAATAAAACATGTTATTTGCAACAGAAAATCTCAATAGAACATAAAGTCATATACTGTCTTATATGAGCTGACAAAATGTCTGAATTGACCAGATAAAAATGGCTTCTTTAACAGGGGTCAGCCAAAAAAACAATTATTGAGAGACCGCAACTAATTTAAAGGTGTATTCCTGTAACACCCGGGATCGAGAAGTTTTCATCCGACTCATCACCGGGCTGGGGGTGCAGATCCTCTGCGTCTTCACGGGCCTGGCCTGGCCTGGTTTCGTGACCCCGAGGCGTACAGGAGGGAGGGAAGGTAGGATGGAGGATGGGGGTAGTGACGGTGAAGATAGTCTTTTTAGATTGTAATGCCACCTGTGGTCCGTGGCCAGAGATGGCCGCCGCTGCGGGTGCTGCTCTCCGGGGCTGATGGTGAAGGTCGCAGCCGGTATGGTGTCGCTGCCCAAAGGCGGTGCGGGGTTACCCTGGGGAGGATGATGGAGGATGGACGGGGTGGTGGTAGTCCCCGTTGGCGCCGCAGCACTGGTCGCTGGCAAATGAGAGGCAGAGGCAGGGGCTGCGGTTCCAGGTCTTTTACTCACTGGTATTTCAGGTGCTGCCCCAGAGTACCTGTTGTGTCCCATGAATGGGAACAACCTGTTGTATGTAATTCTTGCATTGCATATTTTTCCTCCTATCAGGAAATTCCTTTATTGTTGCTAGGTAGATTAGACTGTATGAAGTTTGTCCCTATGTACCTCCCTTAGTTGGCTTCTGTATAGAATGCTCCTCCCTTCTCCTTCAGTTTAGTCTAGAGAAACCATTGCTGAAGAGACATGTCTAAAACCCCTGTACAGATTATTCCTTTTCACCTGCATTTACTTTGTACTTAATACAAGATTCTAGAAGAAAACTACAGCGTTTCTCCTTGTCTTCCTACAAGTCATCGTTGTGCTGAGTTAACACTATCTGTGGAAGCCGTAGAGTGAGTAAACCATACAGTTATCTAAGGGACTGATAATTAGAGCGGTTGGATTCATTGCTACAGGAAGAGACAGAATAGTGAAAAGGATTAGCTGTGACCGGGATTAGTATACATATATCAGTAAAGAACCTGTTTCCAGGAGTGCTATACTGCATACAATCCAGAGAAAGGATTACCCCAAGGGACTGATAACAAGCCACAGCATAAAACTTTATAGCAGCTTCTTACAAAGTGCCCTGTAAAGTATTAACCTGTTATCAGAACTGTGTGCAGCTATAACCAAGAATCCCCCATAAGCTAATTGTAAATTGCAGCCAGAGACTCAGTAAATACATCCTGCAAAACAGACTGCTGGCTGCAGAGATTGCAACATTGTATTGTTTCCCTGACAACCAGTGCAGAGCAGCATTCACCATTCCTGATGGAGTCAAAGAGAACCCTCTCACTACCTGCTTTAAAGCAACAAGAGGAAGACAGGGACTCACACTTACATTACAGTGAAAGATCTAAGCGGTTGACCAAACCAACATGGAAGGTTAAAGAGAACCTAGAAACAGCCAGAAGTGAACTGTTTACCCAGACAGCATTATTGTGGCAAAGAGTGCAAAAACAAGTGACTGTTTTATCTGCGCCCGGTGCTCATGAGCTACCACCAGAGGGAGCCCTGGAACAACTGTACTCAGCATACCAGTCCTACAAAGAGATTTGTAAAAAATATTCCTCTACCCTGCTGAGAGCAAACACGTCTGAGTCTGAAAAAGAACTACAGGACTTCCAACAGCTTAATGCTGAACGAGACCGCACCGTGCGTGACATTGTGAGCGAGACTGAAGCAAAAATTGCGCAAATGTCAGGAGCGGCATCTTACAAATCCAGGTCCATTAAGAGCTCAAGGCACTCACTCAAATCAGGCTCATCAAGGTACTCAACCCTCAGTGAGCAGCTCATAAAGGCGCGCGCTGAAGCAGAAACAACAAAAGTACACGCCATCTTCGCCCAGAGAGAAGCAGAGATGAGAACAGAATCTGCACGCAAAGAAGCGGAGATGAAAGCAGAATCTGCACGCAAGGAAGCAGAGATTAAAGCAGAATCTGCACGCAAGGAAGCGGAGATGAAAGCAGAATCTGCACGCAAGGAAGCGGAGATGAAAGCAGAATCTGCACGCAAGGAAGCAGAAATTGAAGCCCTTCAGAAGGAATGTGAACATGTGGCGGCCATGGCAAGGCTAAAAGTCTTCGAGCAAGCTCTGGGTGGGAGCCAGGAAGGCAGCGCCAGTTTGTGTGATCTCGACACAGAAGACTCACTTAAGCGTACAAGAGATTACGTGCTGAGCCAAGCCGACGAACTGCCAACTACCATCAACATTCCCGTCAGTGCTAACACTTCTCCAGAGCCTCAAGACATTGATCCACCTACAGCTTCCAGCCTTCCAGGTCAGTCCAATGCACCTCAGACTTTCAAGCCTGAACCAGCTTCATATTCCAATGCACAGCCACACCCTGCGCATCAGCAACCTCCGTATGCCCATGTCTACATGCAACCTAACATGCCGGCAAGGCGCTACACTCCCAACAACCGTGTAGTTCCAGACCCGTATACAACAGAGACTGTACACACCAAACCGGCGGTCACTGGTCTAAACGCCTACGCCACTCCGTACTTTCCCATGTTCCCGAACCACGAAGCTACGAACAACGCAACCAGCATCACGCAGTCAGCAAATGTGCCCCAACTATCGGAAAGATCAGATATGTCCGACTTTGCGAGGTACATGATCCGCCGAGAACTCACCAACACCGGTCTCACAAAGTATGACGACCAGCCCGAAAACTACAGAGGGTGGAAGTGTGCCTTCAAAACCGCAACGCGTGACCTCGGCATTACAGCTGCTGAAGAGCTGGACTTGCTAATCAGGTGGCTAGGGCCACGGTCTACTGAGAGAATCAAGAGACTCAGATCCGTCTACATCAGCGACCCAACAACTGGTCTCGCAACCGCATGGGACAGGCTAGAGAAAGGCTTCGGCAGTCCTGAAGCAATTGAAGATGCATTGCTGAAACAACTATACGACCTTCCCAAAATATCTAGCAAGGATGCTTCAAAGTACCAGGAACTCAGCGACCTGCTGTCCGAGCTCCAGCTGGCCAAAACAGACACACACCTACCTGGCCTCAGCTACCTGGACACAGCTCGTGGGGTGAAACCCATAGTCGCCAAGTTACCTTACAACTTGCAGGAAAGGTGGACTACGGTAGGAACAAACTATAAAAAAGAGCACCAAGTCTCCTTCCCTCCATTCTCCTACTTCTGCGAGTTCATCAATGGCATCGCGGAACGTAAGGCAGACCCCAGCTTCACCTGTGGAGAACCCACCGACTCCACTTCACCAGCTCCCAGGTATGAGAGCACTCATCAAAATGACAGGAAATGTAGGGGACCAGTATCAGTCAAAAAGACCGACGTTCTACCACCTACACCATCAGCACCAGACAATGGCACTGAAGGCGGGAAGGCGGAAAATCCAAACCGCCAATGTCCTATTCACAATCTGCCACACCCCCTGAAGAAGTGCATTGGCTTCAGGAAGAAACCCCTTCAAGAACGAAAGGAACTCTTGAAAAGGTTTGGGGTATGTTTCAGATGTTGTGCCTCTACAGAACACATTGCCAAGGACTGTAATGTTACAATTAAGTGTATGGAGTGTGACAGCACAGATCACATACAAGCGCTGCACCCATCTCAGCCTGATCCTGCACCTACACCTTCTCCTACCACAAGTCATGGCGGGGAGAGTACAGGCCAAGCTGCGAACCACCTCACAGTATCCTCCTCGTGCACCGCAGTCTGCGGAGAAGATCTCTGGGACAAGTCTTGTGCGAAAATATGCTTAGTAAGGGTATATCCCAAAGGTCACCCAGAAAGGGCCGTGAAGGTGTACAGCATCCTGGACGACCAGAGCAACAAGTCACTTGCTAGGTCTGAACTCTTCGACTTGTTCGGCTTAAAAGGAAATGCCTACCCTTACACACTGGGCACTTGCAGCGGCATCTCAGAAGCTTGCGGAAGAAGAGCCAGTGGTCTCGTGGTAACATCTCTGGAAAATACCGTAGAGATACCTCTACCGACACTCGTCGAGTGCAACCAGATACCGGCTAACCGGGAAGAGATTCCAACGCCAGAGGCAGCTCTTCACCACCCTCACCTGAGAACTATTGCCAGCAAGATCCCACCTCTTGATCATAGTGCAAAAATCCTGATTCTGATTGGAAGGGACATCCTCCGGCTACACAAAGTACGCCAACACATCAACGGGCCACACGATGCGCCATTCGCTCAGCGCTACGACTTAGGCTGGGTGATCATAGGAAACGTCTGCGTAGGCAAAGTGAAGAGTCCCGACGCGATCTCCTCCTACAAGACGCATATCCTCCCAAACGGTCGCGGCACTCACTTTCAACCATGTCCGCATCACTACGGGGTGAAAGAGAGGCTGAGCGACACCAGGTGGTGACAGCAGCCTCCCGACTGCGCGGACGCATATCATCTCTGGGATGACGACTTCGGGTCAACAGCGTTCGAGTCTACAAATGAAGACAACAAATTGGCTTCGATGAGAGAAGACAAAGAATTCATAAAGATTATGGATAAAGAGTTCTCTCAAAATGACTCTAACAGTTGGGTAGCCCCATTACCCTTTCGGTCTCCAAGGCCAAGGTTGCCAAACAACTCCCAGCAAGCAACCGCAAGGTCCTCCTCTCTAAAGCGCACTTTGGAAAGACAACCAGAGATGGAGAAATGCTTTGTCGAGATTACGCAAAACATCCTCGACAGAGATCATGCTGAACAGTGGCACCACATTCCCACCGAACAAAATCCAGCTGACCGAGGAATGAGACTCACTGCTGCATCCAAACTCGGCGACAACATGTGGCCGACACCTCCAAGTATCTTATACGAGGAGATCTGCGATAACTACGCCGGCAACATGTACGAGCTGGTGGAACCAGAATCTGACAAGGAAATGAGACCGGTCGTCTCCACTCGCTACACTTCAGTACCATCAAAACAGAAGTTGAGACCTCATCGCTTCAAGCGCTTCACAAGTTGGTCATCTGCGGTACGAGCCGTAGCTCGTCTTATTCACGTCGCTCACTGTTTCACCAACTACAAGTCTTCAACGTGCCACGGCTGGCACATGTGTGTGATTCGTCCAGTCACCGAACTCGTGCTACTTTTACCAAAGGAGGACGTTACATGAACTAACTTTGTCGTTGGACACTGCCATGGCGGGGAGCGTACCTTTCCTTACCCCTGCTGTACGGAGACACAACTGTCCGTGTCCAATTGAACCTTGAACTTTTCCTTTGGATTAAAACTTTACCGTTGGATTATTGGGTTGGAGGAAGAGTTGGCATGTTTGCGGCTTCCCCAATCTGAAGATGGGTTTGTTGAACTTGAATTCATGTTTAACATTTTTCTACTTTTTCATTTTTTACGCAAGGACAATGCGTCATCAACAAAGCATGGACTTGAATTCAGTGCATTACGTTGCATTTTTTGTGTTGTCTCTTATCTCGTTACAGGTTTCGTGACATCGAGGGACAGGATCGACTCCTTACGTCGTAGAAGGACTTGTGAAATCATATGATTTCAGACAGGGAGTGTTGTGTCCCATGAATGGGAACAACCTGTTGTATGTAATTCTTGCATTGCATATTTTTCCTCCTATCAGGAAATTCCTTTATTGTTGCTAGGTAGATTAGACTGTATGAAGTTTGTCCCTATGTACCTCCCTTAGTTGGCTTCTGTATAGAATGCTCCTCCCTTCTCCTTCAGTTTAGTCTAGAGAAACCATTGCTGAAGAGACATGCCTAAAACCCTGTACAGATTATTCCTTTTCACCTGCATTTACTTTATACTTAATACAAGATTCTAGAAGAAAACAACAGCGTTTCTCCTTGTCTTCCTACAAGTCATCGTTGGGCTGAGTTAACACTATCTGTGGAAGCCGTAGAGTGAGTAAATCATACAGTTATCTAAGGGACTGATAATTAGAGCGGTTGGATTCATTGCTACAGGAAGAGATAGAATAGTACCGGTCTCTGCCTCAATGGGCTCCAGCCGATCCCGGATAGTCAGCGGTCACCGCCGGTGCCCGTGCAAGTCTTTCTAGTGAAGTGTCCCCCAGTTGCTATCGGGCCCGAGCCTCCAGCTCCAAGCCACGGACCCACAAAGAGAGAGAAACACTAACTCCAGGTGTCTGTACGAGATGTTATCCCAAGCTGTGACCGAGAAGGTCTGCTCTAGTGAGATGGTTGCACCTACTTCTACCCCAAGTGGTGCCCGCCCCCAGTGGTTGACCTAGCGACCGTGAATGTCCCATGCTTCATGATAGTTAACCTCCCTGTGTGCCCTAGTCCACCCCCCTGTGGGAAAGCACCCTATTGTTTCATGTGTGTGGCTTTGTGAAGGCACCGGCAGTTAACCCCCTCCTAACTGGGGATGGATATTACCCCTTAATGGAGGTGTAATACTCTGTGGCGCCTGAAGCCTCAGGGGCGCCACATTAGCTTAGGTATCCATGGTTACGACGACAATCAACAAACTGTCACTACACGCGGGGTCATAACCATGGATACCTAAGGTCCTACAAAGCCCTGCACATGAGGTAAGATACATAATTCTCCTGGTATAGCTATGTTTCTTCCCTCATGTACAGGGCAGTTTAGCTTAGGTATCCATGATTACGAACACAAGCAACTGTCACTATATGCGTGGTCATAACCATGGATAGCTAAAGTCCTGCAATGCCCTGCACATGAGGTAAGAGACATTTTTCTAACTCTCCTGATATAGCCATGTCTTTTACCTCATGTAGAAGGCATTTTAGCTTAGGTATCCATGGTAACGACTACAAGCAACTAACTGTCACTATATACGGGGTCATAACCATGGATACCTAAGGTTCTGCAATATCCTGCAGATGAGGTAAGAGACATAATTTTCCTGATATAGCCTCTTCCCTCATGTATAGGGTATTTTAGCTTAGGTAACCATCGTTATGTACACTCATATAGTGCTCGTGATCATAACCATGGATACTTAAGCTAAAATGCCCTATACACGAGGGAAGAGGCTATGGCGGGCTTTGCACGTTGCGACATCGCAAGCCGATGCTGTGATGTCGCACACGATAGTCCCCGCCCCCGTCGCAGGTACGATATCTTGTGATAGCTGGCGTAGCGAAAATTAGCGCTACGCCAGCTTCACATGCACTCACCTGCCCTGCGACCGTCGCTCTGGCCGGCGACCCGCCTCCTTATTAAGGGGGCGGGTCGTGCGGCGTCATAGCGACGTCACACGGCAGGCGGCCAATAGCGGCGGAGGGGCGGAGATGAGCAGGATGTAAACATCCCACCCACCTCCTTCCTTCTGCATAGCCGCCGGCGGCAGGTAAGGAGATGTTCCTCGCTCCTGCGGCTTCACACACAGCGATGTGCGCTGCCGCAGGAACGAGGAACTACATCGTACCTGTCGCTGCACCGGCATTATGGAAATGTCGGAGCCTGCACCGATGATACGATAACGACGCTTTTGCGCTCATACCATCGTATCATCTAGGATTTACACACTACGACATCGCAAGTGACGCCGGATGTGCGTCACTTTCGATTTGACCCCACCGACATCACACCTGCGATGTCGTAGTGTGCAAAGCCGCCCTATATCAGGAAAATTATGTCTCTTACCTCATGTGCAGGGCATTGCAGGACCTTAGGTATCCATGGTTATGACCTCGCATATAGTGACAGTTAGTTGCTTGTGGTCATAACCATGGATACCTAAGCTAAAATGCCCCTTACATGAGGGAAGAGACATGGCTATAACAGGAGAACTATACTACATTTCTAATTGAAGGTATTTGCTAATATTATTATTATTATTATTATTATTATTATTATTATTACACCTACTATATAATGAGATAGGAACTTGGAGATGGAATACCCCTTTAAGTCAACGTTAAAGGGGTATTCCCATCTCCAAGATTATATCTCAATATGTAGTAGGTGTAATAATAAGAATATTAACAAATACCTCCAATCTCCAATATCTTCATATGCCTAACTATATTCAGTAAAATAAAAAAGCTGCCAAAAACGAGCAATCAAGTACTGATCAGTGATCAGCGGCAGAAGGTGGAGCGGGGAAAAGGGGGAAAGGAGAGGAAAGTGAGAGAAAAGGGGAGAAATAGAGATCAGAGTTAAGAAAAAAGGACAGGACAGGAGCAAGTGAGGAAATGATCTTTCTTCTTGTCTTCAAGTCTTTAGTCGGCAGCAGCTCAAGAAGTGGTGGTACAGGAGAAAATAACTTGTGGTACCAGAAAAAATGGTCTAAAGAAAGTCCTGAATTTCCAAGCCAGTGGCATGCCTTGGCTTATTACTCTAGGTTGCTTACTCCTGTGGAAAAAGGATTCTGTCACATGGGGATTTTTGCAAAATTTCATGGTGTCGTTGGGCTCTGTTCAGATTACAGATTCTGACACTCCGCCTGATAACCTCTCTGAGGTCTGTTATCAGTCCAGGAAGGCTCGAGCGTTGACCAACAGATTGGTAGTTCATAGGTAGGCTAGCAAGAGTTAATTTCTACTGGTCTGCTTGTTAGTCTCCTTTGATCACATGTTATGGGGGAGCCAGTCACATCTGCTGCCCTCATATATGCTGGCTAGATTGTTAATTCTAGAAAAAGGAAAAAAATGTGATCCAGCACCATAATACCTTACTTTTATTGAAAATCCATAAAAAACATCTGATAACAGGGCATAGACGAAGGCCACATTGATTTACGTGTTTCTAGGTATTCACCCTTTAATCATAACCAGTCTTCCTTTTAGGCCAGGTATAGTTTATCTAAGCTCATCTGGTTAGGCGTAATGATCCAGTTTAACTTTTGGTTGTAGTACTTGTTGCTGTGTACGGTTTTGGAGTAAACTCTTGTTGTCTTTTGTTGCTACCTTCCCGCTCTTGCTTTTTTCCTGTGTCTTTTTGTTTGTTCCTGTGAATTTACAGTGTATCTAAATTTTGATTTTCCCTTGTCTGTGTTTCCATCTTGCTCCTGCCCCTTTCTTCCATTGTGGGAGGGGAGAATCAGATTAGTTCTGGTCAGGAGCATAGCCAGGCACGAGACTCGGGCATCTCCACCATTAGGGGTAACTCTGAGGTTAGGGATTGACCCAGGGGTCACAGGTCACTACACACATGTTAGAGAAGCCATTTTGTCTCTTTTTTAGTTAGTTCGAAGTTCATTATATTCGTGCACATATGGGTATTTGACTGGTTATGGGTATAGGGAAATGTAGGCCGATCCCACAGAGCACGTTTGAATGGCAGGACCCCATGATGCTAGTAGGGAAAGCCTAGTGTATTGTGAAGTAGGACAAGTCTCTGCGGTCTACCCTATAGGAAGGCACAGATGAGATAGAACATAATTAATCAAAAGAGGGGAATTGTTAGAGAAGCAATTTTGTCTCTTTTTTAGTTAGTTCGAAGTTCATTATATTCGTGCACATATGGGTATTTGACTGGTTATGCAACCAGGAATGAGTAATTGATGTTCTATTCCACATCTGCTATTTGCTATGATTCCACATCTGCTATTTGCTATGATTCCACATCTGCTATTTGCTATGATTCCACATCTGCTATTTGCTATGATTATCATTAAGTCCCTTAGAATTGTTATCACATGTTTGTTTATGTACTCTTGGAATACGTAGTTTGTATTACAAGGTTTGATTGATTACATCCCTTGAACGCTTTTTGTTATGATAAACTATATCTCTGTTGGCTTCGAGACATTATGCTTCCATATGTGGTAATATCTTCCTTGGAGCCTAAAAATGACTATATTTGGTGTCTATCTAAAGTTGTGTAACCATATCACATGTCTCATATTGTGTAATCAATTTGAAAGGTATAAGAACCTTCCTATATCCACTATTAAAGCAGAGTATGTGAGTATTTGATACACTACGGACGTGTCTTGTCTTGGTGTCTTGGTGTTTTAAACCGTTACTCTCAGAATCAGCCGATCTCCATCATCTACCTGAGAAGGTATAGAGCGGCGGCTCTAACACACACCACATACACCCCCACCCCAGTAAGGTACTATCAGTCAACAAAGACCTGATTGCCTCCCCCAAAGTCAGACAGGCACACCAGGTGGGCAGAGTCAGGTGGAAAGACACGCCCCCCGAGGAGTCTGCTGGCCTGAGGCAGGATATACAAACAGATAGAGAAGGAGTTTGGAGAGAGGAGTGAGGAGTACAGTTCTGTGAGGGGCCTGGGTTGGAGCCTAGGACCCCTGATCAGTCAGGCAGGCAGACGGTAGTGGCTGCCTGCAGGAGACCGGGAATACAACCGGTGGAACCATAAGGGACCGGGACAGGGTAGTGGCCCGCCGGAACCGGGGAGCCAACTGGATACCGGAGCACCAGGCAGGGTACTCAGACCCTGAACTAGGCTATAAGCCACCATCATAGTCAAATCAACTGATTGCAGTCTGGACCTCAGGGGTTCATTCCCACCTAAGTCCCGATTGAAGGCAACAGCCCAACCCGTCCGGATAAGTGCCACCGCCAAAGGCCAGAGATCCAAAGGGCCAGCGTCTGCGGGCAAACGGGCTCCTACGACACTTATACGCCGGGGAGCGGACTACCGGTGCCCAGGCACAGTAGTCAAGATACATACACAGGTGCAGGAGAAAGGCGGACATTGCCAACCCGACTGGAAAAGCTGCAGCCGGCTGCGGGCCCCGTTCATCACTCCGTTTGGTTTACCAGTGACTCCAGGGTCTTGTATCAGAGTGAGTACACCAGTGCCATCAGGCACCGCACCGCTCTGCACCGCAACACTGCCCCTGCACCCCGGCCCTCGCCAACCAGGCCCCGGGACCAACATTCCCTACCCACGAAGGGGTCAACACCTAGCTGCACCACTACACCGCTCCCGGGAGTCCCCGTACCTTCACCGCAGCGGTGGTGTCCACAATCACCACAACCCGTGGGTGGCGTCACGAACAATAATTCCAAAAACCCAAACACCCGCATCCACCGCGCGTAGCGCCAACCAACCACCCCCCCTTGCAGAGCGACGTGACCCCCGGGTCCGTGAGAGGCTCAATCCACCACCCGTAGAACGCGAGCACAGACCCGAGCGGCTCGGCGGCCACAGCCGAGGCCGCGGGGCGGTACATGTGCATAAAACACTTTCCGGGCATGCACTGGACAATGAGTAAAGTAAGACACATAGTTGGATTTGCCCCTTTTATTTTACAAACCACACTGTGAAAACTCTGAGGGGTAAATTCACAGCGGATGGCCCAATGGATCATTGATTTTGAAACCAGAGATTTGCAAGTTGAAGTAGGTGAAGTACTGAAAAGCTCAGATGATGAAGTTTGAAGGAAAGTCCCAAGTCCCATAAAGTCAAGCCCTCTCCCTTTCGAGCAGATTTTCGGAAAGGAGTTCCCTGTGCTCATATGAATGGAGCTCGATATTGGCATGAGGAAAAGTATCTCACAGGTTTTGCGGCGTGTCCAGAAAATCAGTTGTTACAGTATAGACTGTCATTTTTCTGCCCAAAGAGCCGATTCGGAGACAGCTCTACAGGTTATCCAATTGTGCACCGAACCTATGAATATTTTCAGTGACCGCACCCATGTTGTTTCTTCCCGTCTTATTGAATGGGTCCTGAGGGGAATGATTGATTCACAGAATAAAGGGGGCTTTACACGCTACGATATCGTTAATGTTTGGTCGCCGGGGTCAAGTTGTTAGGGACGCACATCCGGCGTCATTAACGATATCGCAGCGTGTAATACTTACCAGCGACCTTAGGCAACCTCAAAAATGGTGAAAATCGTTCACCATGGAGAGGTTGTCCCAAACTCAAAAATCGGTAAGGGTTGTTTAGCGTTGTGGTTCATCGCTCATGCGGCAGCATACATCGCTGTGTGTGACACCGCATCAGCGAGGAACGTCTCCTTACCTGCCGCCGGCACCAATGAGGAAGGAAGGAGGTGGGCGGGATGTTACGTCCTGCTCATCTCCGCCCCTCTGCTTTGATTGGCCGGCCGCTTAGTGACGTTGCGGTGACGTCGCTGTGATGCCGAACGTCTCTCCCCCTTGAAGGAGGGATTGTTCGGCAGTCACAGCAACGACGCCGACCAGGTAAGTATATGTGTTCGCTACGGCAGCGATCACAAACAATCGCATGCGCGACGGGGGCGGGTACTTACACGGTCGCTATCGCTAGAAATTGCTAGCGATATTGCTACCGTGTAAAGCCCCCTTAAGCCCTTACGTCATGCAGATATTCTCAAGCAAATTGAGCAGCGAGGCAAAGACTTTCCAAATTTATGGTCCTTGTGTAATATCAAGGTCCGCCAGAAGCCGACCCCCACATCTTAGGTAATGCATATGTAGAGCACGCAGCCAAGGAAGCAGCCCTGACGGGTGACGACAAATATCCTCATTGCTGTATTCAAGAGGAAGCCTCAAGAACCCCCTTTTGTCTTGTCTCCTTTTCAAGACCTCATAAAGGCACAAGAGAAGGATGGAGTCTCATCCTTGTTCAATTATCTTGAGTCTCTACCCATTGAAAAAGGGGAGTATTTGTACCACAAAAGAGTTGATGATAAATTGTTGCCTTACATCACCACAACAACCATCAAGCCTCAGATTAAATTTAATCATTCAGTGTTTGCCCACCCAGGACCAGAGGCTTTGTTGGGGATTGTACAGAATTAAATGTGGCATCCCCACTTGAGAGCCTTGAGCCATGAGATACATGATGAATGCCTTATCTGTCTATAAAATAATCCCAAAGGAAAAGGCAAGTGTCATGCCGTAGGGAGGACACTCCCGAGTTGTGATGCAACAGGAGGAGAACATCGCTGAAAAGGTAAAAGGGAAGCCCTTGTGAAAGGTAGAGGGAAGAAGGGTCACTCCTTAACACTTCAGACGCCATAAAACAATAATCCAGCACCAGGGAACAAAGGCTTCATCATACATTAAAATTTAACTTTTATTGGATCCCATATTAAAAACCTTAGACCAGGGGTGGGGAACCTCCGGCCCGCGGGCCGCATGCGGCCCGCCAAGACCTTTTATGCGGCCCCCGGGCAGATTCCCGGGGGTGGCAGTGCTCCTGCCACTGCCGTGATCTTATCGGGCGCCGGCCCTTTAAGGCTTCACAGGCGCTGCTAGCGCGCACCAATGAGCTCTTTCTCTGGCAGGTGCCAGCATGCTCAGGACAGACTTTGTGGGCGGGTTTAGTCCCACAGCAGCTTCATCGTTTCCTGCATTGTGCCGCTCGCTCTACACCCCTTCTCCCGTGCAGCGTGCCTCAATCAGTGCTGTCGCTCCCTGCCCCTTCTCCGGTGCAGCTCCACGTGCTGTGTGCTGCCGCTCCCCGGCGCTGTGTGCCGCCCGCTCTCTGCCCCTTCTCCGGTGCAGCTCCACGTGCTGTGTGCTGCCGCTCCCCGGCGCTGTGTGCCGCCCGCTCTCTGCCCCTTCTCCGGTGCAGCTCCACGTGCTGTGTGCCGCCGCTCCCCGGCGCTGTGTGCCGCCCGCTCTCTGCCCCTTCTCCGGTGCAGCTCCACGTGCTGTGTGCCGCCGCTCCCCGGCGCTGTGTGCCGCCCGCTCTCTGCCCCTTCTCCGGTGCAGCGTGCAGCTCCACGTGCTGTGTGCCGCCCGCTCTCTGCCCCTTCTCCGGTGCAGCGTGCCCCCTGCAGTGCTGTGTGCAGACTCCCCAGCGATGTGGATCACCCCCACTGTTGAGTTCTCTCCAGTGCTCCTTACCACCCCAAGTGCAGTATACCCCCTAGTGAAGTCTGTGCTCTGCAAGTGCTGTCTGTGCCTCCCAGTCTCCTCCTAGTGATGTCTGTGTGCCCCTTCCCCCCCCTTAGTGATGTCTGTGTTCCCCCCCTTAGTGATGTCTCTGTGCCCCCCCCTTAGTGTTGTCTCTGTGCCCCCCCCTTAGTGTTGTCTCTGTGCCCCCCCTTAGTGTTGTCTCTGTGCCCCCCCTAGTGCTCTCTGTGCCGCCCTAGTGATGTCTCTGTGCCCCCCCTAGTGGTCTCTGTGCCGCCCTAGTGATGTGTGTGCCCCACAGCAATGCTTATGCCTCCCTGTGACCTAGTAATGTGTGTTCCCCAGCATCTCCTGTTATGTATATGCTCCCAGCCCCTCCTGTCATGGATATGCCTCAGTGTCTCCTGTGATGTGTATGCCCCAACCCCTCCTGTGATATATACAACACACACTGGGGTATATACATCACATTGGAGATGCTGGGGCTGTACATATCACAGGAGGGGCTGGGGGCATATACCTAACAGGCGGGGCTGGGGGCATATAACTCACAGGAGGGGCTGGGCGCATATACATCAAAGGAGAGGCTGAAAGCATATACATCACAGGAGGGGGCATATACATGTCCCCAGCCCCTTGTGTGATGTATGTGCCCCCAGTGTCTTCTGTGATGTAGGTGTCTCTTGTGATGTATATACAGCAGTCCCAGCGTCTCCTATGTGATGTACATACAGCAGACCCAGCGTCTCCTATGTGATGTATATACAGCAGTCCCTGCGTCTCCTATGTGATGTATATGCCAACAGCCCCTTCAGTGATGTATGTGTCTCCTGTGATTTATGTACTCCAGTCCCTGTGTCTGTTGTGTGATGTATATAGTCTACCAATCTTATTATCACAAAGAGTTGCCTGCGCTCCAGACCCTGACAAACCTGGAAAAGAGAGAAGCAACATAAGTATCACCGAACATCACAGCCGCACAAAAGAGAAGCCGCTCCAGCCACCATAATAGGGGTGAGTTAACTAACTGTTTGACCAAATATAGTTGGTTCATTTTCACATTGATAATTTCGTGCGGCCCCCGAAGGTTGGCAGAAATTTCCAAATGGCCCCCGGCAGCAAAAAGGTTCCCCACCCCTGCCTTAGACAGATATATTAAAATTCTAGGAAACCTGACATGTTTCGGATCTAACAAATTTGATCCTTACTCATAGCATCAAAATTACCTATGAGTAAGGATCAAATTTGTTAGATCCGAAAAATGTCAGGTTTCCTAGAATTTTAATATATCTGTCTATGGATTTTAATATGGGATCCAATAACAGTTAAATTTTAATTTATGATGAAGCCTTTTTTCCCTGGTGCTGGATTATTCTCTTATGGTGTCTGAAGCTACTTACCTCTGGGAGTCCAAGCCCTGGTTGTTTCCGTGCATCAGGAACTGAGGAGTACTATGGATATGATGGTAGGCTGAAATTTAAATTTCCTTTTTGTCTATACTCCTTAACACTCACCTCAGTCTGAACCCTGAGCGCCCTATCATCCTTAGATGGGTCCTTCCCCTGTGCACGAGCCTGTGCTTAGGCCCTTGGTGACTCTGGACTAGCCCTAGCTTGAGTGTAGAGCAGCAAGAAGCTAGTCTTACTACAGTAATAAGACCACATGGGGGAGAGAGACAAACAAGTGGGACAAAACACAAACAGGAACTCCAAAGCTTCTCAAGAGAGGGATTACACAGCTTCAACAACTTCACTAGAGTGTTCAGCATAGAAAATCTATAACTGGCATAGAAGAGATAGTGTAAAGAGATGAAGGGAGTGGTCAAGCTAGAAGGATTCTCAGTAGGAAAAGAAACGCACTCGACCCATTCAGTGAAGAAAGGAAATAATTCAGCTCCACTCTTGATAATCGTCGAGCGGGATCTAAAGAGAACCTGTGATTGTGGTCAACATAGAAAATCTATAACTGCCATAGAAGAGATAGTGTAAACAGATGAACGGAGTGGTCAAGCTAGAAGGAGTCTCAGTAGGAAAAGAAACGCACTCGACCCTTTCAGTGAAGAAAGGATGTAATTCAGCTCCACTCATGATAATCGTCGAGCGGGCTCTAAAGAGAACCTGTCATCGTGCTCAGCATAGAAAAACTATAACTGGCATAGATAGTGTTAACAGATGAAGGGAGTGGTCAAGCTAGAAGGATTCTCAGTAGGATAAGAAACGCACTCGACCCATTCAGTGAAGAAAGGAAATAATTCAGCTCCACTCATAATAATCGTCGAGCGGGCTCTAAAGAGAACCTGTGATCGTGGTCAGCAAAGAAAATCTATAACTGGCATAGAAGAGATAGCGTAAACAGATGAAGGGAGTGGTCAAGCTAGAAGGATTTTCAGTAGGAAAAGAAACGCACTCGACCTATTCAGTGAAGAAAGGAAATAATTCAGCTCCACTCATGATAATCGTCGAGCGGGCTCTAAAGAGAACCTGTGATCAGTCTAAAGCCGTGACCTTCCGATCCCAGATACCCCAGAGGTTACCTTTGTGACAGCAAGCCCCATCTTTGAAGAATACAAGTGGCATAGGCAGTACATTCAAATTGATTTTATTGGTTCTTTTCCTCTAGCAAAAGGATAGCTGATGTTGCCCAAAATGATTCAGGAGAAGGCTAATGATTGGGTTAATTGTATACCTGCTATTTTGCTGGCCACCTGTGCTGTAACTTCCAAATCCACAGAAATTTCCCCTTTTGAATTGATGACTGGTAGACCGATGACTGTTTATTTGCCAAAAGACATAGTGCTTCCTAGCCCCAGAACAAGCCGTAGTACAGAGGGATCAGCGGCTGGAGCAAATTCAACAACAGATTCCGCACCCTCAGCAGTATGCTGCTTCTGAAATGGCAAAAAGGTGTGTGGACCCCACCGAAAAATCTTGAGTCCAAATTCGTCAAAGGAGCCCAGGTCATGATTAAAAATTTCAGTAAGACAGGTCCCTTGGAGGCCAACTGTGAAGATCCTATTGTTGTTACTCAAGTAATCAGCCCCACCATTTTGGGGGCGCGCAGGGTCAATAAAACGAGAGATAAAGGTGTTAGGGTTGTTGATGTTGACCAATGTAAATTTCTCAAACATTACGGAGAAGCTACAAGTAAGAATTGATACTGACTCGCCCACCCCAGGGCTATGGGACACCCGGTGCCGGGCCGGACTAGTCCGGAGGTAGTCAGTGGTGGCGGGGCCCGGCTCCGTGGCCCTGGTGGGTGTCAGTAGGATATGTGGCTTGCTGAATAAAGGTTGTGTTCGTGACGCCACCTGTGGTATGCAGCTATTAAGCCGCCGCTGCTGTGTGAGGCCTCCGGGGTGATGATATGGAAGCAATGGTGGTACTGCTCCCCACAGGTGGAGCGGAGCCCCGGGGCACAGTTGGTGCTTGTGAGTGTCTATGCAGCGGAAATAACAGAGACCACTTCAAGGGTGCAGTTCAAGTTCTTTACTCACAGTTCTTGTCACAGCTGTAGGGACCCTCAGACTGCTGGGACCACTGTCAGGGACCTCCGCCGTTTCTGGGTGATTCAGAGAGTAAAAGCCGGTACCCTTCTCTTAGTGTCTCTTTCTTCTGCTGTCTTCCTTAGCCTTGCCTTTGTTAGGATGGACCTGGCTTGGCCTCCACTACAGCCTCCAGGCTGGGGGGTCACCTGTCGGCTGATTACCCCTTTTCTGGAAGTCTGCTATGGGTTCTGGCCCTGGGAGCTTACAACGTCCCTGGGCCTCGGTTTTTACTGTTTGGAGATGATTTTGCACTCCTCCAGTCTCTAGGTACCGTCCCCTGTCGCAGCTTAATCCCTCCACCGATGTTACTGTGGAACAGGCCACCGCAGCCTACAACTACCCGTGGCACTTCTAGGGCCCTCTCCTTGGTACCTCTAGGCCTGCTCGTGATACTTCCAGGACTACCCGCGGCCCTGCGACTCCTTCTGTCTCTTACGTGGTGTCACCTGGACCTCTGGGTCCTAGGGTCTTCACCAGGAAGCGTCTCCTTCTGTTTCTCTGCTCCTGTCTGACTTGGAGCTTTCTTTCCTTCTTTCTTTCCTTCTTTCTTTCCTCCTCCTTGCCTGCCTCCAGCAGGCCTCCTCCTCCCTCCTTTCTCTCGTTCTTCTTCTCCAACTACATGCTGCTTCTCTCACTCCCTGAGGTAGACTGAAACTAACTTGACCTTCCTTTCTCTATCTGCTCTCTGGTGGCTCCTCCCACCTCCCCAGTTGCTAAGCTACCACCCTATGGGAGCAGGGATGGGTCTTACAGCCCCTCTCAGCATGCAGCATGGAAGGGTTGCCTGCCACTTTCCCTGGTCCCAGTATGTACCTAACAATGGGTGTAGTGTGGATTTACCAGGGGACCGGAGTTCACTCTCTTCCTCTCCCAGAATGGGGCATCACACCGCTGGTGGGGTGCAATGACCTGTGGCGACGGAAGCCTCAGGGGCGCCACACTCCCCCACAGCAAATCCCAGCACGTCCTCGGGCTGAAAAACAACAAAAACATGTGGAAGAACTGCAAAACATTTTTGGTATGCAAAACATAAAACAATAAAACATTTCTTCCCTTTATGGGAGGCATATATCAGTGAACGTTGCGAACTTCTTATAAAGAAACTATGTGTGCACTTTCAGTTCATTGCACAGTTTGGGCACTTCCCCCATAATTCTGGTAGGGGGCACAACGGGTGCAACTATCTACATTTTCGGCTACAACAAGTCCAGTAGCCCGGCAGTTCGTTTCTTTCAATCAAACAAAAGTGACATCATCAACCAGCCATTAAGTCCAATGGCCTGGTTACGTAAGACATATCAACAACATACCAGCCACTAAGTCCAGTGGCCTGGTAGGACATGACACATACACTTCCACCGGGGCCCACATTCCAGTTCAGTGGCCCGGTAGCACATAACATGGGGGGTGACGTCTTCAAAAAGCATCAGGGGCAGTACAGCAGGAAAGGGTGTCATCTTCGAAAAGAATAAGGGGCAAAACACGAGGGACTTCTTCAAAAAGAATGAGGGGCTATGTACAGTTCAGCAACTCCTTACTTCTTTACTTCTTTACATGTAGGGATTCTTCTCCGGCTCCCCACCTGGCAGCAGGTAAACAGCGGTCAGCACAGTCTGCGTCTGCTGGTCTTGGCGGGCCGTGCCGGGCATGGCGGCGGCCTGTATTGGAGTCGCTGCTGTGACTGATTCTTGACGGGCCGCACCTGGCGTGGCTGCGGCCTGGATCGGCGTCGCCGTGCCGGGCATCTCTCCAGGGACCGCGGGCATGGTAGCGGGGGTTGGGGCACTCGCGCTGGCAGGGGCATTAAATGACTCACCCCTCAGCAGCATCTCCGGTGTTCTGGCGGTCGCTGCTTCGCGCGTCGCTTGCCGGATCTGCTGCATCACCTCCGCCTGCAGCCTTTCACACCACTGGTCCATCTCCCAGCCCCACCAGTCAGCGGAGTCTAGCTCTGGATCGCTGCGTGTGGACGCCATTCTCTCTGCGTCTCCTTCCGCACGATCTCCCAGCAGCAGGCTCGTCGCTTCTTCTAGTAGCAGACTTTTGATGTTGCTCAGCAGCAGGCTGGTAACTTCCCGCTCCTTCATCCTGTCAGCCATCCTCCCGACCTCAGCCTTCAGCTCAGCGGCGGTCACAGGCCTGATCCAGGTGAGCTCTTCCTGGCCTCCGCTTACAGGAGGCATTTTCTCTCTCTGCTGGTCTGGCATTTTGACTTGTTCTGCCAGCCGGCCAGCTTTTCTAGGCGCCATTTCTTCTTCTTCCGCCTTCTATGGCGGGCACCGCTTCGCGCTCTTTTCTTGGACAAGGGGGCGGGGCTTCTCTTCGCGCCCTTTCTTCTTTCACGCCCCCTTTCTTCCCGCTCTCAGCAGCGCTAATGGCGGCGGTTTCTCAGTAAAGTACACAGTCTGTCACACGGTTCTCCAGGCGCACAGTACCCGGTTAGACCGGGCACGAAATCCTGTTCGTGACGCCAAAAGTTGACTCGCCCACCCCAGGGCTATGGGACACCCGGTGCCGGGCCGGACTAGTCCGGAGGTAGTCAGTGGTGGCGGGGCCCGGCTCCGTGGCCCTGGTGGGTGTCAGTAGAATATGTGGCTTGCTGAATAAAGGTTGTGTTCGTGACGCCACCTGTGGTATGCAGCTATTAAGCCGCCGCTGCTGTGTGAGGCCTCCGGGGTGATGATATGGCAGCAATGGTGGTACTGGTCCCCACAGGTGGAGCGGAGCCCCGGGGCACAGTTGGTGCTTGTGAGTGTCTATGCAGCGGAAATAACAGAGACCACTTCAAGGGTGCAGTTCAAGTTCTTTACTCACAGTTCTTGTCACAGCTGTAGGGACCCTCAGACTGCTGGGACCACTGTCAGGGACCTCCGCCGTTTCTGGGTGATTCAGAGAGTAAAAGCCGGTATCCTTCTCTTAGTGTCTCTTTCTTCTGCTGTCTTCCTTAGCCTTGCCTTTGTTAGGATGGACCTGGCTTGGCCTCCACTACAGCCTCCAGGCTGGGGGGTCACCTGTCGGCTGATTACCCCTTTTCTGGAAGTCTGCTATGGGTTCTGGCCCTGGGAGCTTACAACGTCCCTGGGCCTCGGTTTTTACTGTTTGGAGATGATTTTGCACTCCTCCAGTCTCTAGGGACCGTCCCCTGTCGCAGCTTAATCCCTCCACCGATGTTACTGTGGAACAGGCCACCGCAGCCTACAACTACCCGTGGCACTTCTAGGGCCCTCTCTCCTTGGTACCTCTAGGCCTGCTCGTGATACTTCCAGGACTACCCGCGGCCCTGCGACTCCTTCTGTCTCTTACGTGGTGTCACCTGGACCTCTGGGTCCCAGGGTCTTCACCAGGAAGCGTCTCCTTCTGTTTCTCTGCTCCTGTCTGACTTGGAGCTTTCTTTCCTTCTTTCTTTCCTTCTTTCTTTCCTCCTCCTTGCCTGCCTCCAGCAGGCCTCCTCCTCCCTCCTTTCTCTCGTTCTTCTTCTCCAACTACATGCTGCTTCTCTCACTCCCTGAGGTAGACTGAAACTAACTTGACCTTCCTATCTCTGTCTGCTCTCTGGTGGCTCCTCCCACCTCCCCAGTTGCTAAGCTACCACCCTATGGGAGCAGGGATGGGTCTTACAGCCCCTCTCAGCATGCAGCATGGAAGGGTTGCCTGCCACTTTCCCTGGTCCCAGTATGTACCTAACAATGGGTGTAGTGTGGATTTACCAGGGGACCGGAGTTCACTCTCTTCCTCTCCCAGAATGGGGCATCACACCGCTGGTGGGGTGCAATGACCTGTGGCGACGGAAGCCTCAGGGGCGCCACAATACCCCACTTTTTTTTAGCTTTTTACAGGTCTTTTGCCAGACTTCTGCAGCCATGAACCCACCGGAGTATTTGGCAATAGTGTCAAGAGGGAGAAGACCCAAAAAATACAGATTCTAGAGATGAGGAGGAAAAGCAGGAAATATGGACCAGAAGATGTAAGGACTGTTATGGGACTCATCATTACTCTAGGACTCATACTTTGATGACTTTTATGCTGTTTCTGTCATGACGGGGCAGAATGACGCCCAGCATGTGGCAAAAGGTAGTGAAGTAACCAGGGAAAAAGGTACAAAGGGGACCTGACAATAGGGACAACCAAAGGTAAGAGAGACCCTGGACGGAAGAGCATGTAGGGTCTGATAACTCACACAAATATTGCAGATAGACACAAAATCAACCACGTCCTGATGCAACCTTGGCCATCAAAAATGTTGAGAAAGGAGGTCCAAAGTTGCTTTATAGGGTAACCTAGCAAAGGTCATGACAGGGCAGAATGACACCCAGCAGGCTGGGGAAAGGTAAGGAAGTATGGGTGACCCCCTAAATACTCACCTGAGACTGAACCCTGCACTCCCTATTGTTCCTAGGCAGGTCCTTCCCCTCCATGTGCGATCATGTGCCTAAACGCTGGCTGTCCCTTGGCTAGCGCTGGCTAGTGAGCTGGGCAGCAAGACGCTAGTCTTACTACTAAGATAAACAACACTGGGGGCGTGGCTTGAGCTTGATGGCAGGCAGACGTGCTCTGTAGGAGCTCTTGCAAGCTGAGGTGGCAAATAACATAGCAAAACCCACCTGGCACTCTCTAACATGCCGGGGAAGAGAGGCACAGCACCACAGACCGGACCACCAGCCCTGAGAAGCAGCAGCGCAGCAGTGGATCGTCTGTTCAAAGGGGGGAAGCTCTCTCCGGTCTCCAGGCCTGCTCCAGTAATGGCACCTGCATCCATGAGGCAGGGGCCTGCAGCAACAGCAGCCGTCAGTGGTGGCAGCGGGACAGAAGTGGCGGTGGCGATGCATGGCGTGCAGGTACAGGGCGGTACCGTCAGAGATCAGCTGGGACCGAGATCTCTGCTTTCGTCACAGAGACCAGTGGTGCAGGGGTATACAGGAGGTGAGGCTGCTGCACAGAATACTCAGAAGGAGGGGGGCGGTGGAGTTCAGGCCCCACAGCAGAGCTTGATGAGCCAGGCTGGTGAAGAGAGCAGGAGTCTGGGCACTGATGGAGATATTCATGGGGGTAATGAATGCAGGGCCTCCCAGGCACGTCAGGCATACCTCCCAACTTTTAAAGAAGGAAAAGAGGGACAAAGTTTGCGGCGCGCACAGCGCGCCGCGGCAAATTTTTAGGCCACGCCCCCTAACCACACCCATTTCACAGTCACGCCCATATCCACTCCCCATCCACACCCATTCAGCACAAACACGCAGGCAGCCGGCGGGCCTCCAGCACGGACACGCAGGCAGCCGGCGGGCCTCCAGCACGGACACGCAGGCAGCCGGCGGGCCTCCAGCACGGACACGCAGGCAGCCGGCGGGCCTCCAGCACGGACACGCAGGCAGCCGGCGGGCCTCCAGCACGGACACGCAGGCAGCCGGCGGGCCTCCAGCACGGACACGCAGGCAGCCGGCGGGCCTCCAGCACGGACACGCAGGCAGCCGGCGGGCCTCCAGCACGGACACGCAGGCAGCCGGCGGGCCTCCAGCACGGACACGCAGGCAGCCACAGTGAGGCGGCCGGTCGCCTTCACAGACAGGCGGCCGGCCGCCTTCACAGACAGGCGGCGGGCCGCCCGCACAGAGAGGCGGCCAGCCGCCCGCAGAGAGAGGCGGCCGGCCGCCCGCACAATGAGGCGGCGGGCCGCCCGCACAGACAGGCGGCGGGGGGCGCCCGCACAGACAGGCGGCAGGGGGGCGCCCGCACAGACAGGCGGCAGGGGGGCGCCCGCACAGACAGGCGGCAGGGGGGCGCCCGCACAGACAGGCGGCAGGGGGGCGCCCGCACAGACAGGCGGCAGGGGGGCGCCCGCACAGACAGGCGGCAGGGGGGCGCCCGCACAGACAGGCGGCAGGGGGGCGCCCGCACAGACAGGCGGCAGGGGGGCGCCCGCACAGACAGGCGGCAGGGGGGCGCCCGCACAGACAGGCGGCGGGGGGCGCCCGCACAGACAGGCGGCGGGGGGCGCCCGCACAGACAGGTGGCGGGCCGACCGCACAGACAGGCGGCCGGCCGACCGCACAGACAGGCTCCGGCCGGGGGTGAGGGGGGAGGGAGGGAAATCAGCGCTGGGGAGATTAGTTTACTGTACCAGCAGCAGCACAGGCAGCGCTCCTCTCTATGCCACGTCTACTAGGATGGTAGGAGGGAAAAGCAGGGAGGCGGAGAGAGAGTGGGTGGGCGGAGCCCGGGAGCCGGCCGTCCCGCCCGTGGCAACGGGACAAACAACGTAAAGCGTGAAAGTCCCGCTGTATCCGGGACGGTTGGGAGGTATGCAGCATGTTAGAATGTGTACATAAGATCCCGCTGGTGGTGGCCGCAGCTTATAGGCCCCAAATCTGGTGACAGGTTCCCTTTAAAGTGAACCTGTCAGGTGCAATATGCACTCAGAGCCAGGAGCAGTTCTGGGTGTATATTGCTAATCCCTGCCTAACCGTCCCTGTATACGCTAGCATAGATAAAGAGATCAAGAACAAATATTTTTAAAGATCTTATATCTTATGCTAATGAGCGCGGGGACTAGTCACAAGGGCGTTACTTCACTTGGCTAGTCGGCTCGCATAGCATGTTAGCATGTTATTACGCCCCTGTGTGAGTACTAACACGCTATGTGAGCCGACTAGCCAAGTGAAGTAACGCCCTTGGGACTAGTCCCCGCGCTAATTAGCATAAGATATAAGCTCTTTAAAAATACTTTTTCTATAGATGCCTTTATCTATGCTAGTGTATACAGGGACAGTTAGGGAGGGATTAGCAATATACACCCAGAACTGCTCCTGGCTCTGAGTGCAGATTGCACCTGATAGGTTCCCTTTAAAGGGAACCTGTCACCAGAAATTTAGCAAAAAAAATAAAAGATTCCCCTCTGCAGCTCCTGGGCTGAATTCTGGAAAGGTTCCTGTTGCTATTGTGCCCCCTTTGAGACCTAAAATAATACTTTATGAAGTCTTACCTTTTTGTATGCAAATCTGTTTTTATGGTCACGGGGGCGGGCTGTCTGGCGTCCGTTATTCCCCCTCCTGCCGCTGTACGCCGTCCCCCATTGCTCATTTCCATACATGAGGACGCCTTCCTCATGTAACTGTCCTCCTGAAGTTTTGTGCATGCCCAGTGCCACTCTCGCGGGAGTAAGCACTGTGCAAAGTGTGAACGCTTTTGAGGTGATTGCGCAGGCGCGAGATTATGGGCGGCGCTGTGATTGTCATCAGCAGCGTCATCCAAGTACCCACCCATAATCTCGTGCCCGCGCTTCTCACTCTGTCTCCACCGTTATGCGCAAGCACTGGCCATATGAACCACGTTACCTATTACCATGGGCGCGAGATTATGGGCGGCGCTGTGATTGTCATCAGCAGCGTCATCCAAGTACCCGTCCATAATCTCGTGCCCACACTTCTCACTCTGCCTCCACCGTTATGCGCAAGCACTGTCCATATGAACCACGTTACCTATTACCATGGGCGCGAGATTATGGGCGGCGCTGTGATTGTCATCAGCAGCGTCATCCAAGTACCCGCCCATAATCTCGTGCCCGCGCTTCTCACTCTGTCTCCACCGTTATGCGCAAGCACTGGCCATATGAACCACGTTACCTATTACCATGGGCGCGAGATTATGGGCGGCGCTGTGATTGTCATCAGCAAAGTCATCCAAGTACCCGCCCATAATCTTGTGCAAGCAGTAATAGGTAACATGGTTCATATGGCCAGCACTTGCGCATAACGGCGGAGTCAGAGGGAAAAGTGCGGGCACGAGATTATGGGCGGGTACTTGGTTAACGCTGCTGATGACAATCACAGCGCCGCCCATAATCTCGTGCCTGCGCAATCACCTGAAAAAGCGTTCACATGCGCAAAACTTCGGGAGGACAGTTACATGAGGAAGGCGTTCTTGTGTATGTAAATGAGCAATGGGGGACTGCGTAAAGCGGCAGGAGGGGGAATAACGGACGCCAGACAGCCCGCCCCCGTGACCATAAAAACACATTTGCATACAAAAAGGTAAGACTTCATAAAGTATTTTTGTAGGTCTCAAAGGGGGCACAATAACAACAGGAACCTTTCTAGAAGCAGCCCAGGAGCTGCAGAGGGGAATCTATTACTTTCATTGTGAAATTTCTGCTGACATGTTCCCTTTAACTGGTAGGGGAGCCAGGATAAAGCAGAGCTGAAGCTGTTGGGAAGCTAGGACCCAGCAGCTCTGCTCCACAGGCAGGAGACCACTGATCGGTAATAGAAGCCTGCAGATGTCACTCTGCATAGGTTATTGTCACTGCTATCTGCAGGAGAGAGAAGTGCTGATTGCACGGTCTCCTCAGCTTCCTGACTCCCCGCGTGTCTGCAGCAGTGAGAAGCCGCACACGGGGAGTCAGAGAACAGCTGCAGACAAACGCAGGCTCCGGGACTGGGGGGGTCGGCTCTGGTGCAGGGGGGGGGGCTCTGCTGCAGGGGGGGGGGTCGCTCTGCTGCAGGGGGGTCGCTCTGCTGCAGGGGGTGATTCATACCTCAGCAGCAGTCACAGGAGTAGGTGCGCGCTCGGCTCTGTAATGAATAGTAGAAGGGAGAAACAGCGAGGCGGGGCTACAGTGGGTGGGTGGAGCCGGGACAAACAGCCTCACGGGCGGGATCCGGGATCAAAGGCTCAGAAGAGGGACTGTCCCGCTGTATCCGGGACGGTTGGGAGGTATGCGTCAGGAGTTGTCAGGCTCCCAAAGCAGTCAATCCCCACACAGTCAGGGGAACCAAAATGGAGGTCAGCTCACACAAGGAGTTAACCCAGGAAGCTCCACTGTGGATACAGAGCGCATCCTGCAGCTGCTGGCTGCTCTCCCCACCAAACATGACCTGGACAATCTAGTTACTAAAATGGAGGCGGCACATGAGAGGGCTCTGTCCATTGTGAAAGGGGACATTGATGCTCTGGATACACGCACCACTGCAGTGGAGAATGATGTGTTTACACTATTTGAAAGAGTTAACACACTGGAGCAAACTCTATCCAAAGCCAGTACACACCTGCAAAATGTCGCCATCCTGTTAGATGATCAAGAAAACAGGGGGAGGCGAAATACTATTCGTTTAAAAGGCATCCCAGAAGAGATAGCAGCAGCTGCCCTCCTTAAGTCTGTAACTTTAATTTTCAACAAAGTGATGGGAGCTGCAGAGGACTCCACTTATGTGATCGACAGAGTCCACAGAGTGTTCCGCCAGGGGCCGGGTGACACAGCACAGCCGAGAGATGTTCTGTGCAGACTGCATTACTACACGGATAAAGAAGCCATACTGAGGAAGGCATGGGTCCATGGAACCGTCTCTTACAAAGGGTCTGAAATCAAGCTTTTTCCTGACATATCAGCCAGAACCCTGTATATGAGGCGTCAGCTCCTCCCTATTCTACAAAAAATTAAAGAGAAAGGAGCATCTTACAGATGGGGACATCCATTTCACCTAATAGTACGCCACAATGGAGACCAATATCTGCTGAAGCGGCCGGAGGAGGTGGAGGGTCTCTTCCAATTTCTTGATACACCGGCAGTAGAGATCCCTAACTGGCTACATATGGACAGACCCGTCGGGTTACCTCAAAGAAGAAGAGAAGGTGGACGCCGCCGTGCAAGACCTCAGAAGAGTTCCAGGGATCCCAAGCCGGCCAGAGAATCTTCCCAGGAGGAGCCAGATTGAAGACTTGGGTCTGATTGTGGTTTTCTATCTTGTGGTGGGGGGAGCGGGAGATGTGGGAGGATGGCCCCATATAGGCCGGACGCGAACTTAAATATTGGGTTAATTGCTACTTGAAATGTATTTGTCTCTCTTTTCTCGGGTGGCAGGGAGAGAGGTGGAGAGATTATTATTTCCCCTCTATGCTCTCTTTTATCAGTTTGTGTTCCTCCCTTTTCTCTCTTTCTCTCCCTCTTCTCTCTCTCTCTCTTCCCTCTCTTTCTCCTCTCTTCTTGCTCCTCCTTTTCTCTCTCGTCCCTTTCTCTCTTTCTTCTCTCTCTCTCTGCTCCGTCATTTTTCTTTCGCCCCTTTTTCTCTCTTCCTCCACTCTCTCTCTTCTTTATCTTTTTCTCCCCTTTCTTCCCCTTTTCTATCTCTTTCGCTCTCCCTTTCACACCCCCTCTCTTTGTCTCTCTCTCCCCCTAAGGGGGTCTCACATGGACCCTTCAATTGATAATGTTGATGGATAGTCTGATAAACGTGTTGTTCTTCTAAGAAATGTGCCTCTCACTGCCCTGTCGTGTAACGGGGGGGTGAGACGTGGGTTTTCAGTTTACTATAATATTGTCATTTCTGCCTCGAGCTTGTTTAGCTTTTGCCCTTGGTCTTCCACGCACCCCAAGGGTGGTTCTCCCAGCTGGAGAGCACCAGGTCTCTAAGTTCTTCAGAGACTGCATAGTTTTATTGTGTGAAACTTACTGGCCATTCCTTTAGGCCAGCTGTTACTGTTCATATTTTCTGTCTGCTAATACTTATCGCTTTTTTTTTTTTTTTCTTTCTCTCTCTCTGCTCTTTCATCTCTGCTGCTAGTTCTTTTTTCTACCTGATTCTTGATCCCCCCCACCCGATCCTTACCCCACTTTCCCGTATCCGGTCAGTGTTTTGTAGGGGGTTCAACACTGTTTCTGACCCAACATGCATAAACCAGGGAACTCTGAGGTGAAATGTGGGACATTGAATGTGAAAGGTTTACATAGCCCGGGTAAGAGGTCTATCCTGGCAAATACGTTAAAAAAAATGGGGGTCCAAATTGCTTTCTTGCAAGAAACGCATCTGTGCAAACATAAACCGTTTAAATTGACATCACGCTGGTTCCCTGAGGCGTATCATAGCTTCTCGCCGGATCCGAAGTCCCGAGGTACTAGTATTCTTGTCTCGCGCTCCATCCCTTGGGAATTCATGGACTCTCGCAGTGATGACAGGGGACGGCTATTGTTGGTGAAGGGCAGGATCGCTACGCATATTTACACATTAGCTTCTATATACCTCCCCAATGTGGGGCAAATTGATACCCTGGCTGGATTTGTTGAAACTATGGAGGATTTCGTGGAGGGGACACTCATTATGGGGGGGGATTTCAATATCGCTCTAAACCCAGCTCAGGACACCTCCTCGGGGGCCTCTGCACATCCTACATCAGCCCTCCGCAGGCTGCGGTACTTATTACATGAGCAGCAGCTCGTGGACACATGGAGATTGTTGCACCCGTCTGACAGGGACTACTCTTTCTATTCAAATGCACATGGGGTATACTCCAGATTGGACTACTTTTTTGTAAAACATAAAGACCTCGAAAGGATCTCCAAAGCCCAGATAGATAGCATAACATTCTCTGACCATGCACTTTGCACTGTGTCTATGGTGCTACAGTCTCCGTTTCCACAGCAGTGGCAATGGAGACTGAACACTTCCCTACTGGAGGACCCTGAAAGCCTTCAGTCAGTACAGAACTCCCTGACTGAATACTTTACGTTGAACGCGGGTGGGGATACATCACCAACGACGGTCTGGGAGGCCCACAAATGTGTTATTCGAGGGGTTCTCATACAGCAAGGGGCAAGAAGAAAGAGGGAAAGGGAACTAGAGGTCAACAGACTGCTAACACAGCTGAGAGATCTGGAGACACAACATAAGCAGATGCCCTCGGCGGAGGTGGGGGGAACCTTATTCAAAGTCCGGGATGAGCTACGGAAACTACTCAACAGCAAGGCAAAAGGGGTCCTCAATAGATGCCGTAGACATTTTTATGAATACGGGAACAAGTGTAGCAAGACATTAGCGAGAGCACTCAGACAACAACAGGCGACAACCTTTATATCAAAAATTTCCCCTACACACCCTCAGGGATCAATATTACATTCTTCGGCAGAAATTGCGGAGACGTTCCAAAAATTCTATGCATCCCTATATAATTTAGAGACACATGACCCCACTTTGTCAAAATCATCTATTAAAAGTAAAATTTCAGAGTACATCAGAGAAGCAAAAATGCCGCGGTTGACAGACTCCGAGATAGCCGCATTGGAAACTCCAATTTCAAATCAAGAGCTGGTGGACGCAATAGGGTCATCCAAATCGGGAAAGGCACCTGGGCCTGATGGACTCCCCCTCGTATACTACAAAAAACTTAAGGAGATTATATCCCCACACCTCCTGTCAGCCTTTAATTCTAGGGCTTCAGAGGGCTCAACTCCCAATGCAGATTCATTGAGAGCACACATCACGGTAATACCTAAGATGGGGAAAGACCCAACACAATGTGCTAGCTATCGCCCGATATCCCTGTTGAATGTGGATACAAAATTATTTGCTAAAATCCTTGCAAGCAGGCTGGCACCTCTGATCTCTCAAATAATCCACCCAGATCAGGCAGGGTTTATGGCGGGTCGTGAGGCACGTGATAACACAGTTAAGGCCATTAATTTGATATATAAAGCTAAAAGTGGGGGTCTACCCTCTATCCTGCTGTCAACTGATGCCGAAAAGGCTTTTGATAGAGTGGATTGGACCTTTATGGAAGCCACGCTCGGGTGTCTGGGGTTCGGAAGTGGAATGATGGGTTGGATCATGTCTTTATACTCGGTACCCTCGGCGAGAGTCCGAGTGAATGGGATTCTGTCGGACCCATTTAAAATATCTAATGGCACCCGTCAGGGATGTCCGCTGTATCCCTTAATCTTCATCTTGACGCTAGAACCCTTCCTCAGACACGTACGAGCCAACTCAGATATTGCGGGTATTGGGGTGGGCCATGTTACGCACAAAGTAGCTGCATATGCGGACGATCTCCTGTTTTTCGTTTCAGCCCCCAAGATCTCCCTGCCCAACTTAATGAGGGAATTCCGGAGATACTCCAGTTTATCAAATTTCAAGATAAATTTCACGAAATCTGAGGCCCTTAACATAAATCTCTCATCCAAAGAGGTGGAAGAGTTGAAGGGATCGTTTAATTTCCGATGGGCATCCCAATCTCTAAATTACCTGGGGATACGGCTGACTGGGGATCTCGGTCTGCTCTACTCTCAGAATTTCCCGTCTCTGCTGTCTTCCATTAGGCGAGACTGTGACAGATGGGGGAAATCATTATTCTCTTGGTTTGGCAGAAGCCAGATTTACAAAATGAATATTTTACCTAGAATTCTATATCTACTGCAGGCGCTCCCAATCAAAATACCCTCAGGATTTTTCAAATCTCTGGAGTCCATTCAGTCCTCCTTCATTTGGGCAGGTAAATCGGTACGAATAAAAAGAGCTATTTTGCACAGGACCAAGTGTAGCGGGGGGATTGGGCTGCCAGACATGAGAAGGTATCATTTAGCAGGTCATCTAACTAGAATGATTGATTGGTGCAGGAACGGGTCTCAAAAGGCTTGGATACAAATTGAACAGTCCTTTTCCCCAATTCCCCTCAACAAATTGCCATGGGTGCTCTCGGAGGTCCCTGCAAGCTTGAAAACACATCCAACTATCGGGTCAACTGTGAAATACTGTAATACGGGGAAGGTGCAATCAGAAATGTTACCCAGGCAATCGAGCTTGACGCCAATCCTGAGCCATCCTGCCTTTGAGCCAGGCAGAGCGGATCCAGTTTTTCAGTCTTGGGTTCGGGGCGGGGTGGATCGGGTAGAGGACTTTGGAAACCGGGACACCTGGCCGTCGGTAGAGGGATTGGCAGCTAAACAGGATCCCAGCTCACTTGGTCATTGGAGATGCTTGCAACTGGCACACTTTTTCAGTAGCCTTCCAGCCAGATCCCTCTTTCAGCGACCCAAGACACAGTTTGAACAAATATGTATGGGACCAGGCACGATACGGCATTCTCTTTCGGCAGTATATTCGCTCTTATCTTCGCCCCCGGACCAACAAATCCCCCCTTTTGCTTCACAGTGGGAACGGGATCTGGGAATCCAGCTGACACCAACACAGTGGGAAAGGGTCTTCAGATTGGCGCACACATCCTCCATCAGCTCCAGGTTTCAAGAGGCTAGCTACAAGCTGCTAACCAGATGGTACAGAGTACCTTCGAGGTTACATGCAATGTTCCCAACGGTTGATCCCATGTGCTGGCGGTGTGGCACAGCAGAGGGCAACATTCTACACGTGTTCTGGGAATGTGAGGCGATCCGGCCCTTCTGGAGGGGAGTGTCTGATATCATTTCACGGGTGACGGGTGGAGAGGAGGAATTGGGACCTGCTGCCGCCCTGTTACATCACTGCGGGACTTCTGAAAAAATATACAAAAAATCTCTGAGGAAATTCCTCATCATGGCGGCGAGAGTGTGCATCCCAGAGAGATGGAGGAGCACGGCACCCCCCTCGCTGGTTCAATGGATCAATAAGGTCAATGACCTCATGTATATGGAGGATCTAACTTCATCATTACACAACTCATATGAGAAATTTTGGGCCACGTGGAGGGAGTGGATGGACTTCCAGCACTCGGAGGACTGTGGTGCTCTGGTGGGCAGTGTTGAGGCGGCTGAGGGAACCACAGAAGGTAGTACATAAGCGGATCCCCAGACCCCCCCCACCCCTTGTTACCCTCACCTGGCCCCTCCACCTCCCAGCCCCCCCACCACCCCTTCTTACCCTCACCTGGCCCCTTCACCTCCCAGCCCCCCCACCCCTTCTTACCCCCACCTGGCCCCTCCACCTCCCAGCCCTCCCCCCCCACCACCCTCCTCCTTTTCCCCAGTTTCTCACTCTTTTCTATTCTCTGTTTTATTTCTCTTGCTTTCTTTCTGGTCTTTTCCTCTTTCGCTTCTTACTATTCTTGGTGAGTTACGTATGTTACCTGTTAAATGTGAATTTATTCTTTGAAAAAGCTAGATGGAACCTTGAATGTCTATACACCTGAAAGGGGGCATTTGCGGGGACATTTTCTGTCACAATGTAAAAATGTAAAGTGTGCCTTATGTCCTATTTTTTGGTGTGTTGAATGTATCTTACAAAGGTCCATTTGATCTTAAGAACTGTTACGTGTACTGTTAAAGGATTACATTTATAAATAAAAGAATTTGAAAAAAGATAAACAACACTGGCAGAGAGACAAACAAAAGGGAATAAAATAACAAATGGAAATCCACAGCTTCCATGGGGATAACTTCTCCTAGGAGGTCAGCATAGAAGAACTATAACTGGCATATGGGAGAGTAATTAGTGAGTTTAAGTAATGAAAGAGAATAGCAGCAAGGTGCAGTGATATGGAAATTCTAGTTTTTACCAAAGAAGAACGGACAACAACTTGATTTAGGCAGGCTTCTTTATTTCTGGCTAGCCACAGAGACAAGGTCTAACAGCTTATCTCATGAAATACATTTACATCTCAGGTTTTTATAGGCATTATTTACGTCATGAAATACAGGCAATTATATATGTAAGAATTAACAGGAAGCTTGCCTGACCACAGAGCATAATGGTTTTCTGTTGCAACCTATCTAGATTGTGGTTATTTGTATCAGAGAGGTTTAGTTGCAGATTTTCTCAAATTTTACAAAGGAAATAGTTTTATTTTCTAACAGCCAAAAGTTACATAAAGGGAACCTGTCACCACTGTTTCGGTGTACAAGCTGCGGCCACCACCACCGGGCCCTTATATACAGCATTCTAAGGGGTACTTTGCACACTACGATATCGCAGGTGCGATGTCGGTGGGGTCAAATCGAAAGTGACGCACATCCGGCGTCGCTGTCGATATTGTAGTGTGCAAATCCTTTATGATACGGTTAACGAGCGCAAAAGCGTCGTTATCGTATCATCGGTGTAGGGTCCGACATTTCTATAATGTAGCTACAGCGACGGTACGATGTTGTTCCTCGTTCCCCTGCGGCAGCACACATCGCTGTGTGAGAAGCCGCAGGAGCGAGGAACATCAGCTTACCTGCGTCACCGCGGCTCACGCCGGCTATGTGGAAAGGAAGGAGGTGGGCGGGATGTTAACGTTCCGCTCATCTCTGCCCCTCCGCTTCTATTGGCCGCCTGCCGTGTGACGTCGCTGTGACGCCGCATGACCCGCCCCCTTAGTAAGGAGGTGGTTCGCCGGCCAGAGCGACGTCGCAAGGCAGGTGAGTGCATGTGATGCTGCCGTAGCAACAATGTTCGCTACGGCAGCGATCACAAGATATCGCTGCTGCGACGGGGGCGGGGACTATCGCACTCGGCATCGCAAGCATCGGCTTGAGATGTCGTAGTGTGCAAAGTACCCCTAACATGCTGTATATAAGAGCCCAGTCCGCTATGAGAACATAAAAAACACTTTATAATCTAATATATAAAGCTGAATGTGTGTATGTACAGTGTGTGTGTGTGTGTGTGTGTGTGTGTGTGTGTATGTCCGGGATTGGCATCTGCACCATCGCAGCTACAGACACAAAATTTTTCACATTCACAGTTCTGAGAGCGTCATAGGCTATGTTTTGAGGGGAAATTTTAACCCCGCGCTTTACAGTTATTCACCAAAAAACCTGCCTCCATTAAAGCGAATGGAGCTGGGAGTCACAGTGCAGCCACAACTTCAGAAGAATGCGCAGCCACGCCCTTAAATGGAATGTTGGCGTGTCACAATGCAGCCAGGGAAAGAGACAGACACAGACAGGCAAAGAAACATACATAAACAGGGTAAGAGACAGACACAAAGAGACAGACATAGATAAAGAGACAGACTGACAGGTAAAGAGACAGACAGGGAAAGAGAGGGAAAGAGACAGACAGGGTAAAAGACAGACAAAGTCAGGTAAAGAGACAGACAAAGAGACAGACACAGGAAAAGAGACAGAGGGAAAGAGGGAAGGAGACAGACAGGGAAAGAGAGGGAAAGAGACAGACAGGGAAAGTGACAGAGATAGATAGACAGACAGGGAAAGAGATAGACAGACTGGGAAAGAGATTGAGACAGACGGAGAAAGAGACAGAGACAGAGACAGTCAGAGACAGACAGGGAAAGAGACAGACAGACAAAGAGATAGAGAGAGAGACAGAGAGATATATACAGAGGGGGAGACAGACATTATAATTACATTTATATCTATTTGTTTTGTGGTTTTTGTGTGCAGAATACATTTTTGTTAATACAGTCTACTTTGTTAACAGCAGTTATTAACCCGGGCGAAGGCGGGAAGTACAGCTAGTAGTTACCTAAAAGTCGCGCGGTTGGCTATATGGGCGTCTCCGTTGTCCGGTGCCGGCGCCGCCTCTTTCGGCCATCTTCGTTCTCTTTCTGAAGCCTGTGTGCATGACGCGTCTACGTCATACACACTCGCCAGTCCTGCGCAGGTGCACTACAATACTTTGATCTGCCCTGCTCAGGGCAGATCAAAATGCGCCTGCTCAGGACCTGAATGCCGGCAAGTGTGGATGACGTCGGACACTTCATGTACCGCGGCTAGAGAAGAAGGAGAACAAAGATGGCCAAAAGAGGCGGCTCCGGCACCGGAGGACGGAGACGCCCATATGGCCAACCGCGCGACCATTAGGTATGTATTATAAAGTGTTTTTTATGTTCTCACAGTGGTCTGGGCTCTTATATACAGCATGTTAGAATGCTGTATATAAGAACCTGGTGGTGGTGGTCGCAGCTTATACGCTAAAAACGTGGTGACCGGTTCCCTTTAAAGCTTTAAATCAATTAATTGATTATATAGTCTAGGCGAAAGGCCACAGGGTTAATGATGGCAACAACTTTATAAGGACCAATGAATCTAGGAACCAGTTTCCAGGAAGGAACTTTTAACTTAATATTTCTGGTACATAACCACACATAGTCATTCACACACAGGTCCGGACCTGGCATCATTTTTTTATCAGTCATGCATTTATATTTGTGCCCCATAACCTTCAAAATGTTCTATACCTCTTGCCATACAGAAGACAGTATATACTCTGGACCACCTGCAAAGGGGTTGTTATCAGATATAGGGGCAGCTGAGGAACGGTGGCACCACTGGTTGCTATATTAGGGTTCTTAGGGGATAATACTTTAGGGTATTGTTAGGATTGTTGCTGATCCTTTTTCCCTTGCGGTATCTTCTATATTATTATCTTTGCATATATTATCAGTATTTTTTTCATTTTATTAGTTCAGGGGTATGCTATCCACATCCCTTTTTTAATAATTCATTATTAAAAATTATCTATATATATAATTGCCTTATTCTGTCTGTCTGTCTGTCTGTCTTGCTCCAAAATTGTGTCCTTACGGTGACACAAAGCTGATTGGCCGCTGGTCTCGCCATGGCCCCGCCCCCCTGCACGGATTGGCCGCTCGCCTCGCCTCGGCTCCGCCCCCCACGGATTGGTCGCTCGCCTCGGCCTGGCCCCGCCCTCCGCATGGATTGGCCACTCGCCCCGGCCCTCCGCACGCATCGCCAGACATAACCTTGCGCTGCTGGGATCGTGACGGAGACGGTGAACGCTGGTAACCATTATACACATCGGGTAACTAAGGTCCCTTAATTACCCGATGTGTATCATAGTTACCAGTGTACACCGGCTCCGTCACGATCCCAGCAGCGTCAGACATAACCTTGCGATGCTGGGATCGTGACGGAGCCGGTGAACGCTGGTAACGATTATACACATCGGGTAACTAAGGTCCCTTAGTTACCCGATGTGTATCATAGTTACCAGCGTACACCGGCTCCCGGTACACATGTGCAGGGAGCCGGCATTATACTCCTCTCCCCCCAGGACTACTCCTCCTATTATAGTCCTCCTATTATACTCCTCTCTGAGTATAATAGGAGAACTATTATAGCATGGGGGATGGAGCACGATGGGGTGCACAGCATGGGGGATGTAGCACGATGGGGGGTGCGCAGCATGGGGGATGGAGCACGATGGGGAGTGCGCAGCATGGAGGATGGAGCACGATGGGGAGTGCGCAGCATGGGGGATGGAGCACGATGGGGGGTGCGCAGCATCGGGGATGGAGCACGATGGGGAATGCGCAGCATAGGGGATGGAGCACGATGGGGTGTGGGCAGCATGGGGGATGGAGCACGGTGGGGGGTGCGCAGCATGGGGGATGGGGCACGATGGGGGGTGCACAGCATGGGGGATGGAGCACGATGGGAGGTGCACACCTCCCCCCAACACACACAGACAACACACCACACACACACTGGGAACCACAAACACAGACACCCACACACACAGACAACGCCGCACACACACAACACCCAACACACAAACACCGCGGCATACATAAATATACGCACATACCGCACAACACACACATTGCACAAAACATACCTCCCCCCAAAACACACCACACCCACACAAACCGCGCAACACACACACACACAATGCTACAGACACACAGCGCTCCACAAACAACGCAACACACGCAACACACATACAACACCGCTCTCACCCCCCGCCACACCCAGATAACACCCAGAACATGTACAGCCCCTACACAAACACTTGGTAACTACACACAACAACATCTATATATATATATATATATAACAAAAATCATACATGAACTACACAATACGTAAATTCTAGAATACCCGATGCGTAGAATCGGGCCACCTTCTAGTATCTTATAAAACCTTTAGGGTACTCTCTTGATTTTTGCATTTAACATAGAAGGCATTATATCTTACTACTGTGTCTGTATGTGTCAAAGAATGTTTTGCAGTGAATAGGGCATTGAGTACTAACATTGGCGCATTTCTGGATAATACTATATTAACCCTCCGTCTTGGAGAGAAGAAATGTGATGCTGAAGTAGATTTCATAATCCCATGCCGAGTTAAAATGCTTTCTCAATTGATGAATAATTCAGTGCAAGGTACTGTAATTGTTGAGTTCCAGTAGGCCAAGAGTTGAGAGATACCTTTGGAGGAGAGACGTCCTGGATGGGCCTGATGGGAAAGAGATGGATGTCTTCGAACTATATTACTGATTTTACTATTCACCCATTACACCCAAAGACCTTGACACCAGATAGTTCAACATATTTTTTGGAATTTTTTGTACTATTAACCAATTACTTTGTTGTGGAATTACACTTGGGCCCCTTATATCCAGCATTGATCAGTGTGGTAAAGCCCTTGGACCTCATACTTCCAATAAAACTGTCATGTGATGTTCGGTTCCAGGCTCATTAGGTGTCATGGTGGTGTCAGGCTTTGTTCACACTGCAGAGGCTGACAGGCAACCTGATGTCTTCTAGTTGTTCAGCCAGAGCTGGGTATCGGCTGTTTCATGGGTACTGTTCCTCAGTCCTGCAGGAGTTAATTCCAGGTTGCTAATTACTAATCACTGCAGTCTCCTTCCTATATAAGATTCTGGATCCTGCTACTCAGTGCCGATAATAGCTCCATCTTGTGCAGCGATACCGGTCTATTGTGGTGATCCAATTTTGGTGATCTGTGGTGTGCTTACCGTGCGTTGTGGAAGTTACCCGGTTGTAGTTTACTTCCTCCCTTTTATGTTATTTTCCCCTGTGCACGTATAATTGCTTCTTTGTGTTTGATTGCCGTGAGTACGAGTTTTGTTTTTTCCCCTGTCCGTGTTTAGTTGTGAGGTTTGTGACTACGGTCCTAGCTCACCCCTTGGGTGGAGGAGGGGAGGGGAGTTACACCAGGATTTGGACAGAAGTTAGGGTCACGCTGGCGACTCAGACCTTGCTACCATCAAGCGTACCTCTGAGGGTCAGCCTAGGTGTCCCTATCCAGTCATCCCATCCCCGTGACAATAAAACAACTGGACTAGAGCTTCCGGAGCTTCAGGAGGAAGTCCAACGTGTAGGAAACAGAGAATTTTCCATCGTCTATCAAACCCGATCCGTATTACGAATACTGGTAATTTTATATCCCTGAACACTCAGTATAATTTGGGACTTAACCAATCTTGTCCCAGCTTGCATACCTTTCCTAGATAGGTTCAGTATGAATTTTCAAAGATGGTTGCCAACTATGACTGTATCAACCAGGTACCTGAGGCCACCATAACACGTTGTGTTTCGAAAATCAGGGATAAAGCAAGGCCCAGAAAGCGGTTTACAGAGAAAGAGGAGAAAATGGTATGCTACTTTCATAGGTGGATTAGGAATGGTTGCAGGTGTCCTTAACACCATAGATGTTCAGACTCTCAGCAGTAGATTGTCTTCCTTAGCTGCCATTGGAGCTGATGCTCTGAATGTTGTGTCGCGGGCGGAGGAGGGGACGCCGCGCTCTCCTTACTGCTCGGGTCCGGCCGCCGCTGCTGCTGCGGCCTGCTGCTGCTCGGTGGCTCGAGCGATGAGCCGGATCCCGGGGACTCGAGCGGCACTCCTCGCCCGTGAGTGAAAGGGGGATTGGTTTTTGGGATTGTTTATTGTCCGTGACGCCACCCACGGTTGTGGTGATCTTTGATAGCACCACCGCTGCTCTGTATGGGGATCCCGGGAGCGATGACGGGGAGCAGCAAAGTTGTTAGTTCTCCCCTCCGTGGGTAGGGGGTGGTTGTCCCGGGGCCCAGTGATAAGATGGGGGATGAGGGATGGCAGGCCCGGTGCGGGGCTTGGTGAGGTGCAGGGTTGCGGGGGCAGCGCTGTGCCTCACGGCATGGTGGTACTCACTCAGCCTGAGACGGTGACACAGTTCTCGGTAAAACACACGGCTGGAAAGACGGTTCCCACGGACGGCTGCTGTTGCTTTTCCCCGGTAGTTAGCGGTGACTGTCTCTTTTCCTGCACCTAAGTCAATGTTGGTAGCGATGGGTTCCCACCGGTAACCCACTCCCCGACCTGGATATGGGCCGGAGGAGCCCCTCTTTGCCCGCAAAGGGATAAATAAAAATGCTTCTTTATTTATATCAACTCGATTAAAAATATATATCCATTTCTCAAGTAAAGACACCGGCTTGTTCACACTGATGCATGGCAGATGTATACTACTACGCGTTTCGGCGGAACGCCTTCCTCAGGTCAGGCCATGACCTGAGGAAGGCGTTCCGCCGAAACGCGTAGTAGTATACATCTGCCATGCATCAGTGTGAACAAGCCGGTGTCTTCACTTGAGAAATGGATATATATTTTTAATCGAGTTGATATAAATAAAGAAGCATTTTTATTTATCCCTTTGGAGTCCAGCTGGATTTTTCCACTGCTTTCTTCTATTATCTTCTCGGCTTGCTGCCGTAATCCGTGCCGGACCAAAGGGGACTAACAGGAGGATATATTCAGGCTTGTCTCTGCAGTGGTGAGCGGTTTTGTTTCTTTTTTGTACTTGCCTCTTTGCCCGCAGGCGCTGGCCCTGAGAAACTGGTGCCTTGGCGGTGGCGGTGTCTCTCGCATACGGTTGGACTGTTGCCTTCAATCGGGACTTAGTTGTTTGGAGACCCAGGAGGTCCCCTTCACTGACGGATTTGGCAAATTCACAGTGCGACTCCTAGCCTTGCCGGGATCCGAAAGGCCCCTGCCACTGGTGCTGGCTTCTCCTTGTGTACCGGTCCGGTACCGCCAGGCCACCACCCGTCCGCGGTCCTTATGGCAACTCCGATCAGCCTCCACTGCAGACGGTCACCGCCGTCTGCTAACCTTGCTGTCTCAGTCCGGGGCACACACCCGGACCAACTTCAGGCTGCTCTTTTTCTACTTTTCTCCTCTTACTTGCTCCTCTACCACTCAACTCCTCTCACTTTTAACTCCCAACCTAATCTGCCTGGTTTTCCCGCCTCCAGGACTGTGAACTCCTTGGTGGGTGGAGCCAACCGCCTGGCCCACCCCCTGGTGTGGACATCAGCCCCTGGAGGAAGGCAACAAGGATTTTAGGTTTAGCTAAGATGTACCTAAGCGGGGTGTAGGGTGTGGTGATGTCATTACCTGTGACCCCTGGCTTGCCCAGGACGTCACAGTTCCCTTAGGCGGGCTTTGCACGTTGCGACATCGCAGGCCGATACTCCGATGTCGCACGCGATAGTGCCCGCCCCCGTCGCAGGTACGATATCGTGTGATAGCTGGCGTAGCGAAAATTATCGCTACGCCAACTTCACACGCACTCACCCGCCCTGCGACCGTCGCTCTGGCTGGCGACCCTCCTCCTTCCTAAGGGGGCGGGTCGTGCGGCGTCACAGCGACGTCACACGGCAGGCGGCCAATAGGAGCGGAGGGGCGGAGATGAGCAGGATGTAAACATCCTGCCCAGCTCCTTCCTTCCGCATATCCTACGGAAGCCGCGGTGACGCCGGTAGGAGATGTTCCTCGCTCCTGCGGCTTCACACACAGCGATGTGTGCTGCCGCAGGAACTAGGAACAACATCGGACCGTCGCGTCAGCGTAATTATGGATTACGCCGACGCTGCAACGATGATATGATTACGACGATTTTGCGCTCGTTAATCGTATAATCAAGCCTTTACACACTATGATATCGCATGCGATGCCGGATGTGCGTCACTTTCAATTTGACCCCACCAACATCGCACCTGCGATGTCGTAGTGTGCAAAGCCGCCCTTAGTCCAAAGTGCCATGCAATGTCAAATGATCATTAACAATCAAAAATATCAAGCCCGTGTATTGGATTACCTCAAAAGCCAAATCAGAACCTTTCAAATGACCTGAGATATTGGTAATGTGACACATCATGGTCTTACTTGTAAAGCCCTACAAGGAGAAATGTACACTAATGCTAACATATGTGGCGCCCCAGGACCTGGTCGCCACAACAGCATTGCCCTCCCAAAGGGTTAATGCTGAGCCTGGAGGTAATTGGGAGGTCCATTGGCCAGCAAGTTTAACATCCAACGCAGTTCTCCCTCCGGCCAGCAGGGGGAGCTCTGAACCTGGGATTCCAGGGAGCATCCCTTAAGTCTGATCTGAGGGAGGAAGTAGTGGTCAGTCTGTAGAGAGCAGTAGGAGTGAACAGACGCAGAGTGAGCTGTCCTGTGGATCTGGGGCCTAGAGCTAGAGTAGCTTGGCCCAGAGAAGCAGGAGTAGCTGAGAGGCAGCGGAGAGACTCGGACATCGGAGTCTGTGGCCACCAGGGCTTAAACATACTCCCTGGTAGCCGAATCCGAAGGGCAGGAGAGCTGCAAGCACCTGGCCCAAAAACATCCCAAAGGTACAGCTGCAGCATCAAGGCCTGGTGTGGACTCCAGCTGAGAAGCACCAGAGAGAGGGCCTGCGCAGCCTGCTACAGAGGGAAAGGGACGTACCATCAGTCCCAGCAGCAAAGAGGGCCATTGCTGGATTCAGAGAATCATAGCAAAGAAAAGTACAGGAGTAGGCCTCATACTCAGCTGGCCAGAAAGATCACCCCAAGTACTTCCAGGCCGACCGGATCCCCATCACCACCTGTAACGGTCTCCCAGGACTGGACTGTTTCCAAAGTAAAAGAGGAAAAGGTAAAGAGACTGTTGTTTGTGCCTGGTTCTTTCATTGCCTGTCGGCCCTGCACCGTGTTAGCCACACAACCCCATAGACTTCCACGAGCACTAACAGTGTCCCCGGGGCTCCGCTCCACCTGTGGGGAGCAGTACCACCATTGCTGCTATAACATCACCCGGAGGCCTCACACAGCAGCGGCGGCTTAATAGCCGCAGACCACAGGTGGCGTCACGAACACAAACTTCATTCATCAAGCCATATATTCTACTGACACCCACCAGGGCCACGGAGCCGGGCCCAGCCACCACTGACTACCACCGGACTAGTCCGGCCCGGCACCGGGTGTCCCATAGCCCTGGGGTGGGCGAGTCAACTTTGGCGTCACAAACAGGATTTCGTGCCCGGTCCCACCGGGTACTGTGCGCCTGCAGAAACTGTGCTTAAAAGACTGTGTTACTGTTTGCAAACTGCCGCCGCCATTAGCCCCGCTGAGCGCAGGAAGAAGGGGGGCGTGCCTGACAAAGAGCGCGAAGGGAGCGCGCCATTAGAGCAGAGCGCTGTTAACCCCGCGTGACCCAGAAGGGAATTTGAAAAGTGAACGGAGCCTGGTAAGGTTCACTAAGGGGGAGGAAGATGTCCGACTCAGAGGGAGAGCAGGTGGCTGCCATAGTCCGAGGCGCCGCAGCACCGGCCGAAGCAATCCCAGTCGCCGCCGCCCCAGCCCCCGCTGTAGCGCCGGTAATGCCGATCACATTGCCGTACATCCCGGGAGCAGAATGGCTGCCGCAGTACTCCGGGGAGTCCCATACCTTGAGCGACTTCAGAGAAAGTCTGCACAGCTTGTTCCGGGTGTATCCGCTGACTGAGAGCCAGAAGGTGGGCATATTAATGGGGCAGCTAGCCGGCGCGGCCCAGCGTGAAGTGAAGTCCTGGCCTGATACAGATAAAGGGACAGCAACCCAGATACTGGCCAAGCTAAAGAGTACTTTTGACACCCGCACCGCAGCCGAAATAAAGATGAGATTCTTTGGGTGCAAACAACGGGCCACAGACAGCATAAGGGACTATGCCTTAAACTTGCAGGAGGCCCTGAAAGCAGTTAAACAGGTGGACCCAGAGAGTGTACGTGAAGAACACAAACTCCTAACTGAGCAGTTCATAGAGGGGCTCCTGTCAGATGCCCACAGGACCCAGCTGCGTATCATGGTCCTGCAGAACCCTGCTCTGGACTTTGCAAAGTTTAAGGACCAGGCCATCCGGGTACTGAGAGAATCTTCACCGAATGACCCAGTATCCCTCCGGCCTCTTGCTATCACGTACCCCGGGGTGGTGCCTGCAACACTAGCTGCTGCAGGGGCCGAAGCGCAGTCCCTGGGAAAGGATCCCACTGCAGAGCTCAGACAGCAGGTCCGGGAGCTGACCAAGACTGTAGCTGCCCTTGCCAAGACCATGCAGTCTCTACAAGTGACCCCATCACCTGCAAGAATCGAGTTGGCCTCCAGCCCAGATGACGTCCCATGGATGCGACAGAGGAGGATTCCGCCGACCCGAGGCAGAGACACAGACCGGTATGATTCAACGGGACAACCGATCTGCCGCCGCTGCAGCCAGGCGGGCCACATTGCACGACACTGTCCTTTAAATTGGCCGAGCCTGGGGCCAGGAGCCGACCCCCAGGTGTAAGGAAGCCCGGCTCAACCCCCAGCCGCAGCAAGTATGTGGGAGGACGACCGGTCCTTCCTATTGTGCTGGATGGGATCCCTTTGAATGCCCTCCTGGATACGGGGTCCCAGGTAACAACCATCCCCTATAAACTGTACAAAAGATATTGGGCTGATTCAGACATTGACCATGGCCCAGATGATGATTTAACAATTGCGGCCAGTAATGGTCAGCCCTTACCTCAAATTGGGTACAAAGAAGTAACCATTAAAGTGGGGCGGGTAGAATTGCCATGTCAGGGGATGATAATTGTAGATATTGATCGCAAAGAATCTGACCCACTGCTAACCATTGGTACAAATGTGATAGAAAATTGTATTGCCGAAGTGATAATTTTGTTGCAACAGGCGTCTGAAACTGCCAGCTCCGGGCAGCAGCGTGCCCTACAGAGGGAGATCAGAGCCCTGATGAGGAGGCAGCAGGAAGAGCTGGCCGGAGGAGAAATTGGCAGTGTGAGGGTAAGTGACCCCCTCCCCATTGCAATACCCCCAAGAAGTGAAATGTTGATATGGTGTCGGGCAGCAATAGGCCTCAAGGGTCAGGACTACCATGCCTTGGTAGAACCGGTGTATTCAGACAGTAGGCCTGGAGTCCTGATAGCAAGAGGGGTAGCAGACGTCCGCAAGGGGAGAGTGCCCGTCCGTGTCCTGAATTGTGGGGAGGAGGAAGCCAAATTGCCCCGGTACGCCACTGTAGCAAAACTGTACACTGTCAGCAACAATACCATCAAAGCAGTGGAACCCTTGATCCCGTCCGACCAGGCGGAAGACAATGGCTCCAAGGGGCAGCTGGAAGACTGGTGCCAAAAATTACATGTGGGCACCGACTCCACCCCCTCACACCAAAAGCATGGGGTTTACCGGGTGGTACAGGAGTACGAGCGGGTCTTCAGCAAACACCCCCTAGATTTTGGGCAGGTGAAAGGGATTAAACATCAAATCCCCACGGGTGATCATCATCCCATTAAAGAGAGATACCGCCCTGTACCCCCCGCACAGTATCAGCGTGCCAAAGAAATGTTACGGGAAATGAAGGAGGCTGGGGTTATCAGAGATAGTTGTAGCCCCTGGGCAGCTCCACTAGTGCTCGTAAAGAAAAAAGATGGTACAATGAGAATGTGTGTAGATTACAGGCAAATTAACCGCATTACACATAAGGATGCTTATCCACTGCCCAGAATAGAGGAGTAACTAACAGCCTTAAAGTCAGCTAACTATTTCTCCACCTTGGATCTCACCAGTGGGTATTGGCAGGTTCCCGTGGCAGAGGCGGACAAGGAGAAGACTGCATTCACGACACCAATGGGTCTCTGCGAGTTCAACTGTATGCCGTTCGGGCTCTGCAATGCCCCAGGGACATTCCAAAGGTTGATGGAGTGCTGCTTGGGCCACCACAACTTTGAAACCGTGCTGTTGTACCTGGATGACGTCATAGTCTACTCCAAGACTTATGAAGACCACCTGAGGCACTTAGCAGAAGTGTTTGAGTCCTTGTCGAAATATGGCCTGAAGATAAAGCCGTCCAAATGTCACCTCTTGAAGCCAAAGGTACAGTACCTGGGTCATGTGGTCAGCGCAGAAGGTGTGGCACCTGATCCGGAGAAAGTCACCGTAATCAAGGACTGGCCAAGACCCACCACGGTAAAGGAGGTGCGGCAGTTCCTTGGGCTGGTGGGCTACTACCGAAGGTTCATTGATGGTTTCACAAAGATAGCAGCGCCCCTTCAAGATCTCCTGGTGGGCCAGCCAAAGCAGGCTAAGAAGCAGAGCCCTCCATTTGAATGGAGCAGCCAACTAGAAACATCCTTTGTCCGGCTGAAAGGGGCTCTCACGGGAGAAGAAATTCTGGCCTACCCTGACTACAGCCAGCCGTTTGTACTGTATACAGACGCCAGCAACGTGGGACTGGGAGCAGTTCTGTCCCAGGTGCAGGGAGGCAGAGAGAGGGTGATAGCGTACGCCAGTAGGAAGCTTCGGCCCACAGAAAGGAATCCAGAAAACTACAGTTCCTTCAAGCTGGAGTTCCTCGCTATTGTTTGGGCAGTGACGGAACGCTTCAAGCACTATCTGGCATCGGCCAAGTTCACCATCTTCACGGACAACAATCCGTTGGCACACCTGGCAACAGCCAAGTTAGGTGCGTTGGAACAGCGATGGATGGCCCGGCTGTCTAACTTTGACTTTACCATCAAGTATCGGGCTGGCAAGAAGAATAACAATGCTGATGCGCTGTCCAGAATGCCTCACTTACCCGAGTCTGGAGAAGACCTGGATGAACTCGAAGAGATAGAGTTACCGGCTTTCCATCACCAAGGTGTTTCCCAGTGTGAGCATGCTGTAGGAGTGAAGCGCTCGAGCCAGCACGAGGTCTCGGTCAACCCGTTACTCCACCATAATTGGGAAGAGACACAGAACGGTGACCCGGCCGTGCGATTGGTCAAAGAAAAGCTAGCACAAGCTGAGACCCATCTTGGCCCAGATGCTCCAGAAGAAGCCCAGCAGCTGTGGAAGGAGAGGGGACGACTGTTCACCTACCAAGGCAAGCTCTGCAAGAGATATGTCAACTGGAGAACGAATGAACTTGTCTGGCAGATAGTGGTCCCGCAGAGGGATGCTCCAATGGTCCTAGCAGCTTATCATGATAACGCAGGACACTTCGGGTGGAAGAAGTTGGAGACCCTACTCCGTGATCGGTTCTACTGGGTTCACATGAGAAAGACAGTCGAGAAGTGGTGCCGAGACTGTGGTCCGTGTAACCTGAGGCGGAAAGATGATGCCAGCCAGAGGTCTCCCCTACAGCCAATTGTCACGAAGCAGCCCCTGGAGTTGGTGGCCCTGGACCACATGAAGTTAACACCAAGCCGGTCAGGCTATGTGTACGCCCTCACCATTGTGGACCATTACTCTCGTTTCCTGGTAGTAGTGCCCGTGAAGGACCAGACAGCCAGAACAGCAGCGAGAGCATTTCAGGCATACTTTTGCCGACCTCACGGTTACCCGGAAAGGGTACTGACTGATCAGGGTCCTGCATTCGAGGCAGAAGTGTTCCAAGAGTTCTGTAACATGTACGGTTGTAAGAAAATCAGAACCACACCGTACCACCCCCAAACCAATGGATTGTGCGAGAAGATGAACCATGTGGTTATTGATATGCTCAAGACTCTACCTTTGGAAGAAAGAAACCAATGGCCAGAGAAGTTACCAGATCTGGTAGACTTGTACAACCATATCCCGGTAAATTCGACCAACTGCAGCCCTGCTTACCTGATGCGAGCCAGACCTGGCAAGTTACCTGTAGACTTTGAGATGGGGACTGTGTCACCTGAGGCGGTTCAGGAAATAGAGGATTGGGATACGGAGCGGCAGCAGCAGTACCGTAAGATCCAGGAATGCGTAGAAAGGAACCTGTCTCAAGCAAGAACGAGACAAGAGCAGCATTACAATCAAACAGCCCCAGCAACTCCTTTAGCACCTGGAGAACAAGTCCTCAAGAAGAAGCGGAGGGCGCATAAATTGGATGATCAGTGGGAGAATGAACCCTACACCATTATCCCCTCCAACTTTGACAATAGTAAGGTATGCCTCATAAGCAAGGATGAAGGCAAGACCTATCAAGCAGTTTCTCGAGACCGCCTGAAAGCGTGCCCTGAACGGTGCAGGATCCAAAGGGAAGTGGAAGAAGTACAAGAAAGTCCCCAAAGTCAAGAAAAAGGAGGAGATGATCCAAACAATCCTTGGCAAATTCCCCAAAACTTGGACCCGAAAAAACAATGCCATAGTGGTACCAGTTTTGACGTTCCCGCAGTTGGTCGAGCCAGAAACAGAAGAGGTTCCAGATCCACCAAAAGAACCGTCCGCTCCAACACAAGATGACACGCCAGCAGTGGAACCGGAGGTTCAACCCCCTGCCAGTGGCGAACCTGCCGTACCCTTGGCGAATCTGAGCTCCCGTAGGCAACCAACGTGCATCCCTGTCAGGGTTAGGCCTACCAATAACATGGGGGGGGCAGACACTCTAAGTAGTCAGGGACAAACCCCAGAGCTACGCCGGTCCCAACGTAGCACTCGGGGACAGCCCCCTCCAAGGTATAGAACATAGAAAGTAAAATACCTAACAGAATGTAAATAGTTATGTGAAATGTCTGTCATGATGTGTATAAAATGCTTTTTGTCTTAGGTGATTAAGTAAATGGACAATTGGGCCACTGGACTATGGGTGGCCAACACCTAAATTGTTCATAGTTAGCACCTGTGTGTGTGTCGCCCTGGGCAAGCCAGGGGACACAGATAACAACACACACACACCCCACATTCCCTGCAGGTACACCAGCTAACCCAAAAATCCTTGTTGCCTTCCTCCAGAGGTTGATGATGCACACCAGGGGGTGGGCCAGGCGGTTGGCTCCGCCCACCAAGGAGCTCACAACTCTGGAGGCAGGAAGTTACCAGGCAGAGTAGCCCAGGCAGGGCTTGAGAAAAGAGCGGAAAGCCCAGGCAGGGCAAGTGTGAGGAGCTAAAGTAGGAGCAAACAGAGAAGTGAAAGTGGTGAAAGTAGAGAAGTGTAAAGGAGACAAGCAAGTAAAGTGACAGAAAGCCTGAAGTTGGTCTGTGGCTGTGTGCCCAGACGGAGTCAGCAAGGTCAGCAGACAGCGGTGAAGATCTGCAGTGGGACTGTCTGGAGGTTGCTGGAAGGGCCACGGAGGCTGTTTGTATCCGGGGCCTGGAGCAGTATACAAAGGGCAGTCAGTACCAGAGCAGGGGCTTTCGGATCCCAGCAAGGCTTGGAGTCGCTGTAAATTGCTAAATCCGTTAGTGAAGGGGACGTAGATCTCCCAACAAGCAAGTCCTGATAGACGGCAAAGGTCCAACCACAACGGGGAAACACCGCCACCGCCAAGGCACCAGTTTCCCAGGGCCGGCGCCTGCGGGCAAAGTGTGGAGCTCCTCCGGCACAGATTGCAGTCGGGGATGCGGTAACCGGAGGGAATCCACCGCTACCAAACAGACATTTCAAAGGTGCAGGGAAGAGACCGTCACCGCTAACTGCAGGGAACCGCAGCACCGTGAACCGTCCGAGGGACCCGTCCAACCAGCCGTTTGTTTACCGAGAACTGTGTCGTGTTTACTGGCTGAGTGAGTACCTCAGTGCCGCAAGGCACAGCGCTGCCCCTGCGCCCCTGCACCCCACTGGGCCCCGGGATCACCAACCCCTACCCACGGAGGGGCAACACAACAACTGGCTGCTCCGCATCACCATCCCCGGGAGCCCCACATTGAGCAGCGGTGGTGAAATCACCACAACCGTGGGTGGCGTCACGAACTATAACAATCCCCTCACCCAACCACCCAAACACCCCCTTTCACTCACGGGCGAGGAGTGTCGCTCGAGACACCCCGGGATCCGGCCCGCAGCTCGAGCCACCAGGAGCAACTGCCGGACCCGAGCAGAAGGGGTGAGCGCGGTGTGCCGACACCCTCCTCCCCGCCCGCGACAACTTGGCGTCACGAACAGGATCTTACCGCTCTGCCGTCAGGCAGAGGTGCGCCTTGTTACCGCCGGAGGTATCCGGCAGAAAAATTTCAGAAGCCGCCATCTTTGGCGCGAAAAGTTCCCGCTCGAGCGTCTTCTAGTGCAGTAGAGGCGCGAAGGCCAAAACCCCGCCCCGAGAGAGGAGGGGCCGGAAAGAGCTAAGGGGGACGCGATGGCGGCTGGCGGCATGTAGTCGCCGCTATAAAAGCGAGGACGCCAGGACCTTGCCAGAAAACCGTTCCTGGAAGCAAACAGCAAAGACACCATGTGGATGCCGTCCCGAAACACCGTGGCCCCCGCACCGGGAACCGCAGCGTGGGTGGAGATCCGGACCGCGCAGCTCCATCTAAGGCTGCAGGTCAAAATGCAGCTCCTCTTGGAGGAGTGGGAGACCGACATGGCGGACGTTTTGGCAGCCGTGCGGAGACGCGAGGAGGAAGCGGAGGAAGGGAGGGTGAGTGACCCACGCCCCTATGTCCCGGAGGGACCGGTCGCTGCGGCTGAGGGACCCGGTCCAAGCCCTCTCCCCCCGTTGCCTCCCTCGCCACCCGTCTCGGAGGCCGTGACCCCGCCACTAGGCCCGCTGCCACCGCAACCGGTACCGATACCCAGCCCGTCCGCCCCAGCGGACCGACCTGTAGCCGGAGCCCGAAGCAAACCGGAGGCATTGCCATGGAAGGCCCCGAAGATTGTGCCAGAGACAGTCCCCGAGCAGCTTCCCGAGCCGGAGCCGATGACCCGCTCCGAGCCGAAGGCCCAACTGCGGAAAGCCCCTGTGCCCATCCCCCACACCTCAGCTGAGGTGGCGCCGGGTTGTTGCTGCAAGGCAGCGCCCAAGGCCATGACACCGCGGGATACGCTGCCCACCTTCCTGACAGTGGGTAACGTGCTGGATGTCCCGCGGGGCTCAACCCGTGCGCCGGAGCCATACTGGGACAGGGAGCCGACCAAGCTGGGCCTGGAGATCGCGGAGAGGGAGCGAAGGAAAGCCGAGCTGGTGGCCCGAGCCATACGGGAAAAAGAAAACCTGCGGCAAGCGACCTTCCGTGTCCGGGGCCCGTTCTACGAGGGGCAGGTGCGGCGCTTTGATGTCCGCCGGGGCTACGGATTCATATACGATACCAGGGGACATGGTGCGTTACACTCGGCACTGCGGAGAGAGGGGGTGGTTTGCCCTGGATGTGAAGCTGAGGGGCAGCCCGGAGAGCAAGGTGAGCTCTGCACCCCCTCCCTCGGATGAAGCAGCAGCAGGACCGGAGTAGGGCAATGAATGCCCGCAGCACCGTCCCCGTGGGGACCAGCACTGTGTCTGTTTGAAAAAGTTTAAAAGTTTGAAAGTTTTGAAAAATGGAAAAACACTGATTGAACCGAGTTTTCACCTGATTGTCTGCTGTGATTAGCAACCGGCAGGAGCCGGCACCGTTGTCCCCGTGGGGACCGTTAAAAGTTTATGCATGGGAACTAGCCATGGACAAGCCCGTGAACTCTGCAGGGCAACCACAAACGTTAAGTGGCATGTAAATATGTTGGGTACCGTTACCGTTTCCGCAATGCCGCCTCCGGAGAGGCAGGTTGGAGGGAGGGCCCTGAGCAGAGCAGGCCAGGGCCCAGCCACCAAAGGAACCGGTGGCTACCCTCTGGAGGGGAAGGACAGATCCCGCTCGGGTACCGTGTGCTGGACTGTGGGTCAAGGGGTGCTGCCTGGGTTTTAGGGGCAGCATCAGGGCCAGGTTGCTTGGGTGGGAGAGAGCGGAAACCGTGACCGTACACCGTTGAAACGTTAAAGTAAATGTGCCTCCCGTCTTGGGAAGAGTTGTGATTAAAAATGTATATTATTTACCGTTGATAATGTTATACCGTTTACCTTTTCAGAAAAACAAAAAGGAAAATAAAACCGGTGTTGGACGGGCAGCCCGAGGACGGTCTGCGTTTTGCTAAGGGGGAATGTGTCGCCATGGGCAAGCCAGGGGACACAGATAACAACACACACACACCCCACATTCCCTGCAGGTACACCAGCTAACCCAAAAATCCTTGTTGCCTTCCTCCAGAGGTTGATGATGCACACCAGGGGGTGGGCCAGGCGGTTGGCTCCGCCCACCAAGGAGCTCACAACTCTGGAGGCAGGAAGTTACCAGGCAGAGTAGCCCAGGCAGGGCTTGAGAAAAGAGCGGAAAGCCCAGGCAGGGCAAGTGTGAGGAGCTAAAGTAGGAGCAAACAGAGAAGTGAAAGTGGTGAAAGTAGAGAAGTGTAAAGGAGACAAGCAAGTAAAGTGACAGAAAGCCTGAAGTTGGTCTGTGGCTGTGTGCCCAGACGGAGTCAGCAAGGTCAGCAGACAGCGGTGAAGATCTGCAGTGGGACTGTCTGGAGGTTGCTGGAAGGGCCACGGAGGCTGTGTGTATCCGGGGCCTGGAGCAGTATACAAAGGGCAGTCAGTACCAGAGCAGGGGCTTTCGGATCCCAGCAAGGCTTGGAGTCGCTGTCAATTGCTAAATCCGTTAGTGAAGGGGACGTAGATCTCCCAACAAGCAAGTCCTGATAGACGGCAAAGGTCCAACCACAACGGGGAAACACCGCCACCGCCAAGGCACCAGTTTCCCAGGGCCGGCGCCTGCGGGCAAAGTGTGGAGCTCCTCCGGCACAGATTGCAGTCGGGGAGCGGGTAACCGGAGGGAATCCACCGCTACCAAACAGACATTTCAAAGGTGCAGGGAAGAGACCGTCACCGCTAACTGCAGGGAACCGCAGCACCGTGAACCGTCCGAGGGACCCGTCCAACCAGCCGTTTGTTTACAGAGAACTGTGTCGTGTTTACTGGCTGAGTGAGTACCTCAGTGCCGCAAGGCACAGCGCTGCCCCTGCGCCCCTGCACCCCACTGGGCCCCGGGATCACCAACCCCTACCCACGGAGGGGCAACACAACAACTGGCTGCTCCGCATCACCATCCCCGGGAGCCCCACATTGAGCAGCGGTGGTGAAATCACCACAACCGTGGGTGGCGTCACGAACTATAACAATCCCCTCACCCAACCACCCAAACACCCCCTTTCACTCACGGGCGAGGAGTGTCGCTCGAGACACCCCGGGATCCGGCCCGCAGCTCGAGCCACCAGGAGCAACTGCCGGACCCGAGCAGAAGGGGTGAGCGCGGTGTGCCGACACCCTCCTCCCCGCCCGCGACATGTGCTCAACACCCCTGAAGAAAAACCCGTCCGGCGTGCATGGAGTGGGGTCATCAATGCTCTGACGCACGCCCAGAGCCTACGTTGGGGGTTTGATCGCGGCGGGTCCCCCATGGAGCAGTGTAATGGACACCCGGCAGGGAGCCACACTGGACTCTTATAGTAGTGTTTAAGTTTGTAACGTTTAAGTAATGCGCCTCCCATAATGGGATGAAATGTTGTAACATGTTATGTTTGTTTCCACAGTCCGGAAGTACTGAATTTAACTAAGGGGGAGTGTGGCGCCCCAGGACCTGGTCGCCACAACAGCATTGCCCTCCCAAAGGGTTAATGCTGAGCCTGGAGGTAATTGGGAGGTCCATTGGCCAGCAAGTTTAACATCCAACGCAGTTCTCCCTCCGGCCAGCAGGGGGAGCTCTGAACCTGGGATTCCAGGGAGCATCCCTTAAGTCTGATCTGAGGGAGGAAGTAGTGGTCAGTCTGTAGAGAGCAGTAGGAGTGAACAGACGCAGAGTGAGCTGTCCTGTGGATCTGGGGCCTAGAGCTAGAGTAGCTTGGCCCAGAGAAGCAGGAGTAGCTGAGAGGCAGCGGAGAGACTCGGACATCGGAGTCTGTGGCCACCAGGGCTTAAACATACTCCCTGGTAGCCGAATCCGAAGGGCAGGAGAGCTGCAAGCACCTGGCCCAAAAACATCCCAAAGGTACAGCTGCAGCATCAAGGCCCGGTGTGGACTCCAGCAGAGAAGCACCAGAGAGAGGGCCTGCGCAGCCTGCTACAGAGGGAAAGGGACGTACCATCAGTCCCAGCAGCAAAGAGGGCCATTGCTGGATTCAGAGAAGCAGTGTCCTATCATAACAAAGAAAAGTACAGGAGTAGGCCTCATACTCAGCTGGCCAGAAAGATCACCCCAAGTACTTCCAGGCCGACCGGATCCCCATCACCACCTGTAACGGTCTCCCAGGACTGGACTGTTTCCAAAGTAAAAGAGGAAAAGGTAAAGAGACTGTTGTTTGTGCCTGGTTCTTTCATTGCCTGTCGGCCCTGCACCGTGTTAGCCACACAACCCCATAGACTTCCACGAGCACTAACAGTGTCCCTGGGGCTCCGCTCCACCTGTGGGGAGCAGTACCACCATTGCTGCTATAACATCACCCCGGAGGCCTCACACAGCAGCGGCGGCTTAATAGCCGCAGACCACAGGTGGCGTCACGAACACAAACTTCATTCATCAAGCCATATATTCTACTGACACCCACCAGGGCCACGGAGCCGGGCCCAGCCACCACTGACTACCACCGGACTAGTCCGGCCCGGCACCGGGTGTCCCATAGCCCTGGGGTGGGCGAGTCACATACTTCTCCAAACTCTGCTCAATGTTCATTCGACATGGGATATGGGCCGTAACTGGCTAGGTAAAACTTGATTTACCAAAAAACATATAAAATGGTGGGTTATTGGATGGATGGGATGCACTAAACCTTGATATGGAAGATTGTGCTTCTGGGGCCCTCATACCCATCCAAGGCATGGTCCATTCTCTCATGAACTGGATTGGTCTGGGGTTGGTTCACAACACAACAAATTGTTGGTTAGGACCCTGACAGACTCTGCTGTTAGGTACTGTATATCCAAACACCAGAAAGTATTTCAAAAATTTCCACCGCCTCATGCGGACAAGAACTCTTTGATCTATTATGCCTTTATAGTGTCACTAATTATATCCATGACCGCCTCTGGCTGGGAGAATGAAGAAACTACCTGTCCTCTCATTCTGGAGGACTCAGAGGCCCTTTGTTTTGGCAGTTGGAAAAAGCAGAGATGTGTTTCCATGTTCTCACCAAACAGTTTGTTACTCTTCGCACCCCTTCCTCTGTACATATGGGTGTAGCCCAACCTGCCCTGTATTGTACTTCCAAAATAATTCTCAATATCAGCTGGTCATCCTGGTAGTCAGATGTGTACAATGTTACCTATCAAACCCCAAGGTTAGCTTCTCCCTATCTCTCTATGGGTGACGGTTTGTATCAAATGGTTAAAGATCTGAAAGTTTTGGCGCATTCCCAGCAAGTGAATAATCAGACTGGTCAGAGAGTTCTTGTTACTGTGGCCCATAACAAAGAAAGCATTCAGAAAGTGATCCAAAGATATGAAGAGTGGAATATTCCTTGGTGGGATGAGATCGTCAGGATTTCTAATGGTTAAACCGCCCCCCCCCCCCCCACTCCACAGTGCAGTTGGTCATTTCTTTACACATCTCCTACTCAAGGAGTTTATTGTCGGAGAAGTTGTATTTAGTTGTTTTGTCTGTGTGTGAGGTATAGACAGAGGTTTCTCACAAAAGATCTACACCACTTTGAGGAATTGCATCATCTCCAATCTCACCACCATACCCCTCTCATGAGGTGTTATAACAGAGCTGAGAGGAGGAGACCTCCTTCCAGGATTTGTAGTCTCAGGAGATCTAGCTTTGCTTCAGACACACCTGCACCGGGGCTGTGGGGCACTCGTTACCAGGCCGGTCCTTTGTCTTGGGAGGGATGTCGCGGCGGCAAGGCACAGTTTTGTGACCCTGGTGGTGTCGTTAATATAAATGGTGGATGATGGTGGGGGGTCATATTTACAATGGAGATGTCGTGACGCCACCTGTGGTATGCGGCAAGATAGGTGCCGCCGCTGTAGTTCAGTTTCCCCTGGGGTTGGTGGTGACGCAGCAGAGTTGGAATCACTCTCCACAGGTAGAGCTGGGCCCCAGGGCTGTTGGGAGAATTAGTCTATAATAGTGGGGGTGCAGGGCCGAGGCGCAGGCGAATAACGGAGCGACACAGGGATGCAGTCTCAAGGTTTTTACTCACTGTAGCAGGTTCCAAGGTAACACGACTAGTCAGTGACTTTGGAGTGCTGGGTTCCACTGTGATGGGCTCCAGTCGATCCTGGATAGTTCAGAGGTCAAGACCGGTGCACCCTTCTTATGTTCCTTCCCTGGTCGTCTTCCTGTGCTGACTTCTCTCCCTCCAGTCCCACACCTACGCACACAGTGCCCTGAGCCGGTGTCTGCGGACCCTACAGGGTGGCTTGAAGCTCTGCCCCTTGGCCCTATATGGTCACCTTCCAGCGGATTCGTGTGCGGAGTTGGCTTCGGTACTAGTGTGCCGCCCCCGTGCTAGCAGCCGGCGCTGCTCAGATCCAGATCTACACTATGGCTCGAGAGGGGTTCTGCCGGACCCGGGGGTCGCGCGGACACTCCGACTAAAAGGGGACGTATTTGTACGGGGATAGTAGTAAACTGTCTGTGACGCCACCCACGGTGTGTGGTGAGATATGGCACCACCGCTGCTGTTGTGGGACACCCGGGGCGATGGGATGGCAGCTTGTTGTTAACCCCTCCGTGGGTAGGGATGGTGGCCCAGGGACCCGGTGACTTGGTGCAGGGGACGGTGGTGGCAAGGAACCGATCCGCCTGGTCACATCAGGGAGTCTCAGCATACTCACGATTAAAAAAGTCAGACAAGTCCATTGGTTAACCAAGGTGATGGTGCCCGGCCGCCACGGCCGGGTGTAGTCTGGTCCCCCACCCGGGCTGGTGATCCGTATCTCTTCCCTCTGCACTGTGCTGTAGTGTTGTGGACTTCCCGGTCTGGAACTCGGGAGTCCGCTCCCGGTAATACTGTTGGGAGCCATGCCTGCTGACGCTGACCCGTGGGATCTACAGGCTCTGACGAATGCCCTTTCCCTCTCTGTGGGTGGTTGTCTCTTTTCGGGACTTAGGTTGGGACAGGACCTATAATCCTGCCCTCAATCGGTTGATTAGCTAGGCCGTTGGTTCCGGTCCTGGCTTCAGGGTCCGAGTACTTTCTCTGTGCACGGTTTCCGGTCAGGTCTCCGGTGTCGGTACCGGCGGGCTCCAACCCTGTCCCGGTCCACCTCAGATCTGCTGAGCCGTCTTCCCGTCTCCTGCTAGCTACGGGCCCACCGTCTGCCACCTAGCCAATGTGTCCGGGTTCCGACCCTGACACCTGTCAGTTCAGCCTCAGGCCTAAAGCAGAGGTCTGGACTCCACTTCACTCAAACTCCGCACTCCACCAACTCCAAACTTAATTTTTAACTGACTGTTTTCCCACCCTGGGCTCTCTAGACCCCTAGGTGGGAGTTTTCCTTCCGTCTGGTCCCGCCCACTGGTGTGTCTGTCTTTCCCTGGGGGAGGTGAGTAGGGTTTTCTGATTGGCTGTGTATAACCTAGGTGAGGGAAGGTGTTATGCGGGGGCCTATGTGTGACTACCTGCAGTGTCAGGGCGTCACACTAGCTGTATCCTCAGCCTCTGGTTTTACTAGATGAGCACGTTGGTTCTTCTCCTCTAGCCTAGGGACCAGATCCCCATCTGTGGCCAAGTCCCTCCAGTCTAATGTGTAGTATCTGGAACGAGATCACGGGGGTATGGTGCACTCCCCGTGGGCTCTAGGACCCCTTCTCTCTTGCGCCTGGGTAAAGCTGCACCAGCTCCAGACCACCGGTCTTCACTCCTTCACTGCTCCTTCTCGATTCTGCTCCCACTCACTAGACTCCACCCCCAGGTCAGATTAGGGGGAGGGAGGTACCACTACCAGTGGCTAGCTATACATAGCTCAGTGGCACAAAACCCTAACCCTAACCTGGTGGGGAGCTGCTAATTGAGGGTGTTGTGTGTGTGCGTACACCGGTGGATGACCTCTTCCTTACCCAAGATGGGGAACCACACCCCTGGCTGAGATGCAGTACCTCTGTGGCGACTGAAGCCTCAGGGGTGCCACACTGTCACTGAATCAAGGACATCTAGCTCTAGAGAAACCAGCTCACAGCTGTATGAAATTATGAAGTCCTTCAATAAACCTTATTTAGGGTAACTCATCCTATTATACCACAGCACTATAAGTTGTACTCTGGATCAGTGGTGTAACTAGAGTTCGATGGACCTGGACCCCCCTATTCTTGCATGTTGGTCAGATGTATGTATACATTTAGCGTTCTAAATCCTATAAAGACATTATGTAGTAATGTTCCCCATCTTGGTATATATGTCCCCATCCTGGGCCCATCCTGGTATATATGTTCCCCATCCTGGAATATTTGCCCTCTATCCTGGTATGTCCCCGATCCTAGTAAATATGCCCCTTAGCCTGGTATATATGTCACCAACCTAATATATACTGCCCCACTCCTGGTATATACTGTCCCCTGTCTGATATATATATGTTCCTCTCCTGGGCACCTCCTGTTATATATTGTTCCTCTCCTGGGCCCCTTCTGGTATATGCTGTCCCCTTCCTGATATATACTGTACTCACCATATCCCTGACTCCCACGTAGGACATAGTCCTCCTCTAGAGCTGGCCCACAGTGGCAGGCAGTCTTCATCAGCGTCCGTGCTATGGCAGCACATGACGTCATTGTCTTGTGCCGCCTCAGTCATGTGGACGCCAATGAACGATTACAGATTCTGTTTAGCTGGCAGCGTGTATCGAATTAGAGGGACCCGATGGGTTTCTGCACCGCCATGCATTTCAGCTGCATGTGCGCCATCAGACATATATCCAGCTGAAGTAGGGGTTAGGGCCGGCGGGCCCCCTGCATCCCCGAGCTTGGTCTTGATCCCTGCGACCGTGATCGTTTTGCCCTTGCTTTGGATAGAGTACAAGAGGGGGAGTTGTAAGAGACTGGTCAGCCCTGATATGCTGGGCAGCCATGTTGTGCCTAGCAGCCATCATAGGCAAACTTGAGCAAACTAACCTTGCATCTAATGAGATTCAGTAGCTGAAGTTCTGCCCTCGGAGTGAAGACATAAATAACATAAGTGTGATTAGCAAGTTTTAGAAAAAGTCTAGAAAGGTTAAATGGAATAGGAGAAGGGAATTGTGGTAGTTGCTCAGTGGTGATTTATAGTGGTGAATAGCGGGTGCAATGAATTGATAGAGAAACCAAGTTTCCAATAGAGCTGTCAGTGTTTAAAGAGTTATGTGAGTGGAGGCGCCTTCAGAGATCAGAGATGTCAGTAATGACGACATTACTAAATTCGTTGGAAATAAAATCGAGGCCTTTAGGATTATAATGAGTTTTGCCGCAATGCTCGTAAATATTGTCAAGTATGATTACATGCCTTGCTCTGAAATGTATAGGCCTTTCTTTGCAGTATGTGCTTTCTCTCTGTTTAACCAGGGGCGGACATGTGACGCCCTGGACTAGACAGGTAGTCACAGTTAGAGCCCCGCACAACACCTGTGCCCTAAAAAGGTGTTATCAGTCAACCATTAAAACCTAGTCACCCCTCTCAGAGCTTGATGGACACACCAGGGGGCGGAGCCAGGTGGTTGGCCCCGCCAACCGAGGAGTCCAGAGAGCCTGAGGCGGGAAAACAGTCAGTTGGCAGCTGGTAGTTAGTGGAGTTGTCAGGAGGTGAAGGACAGTGAAGCAAGCCTGTGCCCAGGTCTGCAGCAGTCTGACAGGTGCCAGGGTTGGAGCCCGGGCACCTTTGGCTAGGACTCATACGGTGGCCTCAGGCTGCAGGAGCCGGGAAGACGGCTCGGTGGAACCGTGGTGGACCGGGACAGGGTAGTCGCCTGCCGGTACCGACCCGGGGAACCGACTCGGAAACCGGAGCACAAAGGGGGGTACTCAGACCCTGAAACGAGGTCCAGAAGCCACTGGACTGAGTTAATTAACTGATTGCAGTCTGGACTATAGGTCCTTTCCCACCCAAATTCCCGACTGAAGACAACAGCCCAACGAGGGGGATAGAAAGCCACCGCACAGGCAGAGAGATCCCACGGGCCAGTGTCTGCGGGCAAAAGGGCTCTCCCGACATCCACAAAGCCAGGGAGCGGACTTCCGACGCTGACGCGCAGGTAGCCCACAAATACACAATACGGTGCAGGAGAAAAGCAGAGACCACCAACCGGGTGGGGGACCAGACGTAGCCGGCTGCGGGCACCGACCACCATCAACTTGGTTTACCAGAGACTCGTGTGCTTTACTAACCGTGATTACAACAGTGCCCTCCGGCCGCGCACCTCCCTGCACCGCCCATCGACTTCACCAACGGGTCCCGGGGCCACCATCCCTGCCCACGGAGGGGTTAACAACTTGCTGCATAACATCTCCCCCGGGTGCCCCGTAACTGCAGTGGTGGTGTCTACCTTCACCACATCCCGTGGGTGGCGTCACGAACTTAACCACAGCTCCGGCCGTACACCTATGTCCCCTAAACTGCCAGCCCCTTTCAGATCGAATTGACCACAGGGCCCCCGGGTCCGGAGACGTTCGAGACACCCATCAGCAAGCCCGGATCCGAGCGGCTCGGCTGCAGCCAAGCACGGGGCGGTGCAGACATATTGGTGCATCCAGTGCAGCTGCACAGGGGCCCAAGAGGCAAGGGGGCCACTACCACCTGAACAACAGGTGGAATTGGCCCATATGTGGTTTTTGCATCGGGGCCCTCTTCTCTGTGTGTCCTCCAGTGGATCTAACCATGTTCAAAAGCCCTCACACCCGCTTTAGCTATGACAACTTCTACTGCTGCTTTTCTGCCTGGAAACCTGCGTGAGTCTTCATGAAGCTTAACCTGTCTTCTGTACCTGTTCTGTTGCGCTTCTTTAAAAAAACCTCAGTACCTCAGTACCTCAGTCGTCCAAGTACAGCAGAACAGTCTCGAAGTTGTGATGCCCCAAACAGCACTCCATGAGCCTCTGGAAGGTCCCCGGGGCATTGCACAGCAACATACTGTTGAGCTTGCAGAGTCCCATGCAGGAAGCAAACGCAGTCTTCTCGCGGTCTTCCCGTGCAACCGCCACCAGCCAGTAGCCACTAGTAAGGTCAAGGGTAGAGAAATAATTAGTAGTCTTCAGCGCAGCGAGTGACTCTTCAATGCGGGGAAGAGGGTAGGCATCTTTATTCGTTATCTGGTTGATCTTCCGGTAATCCACACACATTCTCATGGTACCATCCTTCTTCCTCACCAGCACCAATGGAGCTGGCCAGGGACTACAACTATCCCGGATGACCACTGGTTCATTCATGTTCCTCAACATGTCTTTGGCGCACTGGTAGTGTGCAGGTGGGATTTGCCTGTACCTCTCTTTAATGGGTGGATGCGTACCCGTGGGGATATAGTGTTGAACCCCTTTAACTCTTCCAAAATCTAGCGGGTGCTTGCTGAAAACCTGCCCGTACTCCTGCACTACCTTGTATACCCCTTCCTTGTGGTGCATGGGTGTAGCCTCGATGCCGACATGCAACTCCCGGCACCACTCCTCTAATTGTTCGGGTGGAAGGTCACTGCCTGAGCGTGGTGTAGTGGTTGTGGGGGTTGTTTCGTGGATAGCATGTGCGTCTACGGTGAACAACTTGGCTATGGTGGCATAGCAGGGGAGCCTGACCTCTTCCTCTCCACAATTGAGCACTCTCACGGGCACTCTCCCCTTTTTGACATCAATCACCCCCCTGGCTGCCATTACTGTGGGCCAGTGCTCCGAAGGCAAGGGCTCTACCATTGCCGGGTAATCCTGTCCTTGGGGTCCTACTGCTGCCCTGCACCAAATCATCATCTCACTCCGCGGTGGCACCACCAAAGGTGCGGTGTCCATCATCCGCACACCACCAATCTCTCCACCTGTCATGTTCACCTGCTGTCGCTGCAGGAGGACCCGGATCTCACGCTGCAGTGCCCTCTGCCGACCCCCTCCCGCAGTGGCAGACAATGGTTGCAACAGGCTCAACACCTCCCCCATGCAGTGCTCAATCACATTGGTCCCGAGGACCACCTTTGGGTTATGGTCACTGGAATCATTCAGCACCACAATCATCCCTTGAAGTCTCAGCTCTGTTCGTCCCACAGTCAGGGTCACCTCCTTGAACCCCACCTGGATCATAGGGAGCCCATTGGTCGCAATGATAGTTAAGCTATCGTCCGGAGGGGCAAGTTCACTATCAGCCCAATATCGCTGGTACAACGAGTAAGGCATAGTCGTTACCTGTGATCTGGTGTCAAGCAGGGCCATGGTCGGGACACCATCCACTGCCAGGGAGATGATGGGGCGGCCTCCAACGTACCAATCCCGCAAATCAGCTGGGCCTTGAGGATCTACTCCTGAGGATTGGCCCTTGGCCTCAGGGTTTGCTCGTTTAACGGACACCGTCTGGAGTAATGGCCGGTCTTGTTACACTTGTAGCAGACAGGCGGTCCATACCGTGGGTCGTTGTTCCTCCTACGCTGCATCCAAGGGACGTCTTCCGGACTGTCGGTGAGCTGGATCTTCTCCGCGGGCTTGACTCTTGTCGGTAGCTGGAGAGCAGCAAGGATCCAGGTGACGTCCTCATTCAGGCGCTGGACTTGCGATGTCAAATCTTCCGGAGCTCCTGTGGCTGCAGCAGGGGCCGGCAGGGCCAACAAGGGGGGCACTACCGAAACGGGAGTGGTATCAACCGGCCAAGACGGTGGATCGGGAGCGCCAGCTTCTGATGTTTGTAGGGCCTTGATGGCCCGCTTCTTCAGCACTGCAAAGTCCAGGTCGGCGTGCTCCAAAGACCACAGCCGCAGTTGTTTGCGATCTTCGGTGGACCCCAGTCCCTGCAGGAACTGCTCCACTAGCATCTTGTTGCTATCAGTCTCAGTAATGGGGTCCACCCGCTTTAGCGTACGCAAGGCTGTTTGCAGCCGCAAGGCATAGTCTCTTATACTGTCCTTTGGTCGCTGCCGACAATGGTAAAACTGCATCCGTAACTCCACTTCCGTGCGGGTCTCGAAGGCGACCTGGAGTTTATCAAAAATGGCGGTTACCGAGGCCCGGTCCGCGTCTGCCAAGTCTCCACCTACTGCTCGGACGCGCCGGTCAGCTGCCTTAGCAATACCGCTGCACGCTGCTTGCCAGTCATGGCATACAAATCGAGAATCGTGCATATCTTTTTCCGGAACACCTGCAAGTCGTCAGGCTTCCCATCGTACTGGCGTAGCCAGGCAGCATCGGGCATGTAGGGCAAGGAGATTGGCATTACCTGGGTGACCGTCGGAGCCGCGGCCTCCCCCGATCCTGCGACTGGAGCAAGCGCCGCCACGTTCCCATCATCGGGCACACCTGCGGGCGCCGCCGCTCCAGCGGCCGGCACCACTCCGCCGTCGGGTTAGGCGCGGACATCTTCCCGCTTCTCCCCCTTGGTCTTTTCGCGACACTCGCTTCTTTTGCTGGGTAGTTTCGTTTTTCGACCGCTCGCCTTGCTGCACGGCCGCATTCTCAGGGGGTGGGGCTTCGGCTGTTGCGCCCTTTCTGCAGGGAAGAAGACTCTGGCGGGAATCTTTGCGCCAAAAGATGGCGGCAAGATGGCGGATTCTGCAAATTTCGCAACGGATCACCGCTGACTTCACTTCAAGACGCACTTCACTAGGTAAGTGAATAGGTAAGCATCCTGTTCGTGATGCCAGAAGAGTCAATGTGTACCGTCCCGCGCTCGGCCGCAGACGAGCCGCTCGGATCCGGGCTCGTTGGTGCCTGGCTCGAGCGCCTCCAGACCCGGGGTCACTTTGCTCTGAAAGGGGATGCTGGCCCTTTTGGTGGGGGTTAGGTAGGTGCACGGCCGGAGCCACGCTTGAGTTCATGACGCCACCCACGGGATGTGGTGAAGGTGTAGACACCACCGCTGCAGTTACGGGGCACCCGGGGGAGATGGTAGTGCAGCAAGATGTTAACCCCTCCGTGGGCAGGGATGATGGCCCCAGGGCCCGTTGGGGGTAGCTGGGCGGTGCAGGGCGGTGCGCGGCCAGGTGGCACTGTTGTACTCACTGTTATTGACACACACAAGTCTCTGGTAAACAAAGTTGATGGTGGTCAGTGCCCGCAGCCGGCTGCTTCTGGTCCCCCACCCGGTTCGGTGGTCTTTGCCTTTCTCCTGCACCATGTTGTGTAGATGTAGACAGCCTGCGCTTCAGCGACGGGAGTCCGCTCCCCGGCTTGTGTATGTCGGGAGAGCCCGTTTGCCCGCAGACGCTGGCCCGTGGGATCTCTCTGCCTGTGCGGTGGCTTTCTATCCCCCTCGGTAGGCTGTAGTCTTCAGTCGGGACTTGGGTGGGAAAGGACCTATAGTCTAGACCACAATCAGTTAATTAACTCAGTCCAGTGGATTCTGGACCTCGTTTCAGGGTCTGAGTACCCCCCTTTGTGCTCCAGTTTCCGAGTCGGTTCCCCGGGTCAGTACCGGCAGGCCACTACCCTGTCCCGGTCCACCACGGTTCCACCGAGCCGTCTTCCCGGATCCTGCAGGCAGGCTAAGGCCACCGTTTGCCTCCTAGCCAAGGTACCAGGGCTCCGACCCTGGCACCTGTCAGACTGTCACACTGCTGCAGACCTGCTACACAGGCCTGCTTCCTCTCTCTTTCCCTCCTGTCACTAAACTCCCTGTTTCCTGCCTCAGGCCCTCTGAACTCCTCGGTGGGCGTGCCAACCGCCTGGCTCCGCCCCCCTGGTGTGTTCATCAAGCATTGAGGAAGGTGACTAGGTTTAAAAGGTTGGCTGATGTTACCTTTTTGGGGGACAGGTGTAATGCGGGGGTCTACCTGTGACTACCTCGCTAGTCCAGGGCGTCACACACAAACATACATAAACACACACACACACACTCAGGTTTTAATATTAGATTTTGCTGTTATCCTTATCAGCACTGATGAGTTTATTATACTGATCTACAAAAAATTGAAAAAAAATTCTGCTGTTTTTATCCAAATGAGCGGTGCCGATTCCAGATATGAAGTAAAAAAAAAACTATTGAAACATCAGTTTTTTCACCACTGAGAAATGTTTGATGAAAGGTTTTAACCCCTTCACGACCGATGACGTACTTGTCTAGTAATCATCGCGGGCTTCTGCGGTGATCCTCGCACATGTCTGCTGATTTGAACAACAGACATGTGGGGCCATCAGGCATGGGAGGATCCACGATCCACCCGCGCCTGCTTGCCACTTAGATTGCGCTGTCAAAATGTGACAGCGCGATTTAAATGGCCGCGGCGGGGAACACACCAACAGCGAAACCACCATAAAAACGAGGCAAAGACGTTTGTGATACCGCAAAACCGCCATTATTTTTATGAAGTGGCGGTAGTGTGGCAAGACTCTGCGTCTAAATGATGTTGTGTCCACATAGCCTTAGAAGAGGTTTTTCACAAATTTCATTTTCTTCAGTATTGTCTTCTTTTTAGACCTCCTCCTAGAACTTTTTAAAAATCTCGTCAGAAATAAAAACAGAGCAAAATGGATTTGCCATAGAAATGAATTGGTAAAGTTTTCCAAGAGTTTTTAAAGTATTTTTTAGTAGGTTTTCAAGGTATGTGTCTTACAGATACCAGGTTTTTGCTATATGAAGATGCTTCTGAGGTGGAGATGATCCTTAAGCGTCTTCTTTGGTGTCTTTTTTTGCCATTTTTGTGGAGTTTTTTGTCAGGAGAATTTTTTTTTATCAATGAAGGACCAGAGACGTCTGAGTTTGCAGCGAGATTTATCGCCTGTATACGAGGAGTCAGGATTCACGTCTATGTAGATGGCAGGAGTCTCTGCTCACTAGACATCTACATTTATATAGTAATCCTGACAGTAAAAACCAGTACAAACGAACTGGTTTCTACCCCGTTAGTTATTAACAGTAATCTAAGTATATAGGAAGTTAGTCTAGCCGCAAGCTTTGTTTTTCTATCCTCTCGTGACCTTGTTCCTTAAATAGTCTTTCTTATCTCTGGCCATATACATGGGTCACTTTAGGTTAGCTACATATAAGTTATTTAGTATAAGCAAGCAATGATATCCCAAAGAGCAGGAACTGAGCAGAACCTCTAGATTTTTGAGGAGTGTTGAGATCTGGAAGAGGATTTGGAAAGTTTCCGCACATGGAATCTTTGGAGCAGAATCTGAGATTAAACTGCTCAAGGCTATGTTGTCACAGAAACTATGGCACACGACACACTACAAAACAAGAGGTACACCGGGGACACTTTAACAACAGTGGGCCCTAGCGATAGTGAGGGGGAAGATGGGACACTTCCTTCACTCACCTGCAGCTGTACCTTACACTCCTAGTTAGTCGCTAAACTGATTCCTCACCTGTCGCCGAACAGGATACCTGATTCCCTGGCAGACCCTTTAATACCCCTGGCTAGTGAGTTGGCAGGGGAGGGACGCTAGCCCCACCACTGCGCTTATAACACATCAAGGGAAGGGAATACAGATAGGGGGAAACACAACAACAGACTGTTGCAGTCATCACCGACTGTAGCCTACACAGCAACCTGCAGAGAGGGCTCCACCAGCTCCTTCCACCTCCAGGTCAAGCATCCAAAAGAGATCAGAGAATAACCGGCACCCTCTACTGGTAGCAGAGGGTATATAGGAACTGGGAGTGGCCCAACTGGAAAACACCTGGGAGGGTGATGATAACTAAAGTCTGCAGTATTTTAATCTAAGTACAACACTAATAAAAATGCAATAATAACACACAATCAAACCTACAATTACCTAACAACAGCGATGAACAAGCACTACCATACTCAGGTGCTTGGTAGTGATGAGTGAGCACTACCATGCTCGGGTGCTCAGTAGTGATGAGCAAGCACTACCATGCTCGGGTGCTCAGTACTGATAAGTGAGCACTACTATGCTCGGTAGTTTTGAGTGAGCACTTCCATGCTCGGGTGCTCGGTAGTGATAAGCAAGCACTACCATGCTCGGGTGCTCGGTACTGGTAACTAGTGATAAGCAGGCACTACTAAAGAGGGGAGCCGTGTGATAGCCGACCTTGCTTCCCCTGACTTCTGTAGATATGGCTGTGAATAGGTGCAGATGCGTCGTTACCTTTGAGAGTGACCCCATGTGTCCTTGCAGGCATCCTCGTCGTAGACGGGGAGGAGACGGCAAAAACCACACAACAATCTTAATAAAAATAACTGGAACTTCTTTATTCTTGCACGTTCAGTATCCTTCCTTCTGGTCCTTGGGACCCCTGTGCTGTGTCCTTCTGTGCTCAGGGAAAAACTCTGCTAACTTGCCCTGGGTCCCCTCCTCCAGCAGGTAAGTCCCATAACTTTATCTTCCCTTGGTATCCATTCCTTTTACAGCTGCCGTGTTTCTCTCTTGCCCACGTCTCGGACGCACCAGTATGAGATCCCACTGAAGTCTCCAAGCCCCAGTGTCCTATAGCTGACTAATCTTCTCCCATCCTCCACCAACTGCTGCTTGATCCCTAGTTCTCACTAAGGCTATCTAAAATACTTTTCTGTCCTAACTTATTACTACTACCACAGCTAATCTTCATCTATACCTGGCCCTGTACCATATCCTCTACCGAACACAGCACGAGGGACTGTGGCACCCCAGGGTTGCCACACAAAGGGTTAACTCCCCACACACAACACCAAGACCTCCTGGCCAGAAGGGGGAGACCAAGCTGCTTCCCTGCATATTCTGGTGGGGAGAGGAAATGGTCAGTAGTTTCAGTTTGTTTGTTTGTGCAGTTCAGTGCAGAGAACTGAGGAGAAAGGATCTCTGCAGGTTGGAAGCTGGCTTTAGCTCACCTCAGGATCCACTGACCAATTCCAGGCCTAGCTGAGGGTCTGAGGGAAGGAGACAGATTACACAGAGGAACATTCCTGGGAGGCAGAGCATTGCAGAGCTCACCCCAGTGGAGAACACAGAACGGATGCTGGATCCGAGACTGCAGGTTACATACTGTGCAGTTAACACCAGAGACGTGAGGATTCCACATTCTCTATCTGTACCACAGACACAGCAACAAATGCAGAGTTCAGGAACATACTAGGAAGGACTCGAGTTGCCTGTCAGGTCGGTACCTAGGAGCAGAGCAGAGTCGGCTGCCTAGTTCACACAGCAGCAGGGCCACAGACACACAGTGCAGGCAAGGAAGCCAAAACGGCCCGGCTGGGTGGGAGAAACCCTGAACCCCTCACAGACTCTGTGGACAGTACTCTGCTGAATACCATCATCAGTAAAGGACAAAGAAACTGCAAAACCGTGAGTCTGCCTGTTTATTGTGCTCGTGTCCTGCACTCCCCCCATAGACTATCACACTGCCCCGGGGAAAAGGCTCTACCCGTGGGGAGCCGTCCCATCTCAAGCTGCCTTCCATCCACCCCGGAGGTTCTGCAGCAGCGGTGGTCATCTCTGATCACATTCCACGGGTGGCGTCACGAACATAACCCCCCTTTTTTATTGTGGAACCAGGGATCACAGACCGGGTCACGACACCGTGATCCCCTTTCCAGAAGCGACCCCTTGGCCCGGTTGTGGGTATCCCCCTTAATCCCTGACGACACAGGACCAGTACATAATATACACAGTATTTATAATACACATACATATACCTCTTTCCTATTATATGACCAGCGGTGACCGCTAGATGGAGCTGAACGGCGCGCCCGTGTTCCTATGTCCGCTCTCTGTGATTGTCAGATGTAGCAGAGCTGGATGCGTCGTGGGACGTTGTGTGGATTACATCAGACCTGGGTGTTTTTAGAGGTTAATAAAGTGGTGAAAGAGGGTTTTTTTTTGTCTTTTATTTCAAATAAAGGATTTTTATGTGTTTGTGTTTATTTACTTTCACTACAGTTTAGTGATGAGGGGGAGTCTCATAGACGCCTGCCATCACTAAGCTAGGACTTAGTGGCAGCTATGGGCTGCTGCAATTAACTCCTTATTACCCCGATTGCCATCGCATCAGGGCAATCGGGATGAGCTGGGAAAAGTCCCAGGACTGTCGCATCTAATGCATGCGGCAATCCTGGGCGGATGCTGGCTGATATTTTTAGGCTTAGGGGGCTCACAATAACGTGAGTCTCCCCAGTCTGAGAATACCAGCCCCCAGCTGTGAGACTTTATCTTGGCTGGTTATCAAAATGGGAGGAACCGCAAGCCATTTTTTGTTGTTTTTTTTTTGTTAAATTACCACCATACTGTGTCAGCAGCAGATCCTTTTCCCATAACAGTGTGTCATGACCACATTTTTTGCTTCAAAAATTTAGTTTCCTATTTTCCTCCTCTAAAACCAGGGTGCGTCTTATAGTCCAGTGCGTGTTATAGTCCGAAAAATACGGTATATAGGTTTATGAAGTATATAAAAATAGATTGCTACATGCATAACGGATTATATAATACAATAAATGCTTTATCATGTTTGACAAGAGTACAATTACAGGAGTTTTGTAATTTGGCTGAACATGGACATTCTTTGGTTTTGACCTTGGCAAATAACCATTAGATTAGAAAACAAGAGAATCAACAGACAACAGTAGTCATAAAGGTCAAAGGAAATCTGTTTTCTTGGTATTTCTGAGAAATATTCGAAAAACAGATTATTGCCATGAATTACCTGTTTTCTTCCATTTCTGTCTATGGCTCCTATGTTCTGCCAGATGTAACCCAGGTCAAGACTGAATGAGAGAATAGACCATGATAACTTTTCATAAACAGACACAGATAACAAGATGGCTGAAACTAACAAATGGTGTCTTCTTTAACACATGACCCGGACAAAAGCACTCTGGCTCCGGTCCGATGACCTACAAAAACAGTCCACATGGAAATCGTCCCTCAAACAGTTTTTCTCCAGGTCCGATGACCAAAACACACAACTGTCCTTGGGGCAGCACCGCTTTCCAGTGCCCCCCGTACACCAACAGTCCAGGGTCCGTACTCCACTGCCTCCCTCCTTCCTTGAAGGAGGACAGTCCCGGAACACTTGCAGTCCTTTTAATTACCGACGACGCAACCGACATCTTTTGATTCAGCTATCTCCTACACTACCATACTCGGGTGCTCGGTACTCGTAACGAGTAGTTGGATGTTCAGATTGGCTTGACTTGAATACGTGAGTATAATGGAAGCATTCCGGAAAACTGCTCGAGTTCCCCATTGACTTCCATTATACCTGGGTATTCGAGTATCGCCCATCCGCGCGTCCAACTGCTCATTATGAGTATCAAGCACCCGAGCATGGTAGTGCCCACTCATCACTAGTTACGAGTACTGAGCACCCGAGCATGGTAGTGCCCACTCATCACTAGTTACGAGTACTGAGCCCACGAGCATGGTAGTGCCCGCTCATCACTAGTTATGAGTACTGGGCCCCCGAGCATGGTAGTGCCCGCTCATCACTAGTTATGAGTACTGAGCACCCAAGCATGGTAGTGCCCGCTCATCACTAGTTATGAGTACTGAGCACCCAAGCACAGTAGTGCTCGTGTGACGCCCCTAGACTAGTCAGGGCGTCACAGGGTACTGCACTTCCTATTCTTTGGTGCAGGACTCAACCCCTCATGGTTCTGGGTTGCAAAACAACACATGTAGGAAAACACAATACTTAAAACACACAGACTGGCACACAAGTTTGATGCCCGGAGTCCCTCCAGGGAAGCTCCCGGTCTTAGTCGCACATCTGCCCGGAGGCCCTCCTCAGGCGCTCCCGGTCTTAGCTGACCTTCTGCCCGGATGCTATTTCCAAGCGCTCCCGGTCTTTGGGTGGGCAGAAAACAACAGGACAACAAGATTCCTTCTTAACAGTCACGGAAGGAGTCCACGCACAGTTCTGCATTAAGCTCCTCCCGGGTTCAGTACTTTTAACGTTGCTTGAGCTGTAACATTCGCTGGCTCCTAACAGCACCGGCTCCCAACAACAAACAGACGTCTCTTCCGGATGACCACCTCTTCACACTGGGTGGTATGCACGCAGCCATTCGGCCCGCTGGGCCCTCACATGGTCGGAGAGGGACTGTCCAGGTAAGCGGGGTAGCCTACGAAACGGCTCATAACCCGGTGGCTCCGGTACTTCCTTCTCCGGTTCAGGCCCTTCAGCCTCCTGCGGGGGTGAGGGGGTAGCTGGACAGGACCGCAGTGGGCTGCCGACAACAACTACCGGGTGCGACACCATACTCTAATGTATCACCAGTAATGCCGATGCTTCTCTTGGCTTGTCTCCAGCCGTAGGTTCGGCGGCCGCTTTTGGCGCAACCGTCGGGGTACTCTTCAGCCCACAGGCTTCAGCGAGCGCTTGCTTATGCTGAGCGCGCCATGCTCTGTTCTCCATTCTGCTTGGTCCAGGTATTGGAGTTTGCTTCTTCTTCCACTGCCGGGGTTGCAATCGCGCCGGGGAAGGTGGAGGCGGTTCTTCTTTTCCCGCTTCTGCCCATACTCCGCCCCCGGCCTCACCCACCAGGTTGGCACAGCGTTTGCGACGCCTCTTCTTTCTTGCGGCGTCGCCCACGTCTCTAGACCACTGCAGTATCTCGGGGCAAGCACCTCCCCTCTTTGGGCGGTGCACTCCGGGATTCTTCCTTACAGGCCAGCCCAGCGCTTTTCGTTTGGCGCCCACTTTTCGCGCCTTAAGTAAACCCATGAAGACGGCCGCCATCTTGCCGCCATTTTGTGGCACGTACAGCACATCAGGCACCACTTGGTCATCTTCACAGTTTCTGGTCGGGGTCTCTCGCATGCGAGCCCGATCCTGCCGACTACGCCAAAATGTAACGGGGGCAGGGGGCGCCTCAGGGGGTGTAGTCGGGTCCCCTCGCCTTGTGGGCCGCAGGCTGAACCCCGGCCCGGTCGTTACTTGCAAAACAGGTGTGTTGTTGGGGTAGAGTGTGGATGCATGGGGCCCATTCATGACAGCGTTCCTTCTGTGCTCTCCAGCTCCTTCTTCACTTTCAGGAAAGAGACAATTGCAGGCAGCGGGTAAACCAAGCACCGTTTTATTAAACAAAGCTTCCATCTTTCTGTTTGCAGCAGGCTTACTTTAGTACGTTACAAGTTACAAGTCCTTTTCTACAAAAACGGTTTCCTTTTTCTCTACGGGCACTTTCCTTTGCCTGCAGGGGACATATGTTAACCCCCTAGTAGCTGCGCTCTGACGCGGATTTACTGTAGGGCAGATCCAGCACACACTACCGGCTCTGGATAAGTTCTCACCTCTCCACTTCTTTGTCAGGGCACTAACCTTCGCCTGCAGGGGCCACTTGTTATCCCCCTGATAGCTGCACTCCACTCTAGTACACACCACCGGCTCCAGACAAGTCCCAACTCTTCCACCGTTTCTCATGGGTTTCCTCTGCTTTCTAGCCAAGAGTACTCACTCAGGCTGACTGCCTCGTCTCACTCCCACACTCTGCCCCGTCACCTCAGACCGAGCTTGCTCGCCTCTCACATCTCACTGCACACTCGACTCTGCATTCAGAACCCTTCCTTCCCCACCTAGGCTGCCCTGCCCCTTCCTTCCCTGCCACTGTTACCAGGGGAACCACTGCTCTACACTGGCACCTAGTGGGGAAACAGTTTATGACAGGTAACATTTTACCATCAACACTTACAATTTGCCACCATACTACTGTGGCGTTTTCAGGGGGGAAAAAACGCTCCTTCACTACCAGGGGTCCGACTACCCCTTACAGCAGCTCCACTACTAACAAGTAGAGAGCGAGGCCCGGACAGCTCTAAGCCAATGGGCCACCAGAACACTTCTAATTTATGAACAGAGGCAGGCTCCAGATCACCCTTCAGTACCAGAGGGGACGGATACCTGGACAAGCTCCCCCAAGAGGACAGCGGCACCCAGAGACTTGGTTTACCTTGTTGTCAGAGTCTGCTTTGCGGCTGCATCATCACCAACACAGCCTGAGTGAGTACAAGGTCCTCCCCTACTCCCCACCGGCCCTGCGCTCCCCTGCTCCACCATCATCCAAAGTCCCGGGGCCTCCCCTACCCGTGGAATGAACGTCATCTGGCTGCCCCACTCCATCTCCCCCGGGTGCTCCCATCGGCAACGATGATACTCACTTTACCGCAAACCACGACTGGCATCACGAACTCTAACATCCCCTGTAAATACCCCCTTTCCATTTGAAGTGGCCGCGAGCCCCCGGGTCAGGACACCCTCGAGCCACAGTAGACCCTGGATCCGAGTGGCTCAACCGCTGCAGGGGCGGCACACTCGCTCATCACTAGTTACGAGTACCCGAGCACCCGAGCATGGTAGTGTCCGCTCATCACTAGTTACGAGTACCCGAGCACCCGAGCATGGTAGTGCCCGCTCATCACTAGTTACCAGTACTGAGCACCCGAGCATGATAGTGCCCGCTCATCACTAGTTATGAGTACTGAGCCCCCGAGCATGTTAGTGCCCGCTCATCACTAATTATGAGTACTGAGCCCCCGAGCATGGTAGTTGTTAGAGAATAGTCAGCTATAACATGCTGAGCAGCCATGTTGTACCTAACAGCCATCTTAGGCAGACTTGAGCAAACTAACTTTGTAACTAATGAGACTGTAAAATAGTGAGTTTATGGAGATTTGATTCATAAACTGGAATATATACATTCATAAAATGTATGTATTTTGCCCATGCCTTTAAGAGTGACTTTGTAAATGTTGAATCTGCTAACCAAGGGTTTGACAAGGTAGAACCAAAGCCATCTGCTATGGTTCGTCAAAGCTTTCAACGAAGGGCTATATTCTGTTTGGAATTTGTGCTAAGAACTGAAATTAGCTTTGAGAATCTTCTTTCTGTTACACTAGGGTCAGAGTTCAGCGAGCTTCAAAGGAGTTATATATATGTCGAAGTGGTTTAGTTTTACAAGTCTCCACTGCGCAAGTCACTTATTCTGCAAAAATTATGAATACCTGATATGACATCAGCTGGAACTAAAAAAGGATAGTTAGTTTTTGTAACACCATGTAAAGAGATAAGTAGAATCAGGAGGTGGGGTTTGAATTATAAAAGAGGACCACACTTCAAAGGGTCAGGAGAAGGAGGAGGAAGAATGGAGGACCAGACGATCCAGAGAGAGAGACGGCTTACAGATGCATTGGGTAGAGATCTCCCCCCAGAGAGGAGATAGAGATGACATCTGTGTTATTAGCAAGTATAAGAAAAAGTCCAAAAAGGTTGATTTGTATAGAAGAATACAATGGCGTCAGCTGATAGATGGGGATGTGTAGTCATGAAGAGCAGGTATATTGTATTGATAAAGAAGCAAAGTTATCAATAGCGCTGTCAGTGTGTGAGAGTTATGTGAGTGGAGGCGCCTTCAGGGATCAGAGATGTCAGCCATGACCACATTATGAATTAATTAAAAGTGTCCTGGAGGCCCATAGGGATCTGATAAGTTTCTACCGCAATGCTCGTAATGTCTCGATGTATCATTCTATTCTTTGTTCTCTAATGTGTGCGCCTTTCTCTGCAGTATGAGCTCTCCTTTGCCTAACATGTATAAAAGCCCCCACACGCCTATCGGGGACCACTTGTTCTTCTTCATCAGTTGCTAATTCTGCAAGACACCTGCGTGTGTCTTCCTGCCGCTGACCTGTCTCATCTGCTCTGCTGCGATCTCGGAATAAACTTCAGTCTTTGCTTGGAACGGATTGTCTACAACGTCTTCTTAGCTTTCAAGGTCTACAGACATTTTCTTTCAGTAGTGCTCGCTCATCACTAGTTACGAGTACAGAGCACCCGAGCATGGTAGTGCCCGCTCATCACTAGTTACGAGTACCGAGCACCCGAGCATGGTAGTGCTCACTCATCACTAGTTACGAGTACCGAGCACCCGAGCATGGTAGTGCCTGCTCATCACTAGTTACGAGTACCGAGCACCCGAGCATGGTAGTGCCCGCTCATCACTAGTTACCAGTACTGAGCACCCGAGCATGGTAGTGCCCACTTGTAGTGGGTGGGCCTACCCCCTACTAGTCTAGCATAGATAACCCGGCACTGTTGTTATTAAAAATGTTTTATTATTGTATATGATGTGTTAGGGCACCCCCTAGTGGCCGGGTGGGACGGCTGTTGCCACCGGGGAGGAGGAGTCGGCCGGATTGCTAGGCAAGGTCTGAATGTGTGTGAGATAGAAAGATCCGGGTCAGCGGAGTGTGAACATCTGGAGCGGCAAGTGCGATTGTGTGAGCGGAACATCAGGGGACACCGGAGATAAGGAGGTGGACGCAACCTCAAAGCCTATTCTGCCGGTGTGGGTCCGGTGTATGCTTGGCTGAAGAGTGGGAGTCCAGTGGCGCAACCTCAAAGCCTATTCTGCCGGTGTGGGTCCGGTGTATGCTTGGCTGAAGAGTGGGAGTCCAGTGGCGCAACCTCAAAGCCTATTCTGCCGGTGTGGGTCCGGTGTATGCTTGGCTGAAGAGTGGGAGTCCAGTGGCGCAACCTCAAAGCCTATTCTGCTGGTGTGGGTCCGGTGTATGCTTGGCTGAAGAGTGGGAGAAGAACTCTGGGCATATCCCCATCAGAGGGTGCGTTTGGGCAGGTTGTCCCCAGCTCCACTAATATTGCCGGAATCCGCTGACCGGAGTGTTTTTCCTCTTTAACTTTGTGAATAAATGTCGTTTTTATTGCATCTGGACTGTTGTCTGCAGCCTCTTTGTGCATCGGCCGATGAAGACACCGACATACACTCTCTCAACATTAAAGAAGTGATGAAGCCAGGGATGTGCCTTGAATACAGTGCTGCCACGACTACACAGCCAGAGGCCTCCCTGGCTGGTCACTTCATGTGGCGTAGTCGGCAGGATCTGAGTCCCTTGCCGGAGAACCAGGAGTCTGAAGACCAAGTAGTGCCTGAAGCACGGAATTTGGACGATGAAAGAAGATTCCCAGTCCCATGGTGGGAGGAAGAAGTGCCCAAGGCGTTGGACCGGGCACAAGATGGCGGCAAGATGGCCGACGTCTGTGAAGAAACAGAAAAGGCGCGGAAAATTGGCGCCGAAAGAAGAGCCTGGGGCTGGCCGGTGCCGAAGAGAAAGCATGGAGTACTCCGCCCAAAGAGGGGAGGCGCCAGCTCCAGGGCATGGAAGAAGAAAAAGAAAAAGAAGTACCTCAGCGGAGGAGTCGAAATGATGCGTGAGGCTGGGGGTGGAGTTCGTTTAAGAGCGGGAAATGAAGACCCGCCTCCACTTCCTCCAGTCTCAGCGTCGACACCACCGCCATTATCAGCGATTCTGTTGAGAACCGAGATGGAGAACTTTGGGCAACCTGCGGAGTTGGCGACGACTATGGCCCTCATCAGCCTTGGCCGAGGCCGACCCCGGTTCGCCCCTGCTAGCGAGGCCGCGATAGCGGACCTTCCCATTGGGCCGGGAGGCTCTACAAGACCGGACAAGGTCTCTTGGAAGACCTCATGGGACGCTCAAACCGGGAGCACCATTACAGAGGTAAAGGCGACCTACGCTACCCCGCCCATGCCAAGCCGTCCGGGGGTTGCTGCTTTCCCATGGGACACCCCGCAGCTTAACGCCGTCGCCACACCACTTGTCCCGGCGCCAGAGTCGGCTGAGGAGTTAGCTGGGCGTCTAGAGGAGGACCACCTGGGCTTCTTCTGGGACCCAGTCATCGCCCCGCCGGAGAAGGCGCGCCCCAGTGTTCCGCCCCCGAAGCCTGACCCCGTCCAGGAACGGCTCCTGGCTGAGACCATTGTCCGGGAAATGCTGTCCGGTTCCGGTGGCGAGAAGCTAGCCCAGCAGTTTGTGACCGGGGTGGTAGTCAAGTTTAACCAGCAAGAGGGATACGGCTTCATCCGAGAAGTAGAGACCGGGGATGACTATTTTTATAACCGGGTTCATCTCGATGTCGAAGGACTCCCTAAGCGATTGCACACCCTTTGGCCGGGCGAGAAAGTCACCTTCCTGCCGGACGCCGGTAGCCGCGGCCTGTTTGCTGTCTGTGTCTCCCGCATGCCGACCTCCCGGGAAGCGGAGCAGTGGCAGGAGGAGATTGAGTGGGAGGAACAGCAAGAGCGGCGCCGGAGTCACGCTAGGCCGAGTCTGTCTGAGCCCTCTCACCCTAGGCGCATCAAGGCTGTCATCCCAGAGGCAGTGGCTGAACCGACCCCCGATCCGGAGAGGGTTCCAGCCGTGGTAGCGGTGACGCAAAATGTCAACAACAGACCGGTTTTCATGCTGGACGCGTCGCCCGCCGCGCCACCACCATCCCGGGCAGAAACGCCATCACCGCCAAGAGGAGCTGCAGCAGCTGTGCCGGAGGAACCGCCCTACGCCCCGGTGTCTTTCAGGCGAATCCGCCGCCAGCCGGGACAAACTCTGGGGGCCTACATCCAGGCTCAAGCGGAAGAATGGAAGAGAGCCTGGCCCCCAGAGTAAGTTGTTGCCTCCAGCACTTGCCGAGACCGGTGTTGTTCCAGACCGGCAGAAAGTTCCTCTGTTGTTGTAAAGTTTTACGGGCCTGTTGCCCCCAGCAAAGACCGGGAGCGCTCTTGAAGCCTCCGGGCACCTCCAGCGAAGACCGGGAGCGCTACTGAAGCCTCCGGGCACCCATCTAAGACCGGGAGCGCTGTTGAGCCTCCGGGCGCTATCCAGAGACCGGGAGCGCTGTTGCGCCATCAAGCGCCCCTCAAGACCGGGAGCGCCGCTGAACTGGTGCCGCTGTTGAGGACTGAACCGAAAGGTTTTTATGTGTTTATGTTTTTATGTGTTTAAGAGCCTTGCCGGGAGGCTCGGATTTTAAGAGGGGAGGCATGTAGTGGGTGGGCCTACCCCCTACTAGTCTAGCATAGATAACCCGGCACTGTTGTTATTAAAAATGTTTTATTATTGTATATGATGTGTTAGGGCACCCCCTAGTGGCCGAGTGGGACGGCTGTTGCCACCGGGGAGGAGGAGTCGGCCGGATTGCTAGGCAAGGTCTGAATGTGTGTGAGATAGAAAGATCCGGGTCAGCGGAGTGTGAACATCTGGAGCGGCAAGTGCGATTGTGTGAGCGGAACATCAGGGGACACCGGAGATAAGGAGGTGGACGCAACCTCAAAGCCTATTCTGCCGGTGTGGGTCCGGTGTATGCTTGGCTGAAGAGTGGGAGTCCAGTGGCGCAACCTCAAAGCCTATTCTGCCGGTGTGGGTCCGGTGTATGCTTGGCTGAAGAGTGGGAGTCCAGTGGCGCAACCTCAAAGCCTATTCTGCCGGTGTGGGTCCGGTGTATGCTTGGCTGAAGAGTGGGAGTCCAGTGGCGCAACCTCAAAGCCTATTCTGCCGGTGTGGGTCCGGTGTATGCTTGGCTGAAGAGTGGGAGAAGAACTCTGGGCATATCCCCATCAGAGGGTGCGTTTGGGCAGGTTGTCCCCAGCTCCACTAATATTGCCGGAATCCGCTGACCGGAGTGTTTTTCCTCTTTAACTTTGTGAATAAATGTCGTTTTTATTGCATCTGGACTGTTGTCTGCAGCCTCTTTGTGCATCGGCCGATGAAGACACCGACATACACTCTCTCAACATTAAAGAAGTGATGAAGCCAGGGATGTGCCTTGAATACAGTGCTGCCACGACTACACAGCCAGAGGCCTCCCTGGCTGGTCACTTCATGTGGCGTAGTCGGCAGGATCTGAGTCCCTTGCCGGAGAACCAGGAGTCTGAAGACCAAGTAGTGCCTGAAGCACGGAATTTGGACGATGAAAGAAGATTCCCAGTCCCATGGTGGGAGGAAGAAGTGCCCAAGGCGTTGGACCGGGCACAAGATGGCGGCAAGATGGCCGACGTCTGTGAAGAAACAGAAAAGGCGCGGAAAATTGGCGCCGAAAGAAGAGCCTGGGGCTGGCCGGTGCCGAAGAGAAAGCATGGAGTACTCCGCCCAAAGAGGGGAGGCGCCAGCTCCAGGGCATGGAAGAAGAAAAAGAAAAAGAAGTACCTCAGCGGAGGAGTCGAAATGATGCGTGAGGCTGGGGGTGGAGTTCGTTTAAGAGCGGGAAATGAAGACCCGCCTCCACTTCCTCCAGTCTCAGCGTCGACACCACCGCCATTATCAGCGATTCTGTTGAGAACCGAGATGGAGAACTTTGGGCAACCTGCGGAGTTGGCGACGACTATGGCCCTCATCAGCCTTGGCCGAGGCCGACCCCGGTTCGCCCCTGCTAGCGAGGCCGCGATAGCGGACCTTCCCATTGGGCCGGGAGGCTCTACAAGACCGGACAAGGTCTCTTGGAAGACCTCATGGGACGCTCAAACCGGGAGCACCATTACAGAGGTAAAGGCGACCTACGCTACCCCGCCCATGCCAAGCCGTCCGGGGGTTGCTGCTTTCCCATGGGACACCCCGCAGCTTAACGCCGTCGCCACACCACTTGTCCCGGCGCCAGAGTCGGCTGAGGAGTTAGCTGGGCGTCTAGAGGAGGACCACCTGGGCTTCTTCTGGGACCCAGTCATCGCCCCGCCGGAGAAGGCGCGCCCCAGTGTTCCGCCCCCGAAGCCTGACCCCGTCCAGGAACGGCTCCTGGCTGAGACCATTGTCCGGGAAATGCTGTCCGGTTCCGGTGGCGAGAAGCTAGCCCAGCAGTTTGTGACCGGGGTGGTAGTCAAGTTTAACCAGCAAGAGGGATACGGCTTCATCCGAGAAGTAGAGACCGGGGATGACTATTTTTATAACCGGGTTCATCTCGATGTCGAAGGACTCCCTAAGCGATTGCACACCCTTTGGCCGGGCGAGAAAGTCACCTTCCTGCCGGACGCCGGTAGCCGCGGCCTGTTTGCTGTCTGTGTCTCCCGCATGCCGACCTCCCGGGAAGCGGAGCAGTGGCAGGAGGAGATTGAGTGGGAGGAACAGCAAGAGCGGCGCCGGAGTCACGCTAGGCCGAGTCTGTCTGAGCCCTCTCACCCTAGGCGCATCAAGGCTGTCATCCCAGAGGCAGTGGCTGAACCGACCCCCGATCCGGAGAGGGTTCCAGCCGTGGTAGCGGTGACGCAAAATGTCAACAACAGACCGGTTTTCATGCTGGACGCGTCGCCCGCCGCGCCACCACCATCCCGGGCAGAAACGCCATCACCGCCAAGAGGAGCTGCAGCAGCTGTGCCGGAGGAACCGCCCTACGCCCCGGTGTCTTTCAGGCGAATCCGCCGCCAGCCGGGACAAACTCTGGGGGCCTACATCCAGGCTCAAGCGGAAGAATGGAAGAGAGCCTGGCCCCCAGAGTAAGTTGTTGCCTCCAGCACTTGCCGAGACCGGTGTTGTTCCAGACCGGCAGAAAGTTCCTCTGTTGTTGTAAAGTTTTACGGGCCTGTTGCCCCCAGCAAAGACCGGGAGCGCTCTTGAAGCCTCCGGGCACCTCCAGCGAAGACCGGGAGCGCTACTGAAGCCTCCGGGCACCCATCTAAGACCGGGAGCGCTGTTGAGCCTCCGGGCGCTATCCAGAGACCGGGAGCGCTGTTGCGCCATCAAGCGCCCCTCAAGACCGGGAGCGCCGCTGAACTGGTGCCGCTGTTGAGGACTGAACCGAAAGGTTTTTATGTGTTTATGTTTTTATGTGTTTAAGAGCCTTGCCGGGAGGCTCGGATTTTAAGAGGGGAGGCATGTAGTGGGTGGGCCTACCCCCTACTAGTCTAGCATAGATAACCCGGCACTGTTGTTATTAAAAATGTTTTATTATTGTATATGATGTGTTAGGGCACCCCCTAGTGGCCGGGTGGGACGGCTGTTGCCACCGGGGAGGAGGAGTCGGCCGGATTGCTAGGCAAGGTCTGAATGTGTGTGAGATAGAAAGATCCGGGTCAGCGGAGTGTGAACATCTGGAGCGGCAAGTGCGATTGTGTGAGCGGAACATCAGGGGACACCGGAGATAAGGAGGTGGACGCAACCTCAAAGCCTATTCTGCCGGTGTGGGTCCGGTGTATGCTTGGCTGAAGAGTGGGAGTCCAGTGGCGCAACCTCAAAGCCTATTCTGCCGGTGTGGGTCCGGTGTATGCTTGGCTGAAGAGTGGGAGTCCAGTGGCGCAACCTCAAAGCCTATTCTGCCGGTGTGGGTCCGGTGTATGCTTGGCTGAAGAGTGGGAGAAGAACTCTGGGCATATCCCCATCAGAGGGTGCGTTTGGGCAGGTTGTCCCCAGCTCCACTAATATTGCCGGAATCCGCTGACCGGAGTGTTTTTCCTCTTTAACTTTGTGAATAAATGTCGTTTTTATTGCATCTGGACTGTTGTCTGCAGCCTCTTTGTGCATCGGCCGATGAAGACACCGACATACACTCTCTCAACATTAAAGAAGTGATGAAGCCAGGGATGTGCCTTGAATACAGTGCTGCCACGACTACACAGCCAGAGGCCTCCCTGGCTGGTCACTTCACACTCATCACTAGTTACGAGTACCGAGCACCCGAGCATGGTAGTGCCTGCTCATCACTAGTTACGAGTACCGAGCACCCGAGCATGGTAGTGCCCGCTCATCACTAGTTACGAGTACCGAGCACCCGAGCATGGTAGTGCCTGCTCATCACTAGTTACCAGTACTGAGCACCCGAGCATGGTAGTGCCCACTCATCACTAGTTACGAGTACCGAGCACCCGAGCATGGTAGTGCCCACTCATCACTAGTTACGAGTACCGAGCACCCGAGCATGGTAGTGCCCGCTCATCACTAGTTACGAGTACAGAGCACCCGAGCATGGTAGTGCCCGCTCATCACTAGTTACGAGTACAGAGCACCCGAGCATGGTAGTGCCCGCTCATCACTAGTTACGAGTACTAAGCACCTGAGCATGGTAGTGCCCGCTCATCACTAGTTACGAGTACTAAGCACCCGAGCATAGTAGTGCCCGCTCATCACTAGTTACAAGTACTAAGCACCTGAGCATGGTAGTGCCCGCTCATCACTAGTTACGAGTACCGAGCACCCGAGCATGGTAGTGCCTGCTCATCACTAGTTACGAGTACAGAGCACCCGAGCATGGTAGTGCCCACTCATCACTAGTTACGAGTACCGAGCACCCGAGCATGGTAGTGCCCGCTCATCACTAGTTACGAGTACTGAGCACCTGAGCATGATAGTGCCCGCTCATCACTAGTTACTAGTACTGAGCACCCGAGCATGGTAGTGCCCGCTCATCACTAGTTACGAGTACCGAGGCACCCGAGCATGGTAGTGCCTGCTCATCACTAGTTACGAGTACTGAGCACCCGAGCATGGTAGTGCCCGCTCATCACTAGTTACGAGTACCAAGCACCCGAGCATGGTAGTGCCCACTCATCACTAGTTACGAGTACTGAGCACCCGAGCATGGTAGTGCCCGCTCATCACTAGTTACAAGTACCGAGCACCCGAGCATGGTAGTGCCCGCTCATCACTAGTTACGAGCACTGAGCACCCGAGCATGGTAGTGCCCCCTCATCACTAGTTACGAGTACCGAGCACCCGAGCATGGTAGTGCCCGCTCATCACTAGTTACGAGTACTGAGCACCCGAGCATAGTAGTGCCCGCTCATCACTAGTTACGAGTACCGAGCACCCGAGCATAGTAGTGCCCACTCATCACTAGTTACGAGTACCGAGCACCCGAGCATGGTAGTGCCCGCTCATCACTAGTTACGAGTACCGAGCACCCGAGCATGGTAGTGCCTGCTCATCACTAGTTACGAGTACTAAGCACCCGAGCATAGTAGTGCCCGCTCATCACTAGTTACGAGTACCGAGCACCCGAGCATAGTAGTGCCCGCTCATCACTAGTTACGAGTACAGAGCACCTGAGCATGGTAGTGCCCGCTCATCACTAGTTACGAGTACCGAGCACCCGAGCATAGTAGTGCCCGCTCATCACTAGTTACGAGTACCGAGCACCCGAGCATGGTAGTGCCCGCTCATCACTAGTTACGAGTACCGAGCACCCGAGCATGGTAGTGCCCGCTCATCACTAGTTACGAGTACCGAGCACCCGAGCATGGTAGTGCCCGCTCATCACTAGTTACGAGTACTGAGCACCCGAGCATGGTAGTGCCCACTCATCACTAGTTACAAGTACCGAGCACCCGAGCATGGTAGTGCCCGCTCATCACTAGTTACGAGTACAGAGCACCTGAGCATGGTAGTGCCCACTCATCACTAGTTACAAGTACCGAGCACCCGAGCATGGTAGTGCCCGCTCATCACTAGTTACGAGTATTGAGCCCCTGAGCATGGTAGTGCCAGCTCATTACTAGTTACGAGTACCGAGCACCCGAGCATGGTAGTGCCCGCTCATCACTAGTTACGAGTACCGAGCACCCGAGCATGGTAGTGCCCGCTCATCACTAGTTACAAGTACCGAGCACCCGAGCATGGTAGTGCCCGCTCATCACTAGTTACGAGCACTGAGCACCCGAGCATGGTAGTGCCCCCTCATCACTAGTTACGAGTACCGAGCACCCGAGCATGGTAGTGCCCGCTCATCACTAGTTACCAGTACTGAGCACCTGAGCATGGTAGTGCCCGCTCATCACTAGTTACGAGTACTGAGCACCCGAGCATAGTAGTGCCCGCTCATCACTAGTAACGAGTACCGAGCACCCGAGCATAGTAGTGCCCGCTCATCACTAGTTACGAGTACCGAGCACCCGAGCATGGTAGTGCCCGCTCATCACTAGTTACGAGTACCGAGCACCCGAGCATGGTAGTGCCCGCTCATCACTAGTTACGAGTACCGAGCACCCGAGCATGGTAGTGCCCGCTCATCACTAGTTACGAGTACCGAGCACCCGAGCATGGTAGTGCCCGCTCATCACTAGTTACGAGTACAGAGCACCCGAGCATGGTAGTGCCCGCTCATCACTAGTTACGAGTACAGAGCACCCGAGCATGGTAGTGCCCGCTCATCACTAGTTACGAGTACTAAGCACCTGAGCATGGTAGTGCCCGCTCATCACTAGTTACGAGTACTAAGCACCCGAGCATAGTAGTGCCCGCTCATCACTAGTTACAAGTACTAAGCACCTGAGCATGGTAGTGCCCGCTCATCACTAGTTACGAGTACCGAGCACCCGAGCATGGTAGTGCCTGCTCATCACTAGTTACGAGTACAGAGCACCCGAGCATGGTAGTGCCCACTCATCACTAGTTACGAGTACCGAGCACCCGAGCATGGTAGTGCCCGCTCATCACTAGTTACGAGTACTGAGCACCTGAGCATGATAGTGCCCGCTCATCACTAGTTACTAGTACTGAGCACCCGAGCATGGTAGTGCCCGCTCATCACTAGTTACGAGTACCGAGGCACCCGAGCATGGTAGTGCCTGCTCATCACTAGTTACGAGTACTGAGCACCCGAGCATGGTAGTGCCCGCTCATCACTAGTTACGAGTACCAAGCACCCGAGCATGGTAGTGCCCACTCATCACTAGTTACGAGTACTGAGCACCCGAGCATGGTAGTGCCCGCTCATCACTAGTTACAAGTACCGAGCACCCGAGCATGGTAGTGCCCGCTCATCACTAGTTACGAGCACTGAGCACCCGAGCATGGTAGTGCCCCCTCATCACTAGTTACGAGTACCGAGCACCCGAGCATGGTAGTGCCCGCTCATCACTAGTTACGAGTACTGAGCACCCGAGCATAGTAGTGCCCGCTCATCACTAGTTACGAGTACCGAGCACCCGAGCATAGTAGTGCCCACTCATCACTAGTTACGAGTACCGAGCACCCGAGCATGGTAGTGCCCGCTCATCACTAGTTACGAGTACCGAGCACCCGAGCATGGTAGTGCCTGCTCATCACTAGTTACGAGTACTAAGCACCCGAGCATAGTAGTGCCCGCTCATCACTAGTTACGAGTACCGAGCACCCGAGCATAGTAGTGCCCGCTCATCACTAGTTACGAGTACAGAGCACCTGAGCATGGTAGTGCCCGCTCATCACTAGTTACGAGTACCGAGCACCCGAGCATAGTAGTGCCCGCTCATCACTAGTTACGAGTACCGAGCACCCGAGCATGGTAGTGCCCGCTCATCACTAGTTACGAGTACCGAGCACCCGAGCATGGTAGTGCCCGCTCATCACTAGTTACGAGTACCGAGCACCCGAGCATGGTAGTGCCCGCTCATCACTAGTTACGAGTACTGAGCACCCGAGCATGGTAGTGCCCACTCATCACTAGTTACAAGTACCGAGCACCCGAGCATGGTAGTGCCCGCTCATCACTAGTTACGAGTACAGAGCACCTGAGCATGGTAGTGCCCACTCATCACTAGTTACAAGTACCGAGCACCCGAGCATGGTAGTGCCCGCTCATCACTAGTTACGAGTATTGAGCCCCTGAGCATGGTAGTGCCAGCTCATTACTAGTTACGAGTACCGAGCACCCGAGCATGGTAGTGCCCGCTCATCACTAGTTACGAGTACCGAGCACCCGAGCATGGTAGTGCCCGCTCATCACTAGTTACAAGTACCGAGCACCCGAGCATGGTAGTGCCCGCTCATCACTAGTTACGAGCACTGAGCACCCGAGCATGGTAGTGCCCCCTCATCACTAGTTACGAGTACCGAGCACCCGAGCATGGTAGTGCCCGCTCATCACTAGTTACCAGTACTGAGCACCTGAGCATGGTAGTGCCCGCTCATCACTAGTTACGAGTACTGAGCACCCGAGCATAGTAGTGCCCGCTCATCACTAGTAACGAGTACCGAGCACCCGAGCATAGTAGTGCCCGCTCATCACTAGTTACGAGTACCGAGCACCCGAGCATGGTAGTGCCCGCTCATCACTAGTTACGAGTACCGAGCACCCGAGCATGGTAGTGCCCGCTCATCACTAGTTACGAGTACTAAGCACCCGAGCATAGTAGTGCCCGCTCATCACTAGTTACGAGTACCGAGCACCCGAGCATAGTAGTGCCCGCTCATCACTAGTTACGAGTACAGAGCACCTGAGCATGGTAGTGCCCGCTCATCACTAGTTACGAGTACCGAGCACCCGAGCATAGTAGTGCCCGCTCATCACTAGTTACGAGTACCGAGCACCCGAGCATGGTAGTGCCCGCTCATCACTAGTTACGAGTACCGAGCACCCGAGCATGGTAGTGCCCGCTCATCACTAGTTACGAGTACCGAGCACCCGAGCATGGTAGTGCCCGCTCATCACTAGTTACGAGTACTGAGCACCCGAGCATGGTAGTGCCCACTCATCACTAGTTACAAGTACCGAGCACCCGAGCATGGTAGTGGACGCTCATCACTAGTTACGAGTACAGAGCACCTGAGCATGGTAGTGCCCACTCATCACTAGTTACAAGTACCGAGCACCCGAGCATGGTAGTGCCCGCTCATCACTAGTTACGAGTATTGAGCCCCTGAGCATGGTAGTGCCCGCTCATCACTAGTTACGAGTACCGAGCACCCGAGCATGGTAGTGCCCGCTCATCACTAGTTACGAGTACAGAGCACCTGAGCATGGTAGTGCCCGCTCATCACTAGTTACGAGTATTGAGCCCCTGAGCATGGTAGTGCCCACTCATCACTAGTTACGAGTACTGAGCACTCAAACATGGTAGTGCCTGCTCATCACTACTAAGGACTAGTGAGTGCTCACGTTCTTAGTACTCGATTTGAGCAGGTTGGATGCTCGGACTGGCTCAATTCAAGTAACCAGTACAATTGAAGTCAATGGGAAACTTAAGCATTTTTTCGGAAGCCTTTAGCAGGATGGATAGCAGTTTCTCTCTCCTCTCTGTCTCTGTTGTCCAACGTGCTCAGGGCTTTCGAAATAAAGAGAAAAAATGCCAGACGGGAACTCGAACAAATTGAGCACCCAAGTAATACTCCATCGAATATCAAGTGTCTCTAGCACCCCGATGATCGATCAAGTAGTGCCGAGCATGTTCGGTCATCCTTACATAGAATGTCTTCATCTCTTTCTCATGGATCCACCCTGCCCTGACTATATTGCACTTCTTTGCTTTTATCCCCAATCCTCTCAAACACCTCCCTTCTCCCACAATCTCACAGGGTCACTGGATAACACTAACAATAGGGTTTGTATTGTTATCTACACTACCATAAACATTGAGATAATGGGGAATTTTTTTTTCTGTCAAACAATGGAACAATTGTAAATTGTTTCCTATAAACTACTACAAACAATGGGGAAAAGTGTTTTGTAATCGAATCCCAAACAATAGGACTCTTTCACATCTCCTTTACATTCTGTGTGCACAGAGCCCAAACCTTGTGAAACACATGGTAAGTGACTTTCGATTTTAAAGGGAACCAAACATCAGGATTTTCGTGTATAAGCTGCAGCCAGTGCAGTACTGGCACTATCATGCACAGTGTGTACATGACTCGCCCACCCCAGGGCTAGGGGATACCCGGTGCCGGGCCGGACTAGTCCGGAGGTAGTCAGTGGTGGCTGGGCCCGGCTCCGTGGCCCTGGTGGGTGTCAGTAGAATATGTGGCTTGGTGAATAAAGTTTGTGTTCGTGACGCCACCTGTGGTATGCGACTATTAAGCCGCCGCTGCTGTGTGAGGCCTCCGGGGTGATGATATAGCAGCAATGGTGGTACTGCTCCCCACAGGGGCACAGTTGGTGCTTGTGAATGTCTATGCAGCTGAAATAACAGAGACCACTTCAAGGGTGCAGTTCAAGTTCTTTACCACAGTTCTTGTCACAGTACTGCAGGAACCCTTGGACTGCTGGGACCACTGTCAGGGACCTCCGCCGTTTCTGGGTGATTCAGAGTGTGAAATCCGGTACCCTCCTCTTAGTGTCTCTTTCTTCTGCTGGCTTCCTTAGCCTTGCCTTTGTTAGGATGAACCTGGCTTGGCCTCCACTACAGCCTCCAGGCTGGGGGGTCACCTGTCGGCTGATTACCCCTTTTCTGGAAGTCTGCTATGGGTTCTGGCCCTGGGAGTCTACAACCTTCCCTGGGCCTCGGTTTTTACTGTTTGGAGATGATTTTGCACTCCTCCAGTCTCTAGGGACCGTCCCCTGTCGCAGCTTGATCCCTCCACCGATGTTATTGTGGAACAGGCCACCGCAGCTCTAAACTGCCCCGACAGCTATACAGACTACCCGTGGCCCTGCGACTCCTTCTGTCTCCCACGTGGTGTCACCTGGACCTCTGGGTCCCAGGATCTTCACCAGGAAGCGTCTCCTTCTGTTTCTCTGCTCCTGTCTGACTTGGAGCTTTCTTTCCTTCTTTCTTTCTTTCTTTTCTCCTCCTTGCCTGCCTCCAGCAGGCCTCCTCCTCCCTCCTTTCTCTCGTTCTTCTTCTCCAACTACATGCTCACTCTCTCACTCCCTGAGGTAGACTGACTAAACTTGACCTTCCTCCCTTTGTCTGCTCTCAGATGGCTCCTCCCACCTCCCCAGTTGCTAAGCTGTACCCTATAGGAGCAGGGATGGGTCTTACGGCCCCTCCCAGCATGCAGCATGGGGGGGTAACTGCCACTTTCCCTGGTCCCAGTATGTACCTAACAATGGGTGTAGTGTGGATTTACCAGGGGACCGGAGTTCACTCTCTTCCTCTCCCAGAATGGGGCATCACACCGCTGGATGGGGTGCAATGACCTGTGGCGACGGAAGCCTCAGGGGCGCCACACTTCCCCACAGCAAATCCCAGCACGTCCTCGGGCTGAAAAACAACAAAAACATGTGGAGAAACTGCAACATTTTTGTTATGCAAAGCAATAAAACGATTACCATTTCTTCCCTTTATGGGAGGCACAAATACTTTAACGTTGCAAACTTCTTATAAAGAAACTATGTGTGCACTTTCAGTTCATTGCACAGTTTGGGCACTTCCCCCATAATTCTGGTAGGGGGCACAACGGGTGCAACTATATACATTTTCGGCTACAACAAGTCCAGTAGCCTGGCAGTTCGTTTCCTTTCAAACAACAATGGGACATAATCAACCAGCCACTAAGTCCAATGGCCTGGTTACATAAGACACATAAGACATCACATTTACCGGGGCCCACATTCCAGTTCCGTGGCCCGGTACACATAAACATGGGGGGTGACATCTTCGAAAAGCATGAGGGGCAGTACAGCAGGAAAGGGTGTCATCTTCGAAAAGAACATTGGGGCAGAACACAAGGGACATCTTCAAAAAGAATGTGGGGCAGACAGGGGCTATATACAGTTCAGCATCTCTTCTTCCTTACTCACGAGGGTAGATGCGGGGGTCCCACTCCGGCATTGCTCCTGGCAGCAGGTACGCCGACGATATCATCGTCTGGGTCCCCTGGGCGCTGGTCCCCGACCTTCTGCGCTGTTCTGCAGCCTGGATTGGAGTGGGGCTGCTTGCAGGTGTTGCACGGCGTTGCTGCAGAGGGCTGCTCGTCTGCAGGGGGCTGTTGCTGTGGTCTTTAGGGCCCTGTTTTGGCCGGGCTCCCTGCATCACACACGCCATGGAGATTCGGGTCTGCGTTTCTTGCGTGGCTGTCGCAGAACCTCCGCTCAGTTCTGTGGCCTGGGTCTGCCTCGAGGTAGTGCTGCTGCTAGGGGAGAGGCTGCACGCTTGCATTGTGCGGCGCCACTCTGGTTCTTCTGGGGCTGCTTCTTCTTTCAGGATTCGCACATGCAGCGCATACCACGCACGGTTCCCCATCAGCCGTGTGTACTCCACCACATCACCCAGCTTCGCATCTCTCCCTGGGTGGCCTCTGGGCAGGTGCTCCTCGATGTCTCTTCGGGCCACAAACACGTCCCTGCCCAGGCCAGGCTCCCTGATGAAGCCCCAGCCACCAGCTTGTCGTAAATCCACTACTAGGCCCCGTCGCACTGGGCCCTCGGATTCCTTCAGGGCCTTCCTGACCTCTTCTTTGGAGGCCAGATTAGCGGCTTCTTTGGCCCTCCGTTTCTCCTCCCGGAGTTCCCGCTCCCTCTGGTACTCTACCACCAGCCTCCGGCACGTCAGCTCGTTGGCCAGGGGAGTCTCCTTGGGGAGCAGCGACCGCTGCAGTCCCCTGCTTTCAATGGGCGCTGCGTCCCAATTCACTCCCGGGGATGCCATTCCCAGGAGGCTCACAGGGGGACTCGGCAGGGGGCCCGCTAGCTGTTCAGGATCCACCCCTCCCCAGGCTCCGTCTGTGGGGGTCTCAGGCAGGCCTCCGGTGCCCCACCGGGCGTCCGCGGGGTAGGCTGGGAAGGCCAGGGGGTCAGTGAAGGGGCTAAGCGGGGGCGCGTGGCGGGACCCTGGGTCCGGACTGGTCGGGGTTTCTGGTTGCTCACCCTGCTTCCGCTCCGTGGCATCCATCCACCGCTCCAGATCCTCCGGCACCCTCGGCGTTTCTTTTTGCCGGCCCGCTTCTACTTCCACGCTGCTCAGCCTCCGGGCCAGGACTCGCACTTCTTCTCTCAGCAGGTCCAGCTCGGGATCCACTCTTCCGGTCCCTGGTGCACCTTGTTGCAGCTCCTCCGCCATGCTGCCGACCTGGGGAATGCTGACTGGAACACTGCTCGGGTGCTCGACCACGCCACTCGGCTGCTCCCTTTCCCTTCTCGGAGGCGGGGCCGGAGGCTGCACTAGCATCTGGCGCCAGACTGGCGCCCAGCCCATCACGACCGGCATCACTCCATTTGCGATAAGGTACATCTTCTCTCTCTGCTGGTCTGGCATTTAGACTCTCTCTGCCAGCCGGCCAGCTTATCTGGTCGCCATTTCTTCTTCCTCCGCCTTCTATGGCGGGCACCACTTCGCGCTCTTTTCTTGGACAAGGGGGCGGGGCTTCTCTTCGCGCCCTTTCTTCTTGCACGCCCCCCTTCTTCCCGCGCTCAGTGACTTCAATGGCGGCAGTTTCTCACAGTAAACATAGGCTATTTCACGATTCTTCAGGCGCACAGTACCCGGTGGGACCGGGCACGAAATCCTGTTCGTGACGCCAAAATTGACTCGCCCACCCCAGGGCTAGGGGACACCCGGTGCCGGGCCGGACTAGTCCGGAGGTAGTCAGTGGTGGCTGGGCCCGGCTCCGTGGCCCTGGTGGGTGTCAGTAGAATATGTGGCTTGGTGAATAAAGTTTGTGTTCGTGACGCCACCTGTGGTATGCGACTATTAAGCCGCCGCTGCTGTGTGAGGCCTCCGGGGTGATGATATAGCAGCAATGGTGGTACTGCTCCCCACAGGTGGAGCAATGCCCGGGGCACAGTTGGTGCTTGTGAATGTCTATGCAGCTGAAATAACAGAGACCACTTCAAGGGTGCAGTTCAAGTTCTTTACTCACAGTTCTTGTCAAGGCCGGCAGGAACCCTTGGACTGCTGGGACCACTGTCAGGGACCTCCGCCGTTTCTGGGTGATTCAGAGAGTAAAAGCCGGTACCCTTCTCTTAAGTGTCTCTTTCTTCTGCTGTCTTCCTTAGCCTTGCCTTTGTTAGGATGAACCTGGCTTGGCCTCCACTACAGCCTCCAGGCTGGGGGGTCACCTGTCGGCTGATTACCCCTTTTCTGGAAGTCTGCTATGGGTTCTGGCCCTGGGAGTCTACAACCTTCCCTGGGCCTCGGATTTTACTGTTTGGAGATGATTTTGCACTCCTCCAGTCTCTAGGGACCGTCCCCTGTCGCAGCTTGATCCCTCCACCGATGTTATTGTGGAACAGGCCACCGTAGCTCTAAACTGCCCCGACAGCTATACAGACTACCCGTGGCCCTGCGACTCCTTCTGTCTCCTACGTGGTGTCACCTGGACCTCTGGGTCCCAGGATCTTCACCAGGAAGTGTCTCCTTCTGTTTCTCTGCTCCTGTCTGACTTGGAGCTTTCTTTCCTTCTTTCTTTCTTTTCTCCTCCTTGCCTGCCTCCAGCAGGCCTCCTCCTCCCTCCTTTCTCTCATTCTTCTTCTCCAACTACATGCTCACTCTCTCACTCCCTGAGGTAGACTGACTAAACTTGACCTTCCTCCCTTTGTCTGCTCTCAGATGGCTCCTCCCACCTCCCCAGTTGCTAAGCTGTACCCTATAGGAGCAGGGATGGGTCTTACGGCCCCTCCCAGCATGCAGCATGGGGGGGTAACTGCCACTTTCCCTGGTCCCAGTATGTACCTAACAATGGGTGTAGTGTGGATTTACCAGGGGACCGGAGTTCACTCTCTTCCTCTCCCAGAATGGGGCATCACACCGCTGGATGGGGTGCAATGACCTGTGGCGACGGAAGCCTCAGGGGCGACACATACATACCATCAGGGGGCAGCTCGAGTGATTAGTCAGTGAAATACAACTTTATAAAGTTTGAAATTTCGTGCACTTTTTGATTGACGTGTGCACCTCTGCAGATAATGTCCGGGCGGGTTATGCAGGAGTTCCCCGCCCCCCCCACCAGCCTGTTCCTTCCTCTCTCCTGATGTCCGGGCGGGTTATGCACGTGTTCCCCGCCCCCCCGCGCCGCCTGTTCCTCCCTCCCTCCCTCTGGCTGTATGTAAATATCTAATCTTCAGAAACATGGCGCCGGAGTGGGCCTCTGCGCATAGCGCTTATCTCCGGCGCCATGTTTCTGAAGCCCCCGCATTACACAACTTGGTGTCTGAGAGGGCGGCGCATGCGCCCTCGTTTCTTCACAGCCCGTTGTGACCGCGGGAGCGCGCGCGATTAGAACAGGACAGAACAGCTGACCGGAGGACGCGATTACCTGCTGCTCCTGTATCGTGCCGCCCCAGGACACCGGGCCAACACACCAGCCGGTGTGACATCGCTGTGGCGCCGCCCTCTCAGACACCAAGTTGTCACAGCGATGTCACACCGGCTGGTGTGTTGGCCCGGTGTCCTGGGGCGGCACCATACAGGAGCAGCAGGTAATCGCGTCCTCCGGTCAGCTGTTCTGTCCTGTTCTAATCGCGCGCGCTCCCGCGGTCACAACGGGCTGTGAAGAAACGAGGGCGCATGCGCCGCCCTCTCAGACACCAAGTTGTGTAATGCGGAGGCTTCATAAACATGGCGCCGGAGATAAGCGCTATGCGCAGAGGCCCACTCCGGCGCCATGTTTCTGAAGATTAGATATTTACATACAGCCAGAGGGAGGGAGGAACAGGCGGCGCGGGGGGGCGGGGAACACGTGCATAACCCGCCCGGACATCAGGAGAGAGGGAGGAACAGGCTGGTGAGGGGGCGGGGAACTCCTGCATAACCCGCCCGGACACTATCTGCAGAGGTGCACACGTCAATCAAAAAGTGCACGAAATTTCAAACTTTATAAAGTTGTATTTCACTGACTAATCACCCGAGCTGCCCCCTGATGGTATGTACACACTGTGCCTGATAGTGCCAGTACTGCACTGGCTGCAGCTTATACACGAAAATCCTGATGTTTGGTTCCCTTTAAGACTCTCCGTACTCAGTATCTAAAGAATAGAGCAAAAAATAATGCGAGTGTCAGTGCGGGGGGGGGGGGAATAGGAAAAATGAATTGTAATAGGTTCGATGATCCCTGATATTGAGCAAATAGTGATTAATGGTGATGAGAATACAGGAGACTGAATTAATGGATGTGGTGCTCAGTAGGAAGTCAGGGTGGTAGAATTGATGGTAGTGACCACAATGACGTCACTAAACGATCCATTATGGTTTCGCCACACCCCTCGTTGTCATCTCACATTTCTGTGCCGCAGTATTACCTGCTTGTTCCGCGATACAAGGTGAGTTTCTCGTGATGACGAGTTTTGGAAGAGATTTATTCCTGAACCCGTCTTTGGCTGTGTTCACACTCTGATGAGTTTTTGGAAATGAGACTATGTTCACACAGTCTTTAACCCAACGGCCAAGCCACCATAGTTAATTCTCACAAAGTTGATTCAGGAAAAAGCATCAACTTGTTGCTTCTAATCACCTCTACAGGCTTTCCAGAGCCTGAACCGGGTAAAAGAAATGATATAAGCCAGGCCATGTGCACAACATTTCTGTACATCAGATCCATTTTTTGGAGGAGGTTTCGCTGCGCTTTTTCAGGGGATTCCAGTTAAAATCAGCCTGAAAAAATCCAGTGCTCACAATGTCTTTTTTAGATTGATTCCACCTTAAATCCCCCTGGAAAAAAAGCAGCAAAATTCAGACATAATGTACAGAAATGTCAAAATGACATTGTGCACATAGCCTCAAAAATACTTCCAAAATTCTTGAAAAATTCTGCCAATTCATTACTACTACTGCTGTTTATATGAGGAGTTTTTAGAGCTTTTTTCCTGTAATTTCTTCAAAAATAAAAAATTGCATTAGACACGCACCAATGTTATTCAATGAGACCGTGTTCACCTACGAGTTTTTCCTTCGCTGGAATTGGAAAAAAATCACAGCATGCTGCGTATGGCCGCGAGTATCAGATGAGTCTCGCCAGTGTAGGTCTAGGGGTGTGAGAAAAAAACACAGGCGTCACACACAAGGTTTCTGTGCCGTGTGTGATTTTTTTTTCATGCATTGGCGAGTAGATAGATAGTTGATAGAAAAGATAGCAGCCTTTAGTGACTTAATGCGGCACTAAAGGGTGTTTTTAGCCTGATTTAACCTAATAAATGTAAAAAAATGAAGTGGGGTCCCTCCTATTCTTGGTAACAAGTGCAGGTAAAGCAGACAGCCGGGGGCTGGTATTATTAAGCTGGGATGGCCCATGGTTATTTGGCCCTCCCCAGCCTGAAAATAGCAGCCCGCAGCCTCCCCAGAAGTGGCGTAATCACAATTGCCCTGGTGCCGTGGCAATCGGAGTAATGGTTTATGGGTTTGATGTCAGCTGCAAAGTGTCAGCTGGCATCACACTCAGGGGTTAGTAATGGAGAGGCGTCTATCAGATACTCCCGTTACTAACCCAGTAAGTGAACATAAATAAACACACACACAAAAATATTTTATTTTAAAAAGCACTGCCTGAACCTTGCCCTGATTCACCAATTGATTGGAGAAAAAAAGCCATGCAGGTCTGATGTAGTCCAAGGAATCTGACGTATACCACAAATGAAAACCTGAAAGACATAAAGAGACATAAAAACAACAGTCACCAATTTATTAGAAAGCAAAGTTCCCAGGTCTGACGTAGTTCAGCGGTTCCCACGACGTTCCTCGATTACCTGGATGAAAGTCTATGGAGCCTCAGAAGGAGGCACCATAGACTTTGAGCAGCAGCCTCTCTTGATGCATGTTGAGCTCTGCTGACTCTGGTATTGTGATGAGCTGTGATGTCAGTGATGTTACTAAAGTTACTGCTAATTAGGTCATGTGGGGTGCAGTATGCGCCGGGAGAGGCTGCTGCTCAAAGTCTATGGAGCTCCATTCTGAGGCTTTATAGACTTTCATCCAGTTTCATTGAAGAAAGTCGTGGGAACAAATGGACTATGTCGGTCCTGGGAACCTTTGCTTTTGAATAAATTTGTGACGAGAAACAGTGTCTTGTTTTTATTTCTTTATCTCTCTCTTTTTATGTCTTTCAGGATTTTATTTTCCGGTCTGTCAATCGGAACGAGACCTGACCAGGCACACTCCAATCATTCCAAACACTCTTCAGAAAAAGAACCCTCCCCCCCCAAAAAAAAATAAAAAAATAAAAAATGAAATAAAATAAAAAATAAAATAAAATAAAACCATAATAAATATAATAAACACAACTTGTATCTTTACAAATTGAAATGTAAAAAAAATCACAATCTTTATCCCTCATGATGAACATAATAAAAATTCCGTAAAGATGTTTTTAAAGAATAATTAAACATTCTTGTAAAATAAATAATCAAATAAATGAATAAATAAAAAAACAAGAATGAAAATAAAATAAAATAAACATAACTGGTATCTTTAGAAGCTGAAAAAAATATCACACTATTTATCTCTCATGGTGAACATAATAAAAATTACAGTAAAGATGTTTTTAAAGAATAATTAAAAATACTTGTAAAATAAAAAAAAATGAATAAATAAAATGGAATAAAAATAAAAAAATAAAAACATAATAAATATAATAAACACAACTAGTGTCTTTAGAAGCTGAAATGTGCAAAAAAAAAACAAAAAACTCACACTCTTTATCCCTCATGGTGAATATAATAAAAATTCCGTAAATATGTTTTTAAAGAATAATTAACAAATACTTGTAAAATAAAAAAAAATAAATAAAATAGAATAAAAATAAAATAAAAACGTAATAAATATAATAAACACAACTGGTATCTTTAGAAGCTGAAATGTGCAAACAAAAATTATCTCTCATGGTGAACATAATAAAATTTCCAGTAAAGATGTTTTTAAAGAATAATTAAAAATAATTAAAAATAATTAATAATTAAAAATAATTAAAAATAATTAAAAAATATAATAAACATAACTGGTAATTTTAGAAGCTGAAATGTACAAAAAAAAATCCCACTATTTATCCCTCATGGTGAACATAGAAAAAAATTCCAGTAAATATGTTTTAAAAAAATAAATAAAAATACTTGTAAAATAAATAAATAAAACAGAATAAAAAGATCAAATGTCATCGGCAAAAATAAAATAAAATAAAAATAAATGAAAAATAAAATAAAAAAAATATATAATAAACATAACTGGTATCTTTAGAAGCTGAAAAGTAGAAAAATAAATCACACTCTTTATTCCTCATGGCGAATGTAATAAAAATTCCAGTAAAGATGTTTTTAAAAAATAAATAAAAAATACTTGTAAAATAAATAAATAAAATAGAATAAAAAGAGATCAAAAGTCATATTCCCCCAAAATGATACCAATAAAAACACAAAATATGGCAACACAAACTTTATTTACTTTTATACTTTTTATATATATTTTTTTTTCTAAAACCATCATCATCGTTCTGACCTGGAGAATATCAATACTGGACCATTTCTTTTGCTTTGTTCGTGATGTAAAAACAACACTGGGGAAAAAACAGCAGAATTAGGCTTTTTTGCCATTTTACCCGACTGAGACTTTTTTTATTCCTGTTTTTCCTTACATTATATAGTAAATAGTGGCATATTTTACGCAAAAAATATGTTTTTTAAACAAAATTGTTTTTTAATAAAAAAATATATTTTTAAGCAAAAAAAAAAGACTGATGGATATTATTAAAAAAAAATAATGGATTTTAAAAGGAGGGGAAATAAATAAAAAAAAAAAGTGATGCAGTTACTGCATGTTACCTGCTGGTGTCACTGTTGAGTCATGTAAAACTGAGCTGCGCGCAACAGTCTCCAGAGACTAACGGTAACTGACTAATCATAGCAAAAAGGAGAATCTGATCCCCAAAAAAGGCAAAAAGGAGAATCTGATCCCCAAAAAAGGAAAAAAAAGGAGAATCTGATCCCCAAAAAAGGCAAAAAGGAGAATCTGATCCCCAAAAAAGGCAAAAAGGAGAATCTGATCCCCAAGAAAGGCAAAAAGGAGAATCTGATTCCCAAAAAAGGCAAAAAGGAGAATCTGATCCCCAAAAAAGGCAAAAAGGAGAATCTGATCCCCAAAAAAGGCAAAAAGGAGAATCTGATGCCCAAAAAAGGCAAAAAGGAGAATCTGATCCCCAAAAAAGGCAAAAAGGAGAATCTGATCCCCAAAAAAGGCAAAAAGAAGAATCTGATCCCCAAAAAAGGCAAAAAGGAGAATCTGATGCCCAAAAAAGGCAAAAAGGAGAATCTGATCCCCAAAAAAAGGCAAAAAGGAGAATCTGATCCCCAAAAAAAGGCAAAAAGGAGAATCTGATCCCCAAAAAAGGCAAAAAGGAGAATCTGATCCCCAAAAAAGGCAAAAAGGAGAATCTGATCCCCAAAAAAGGCAAAAAGGAGAATCTGATCCCCAAAAAAGGCAAAAAGAAGAATCTGATCCCCAAAAAAGGCAAAAAGGAGAATCTGATCCCCAAAAAAAGGCAAAAAGGAGAATCTGATCCCAAAAAAGGCAAAAAGGAGAATCTGATCCCCAAAAAAAGGCAAAAAGGAGAATCTGATCCCCAAAAAAGGCAAAAAGGAGAATCTGATCCCCAAAAAAAGGCAAAAAGGAGAATCTGATCCCCAAAAAAGGCAAAAAGGAGAATCTGATTCCCAAAAAAGGCAAAAAGGAGAATCTGATCCCCAAAAAAGGCAAAAAGGAGAATCTGATCCCCAAAAAAGGCAAAAAGGAGAATCTGATGCCCAAAAAAGGCAAAAAGGAGAATCTGATCCCCAAAAAAGGCAAAAAGGAGAATCTGATCCCCAAAAAAGGCAAAAAGAAGAATCTGATCCCCAAAAAAGGCAAAAAGGAGAATCTGATGCCCAAAAAAGGCAAAAAGGAGAATCTGATCCCCAAAAAAAGGCAAAAAGGAGAATCTGATCCCCAAAAAAAGGCAAAAAGGAGAATCTGATCCCCAAAAAAGGCAAAAAGGAGAATCTGATCCCCAAAAAAGGCAAAAAGGAGAATCTGATCCCCAAAAAAGGCAAAAAGGAGAATCTGATCCCCAAAAAAGGCAAAAAGAAGAATCTGATCCCCAAAAAAGGCAAAAAGGAGAATCTGATCCCCAAAAAAAGGCAAAAAGGAGAATCTGATCCCAAAAAAGGCAAAAAGGAGAATCTGATCCCCAAAAAAAGGCAAAAAGGAGAATCTGATCCCCAAAAAAGGCAAAAAGGAGAATCTGATCCCCAAAAAAGGCAAAAAGGAGAATCTGATCCCCAAAAAAGGCAAAAAGGAGAATCTGATCCCCAAAAAAAGGCAAAAAGGAGAATCTGATCCCCAAAAAAGGCAAAAAGGAGAATCTGATCCCCAAAAAAGGCAAAAAGGAGAATCTGATCCCCAAAAAAAGGCAAAAAGGAGAATCTGATCCCCAAAGCAAAAAGGATAATCATAGTGAATCACCATAGTGATAATATTACAGCAAATTGCAGCTTCTTTACTCTCCGACACCATTGATTAATATATACTATCGATTAATTGAACAGCTATGTGACTGCGTTTCTTAGAAAGTAAAATCACTTTCCCTTACTGCCCTCTTTAAAGATGGCGTCCGCGGCAGTCACTCACAGCGCATGTTCCACAGGGTGCGCCCTGAAGCCACGCCCACCGCATGTAGCGTCAGCTGGAATGTAGCTAACCACGCCTCCCGAGCTTTGTAATTGGTCCGCGCTGTTTGGGCGGCGCCTGCCCCTTCCCAATGCGGTCAGAGCAGCTCAGGGTGCGGGGCAGTAGTTGCATGGCGGCTCCGAGGCTGATGGATCTGTGCGGAACTTGTATGGAGCGGTGACCAGCGGGACACAAGTGTAAGTGCTGTAACATTACTTATGGTCCCTCCGGGGACCCGTTGTTTACGAAATTACTTTCGTTTTAAACTTTTATATTGCTTTTTTGGTAGTTAGTTCCTGCGGAAATGTCTCTGTACAAAGAAATGCTTTCAATTTTCGGAAGGGGAAACTGCACTACAGCGCCCAGTGCATCCCAGTGATAGCTGGAGCACCCCCTTTAAGTGGGTAACAAGCCATCTCCTCCAAATCCATAGACCACTGGTCTCACTGACCCTCCTGGCTCCTTCCTGCAATGTCTGAGCTGCAGCTTCATGCTATTTAACCCCTAATGTGCTGCCCTACTAGAACTGCATGTTTTTTTGCCATTTTTTTTATATTGCAAAGTGATTTCCTATATTTTTTTGCATGGAATTAAAATCAAAACAACCTATAAATGGTTAAAAATGCACAATAGTTTTTTTTTCTATTTGTGACAGATGAGGGAAAACACCTACTGATTTTTTTAAATTCTACAACTTTTTTGTAAATGGAGCCAACAGGTGGCAAAATCCCTTTTGGGTCAAGGGAGGGGGGGGGGTCTTCAAAATGTGATCATCATGGGGTCCGCCAGCCGAAATCCCAAGTGATTGGTGTAGCGTTGCCCTGCAGTGCCACTAGTGGAGGATGGGGGTGTTGCTCTGCCCTTATATGGACATGATGAGTCCGCCAGGGCAGGAGCTATTTTTGTTTGTTTTTTTTTCTATTTTTTTATTCTATTTTATATATAATTTTTTTTATATTTTTGTATTTATTTTTCTTTATATTATTTTTTTAAATATTTTTTTTTTATATTCTATTTATGATGGCTTCGTTATTTGTTATAGGGGGGTCTTCTTAAGAGCGGAGATAATAGTCTTATCCCCCCACACACCATCACCCAGGGTTGTGGGGTTGGGTTGTTGGCATCTGCTCCTGTTGGGGTGGTCTTTTCTTTTTAATGTTGTGAGAAAAGGTAGGTCTATGAAGGTTGGAGAACTCTGAAGACATAAAGATTCCCCCCCCCTTATGATCAGATTATCGCTGAGGATCTTGCTCCTCTTGATCGACTTATCATGCCTGACTCTGTAATTTAAGGACATCCCACTCTTAGCGGCTCTGGCTCTTAAAGGAGAATTTACAATTTCCATATATACAGTTTATGGACACTGTTTTGATGATACTATCACTTTAAGAGTTATATATATATATATATATATATATATACTGGTTTTCATGGCGTTTGGATACATTTTGCTTTATAATAAAATATATAGAGAAAAATATAAAAATTAGTATATAATATAAGAAAAAATTAAATAATGGAAAAAAAATAAATTTAATAATAAAAAAAATAACGGGGTCTGTTTTGGACAAATTTATACTGCCCTGGCCTAAATTGTTATTAGCCGCATGTTACTGGAAATCTAAAGTTATGTAGTGGGGGATGGGGGGCTTGAAACCTACACAATAAGAGGTATTGTATGGGGGTGGGGGAGGGGTGTAGTTTTTTTTTTTTTTCCTTTTATGGTTCCTCCCTGGAGTTAGTGTTTAAAAGAATCAGGTTTCGCTTTCCTAAGGAACGTGTTTTGGTCTTGGTTTCTCCCCGAGGATGGCGGCTGCAGCCCTCGTGTCTGTTCTCAATTATATATCGGGCATTCTTTAAGACATTCTTGGAAGAAACAGGTTTGCTTTTTTTTTTTTTTTTTTTTTCCTTTTCCTCCATTAAGACTTTAAGCTGTGTTTTTTCCTTTTTTTATATATATATATATATATATATATATATATATATATATATATATATATATATATATATATATATATATATGTGTATATGTATATATATGTATATTAAATGTTTTTTAATTATTTACTGCCAGATAAGTGCATGTAGCACATACGCTATTAGGGCAGCCCGTACTCTTGACTGTATTATTACTATTATTTTTTCTATTTTGACGTGCCTGGACTTTATGGGGTTAAAGAGGTGTACAGTAGTTTTTATACTATTATTCCTACAATGATTTATTTTCCTACGGAAGATCAGGCAGGGTGTGGGAGCGATGGCGTCTCACACATTTTGCTTAAAGATAAAAAAAAAAAGTTTGTAGAATAGAGAAGACTGCCAAAAAAAGTGTAGATCCCCCATACTCCTCCCCTCTTCCTTTTGTGTCCCTGCGGGGATAAAATGAGCACAAAAAAACAATTACTCCTTTCCGCTTATCACTTGAACCAGAAAGTTGAACTTTCTTGAAGACATTTTAGAAATACAAAAAAACATTCCAAAGATTGTATTTTAAATGTGTTGCTGTTGATGTGTTGTAATTCTTCATGTCACCACTGGTGGCGCCGTTGTGAAATTGAATACTTAAGCGGGCGATCGTGGGTTAGTTGATCGAGAGAACAATGTTAGAACAAGAGAACAATTTCTAATGGTGTGTTAAAAAGTCAACTTAAAGTCTCATTGAGGGCAGAACTTTTGTAGATGTTAAGCAGAATCCCTTATTGGATAAAAATTATCCATAGCTAATTGATGTTTCCAGGTCGGCCTAAAACTCTCTAATGTGGATAAATTTAAATGTTTTTTGTTTGTTTTAGTATGGATTTCAAGACATTACTACATCATTTAGTACTTCTACAAAGTTTTATCCAATAAGGGATGATGATTTTATCCACTAAGAGATGATTTTATCCACTAAGGGATGATTTGTGAGATGGTTTTGCCCCCTAAGGGATGGTGGTTTTGCCCCCTAAGGGATGGTGGTTTTGCCCCCTAAGGGATGGTGGTTTTGCCCCCTAAGGGATGGTGGTTTTGCCCCCTAAGGGATGGTGGTTTTGCCCCCTAAGGGATGGTGGTTTTGCCCCCTAAGGGATGGTGGTTTTGCCCCCTAAGGGATGGTGGTTTTGCCCACTAAGGGATGATGGTTTTGCCCACTAAGGGATGATGGTTTTGCCCACTAAGGGATGATGGTTTTGCCCACTAAGGGATGATGGTTTTGCCCACTAAGGGATGATGGTTTTGCCCACTAAGGGATGATGGTTTTGCCCACTAAGGGATGATGGTTTTGCCCACTAAGGGATGATGGTTTTGCCCACTAAGGGATGATGGTTTTGCCCACTAAGGGATGATGGTTTTGCCCACTAAGGGATGATGGTTTTGCCCACTAAGGGATGATGGTTTTGCCCACTATGGGATGATGGTTTTGCCCACTAAGGGATGATGGTTTTGCCCACTAAGGGATGATGGTTTTGCCCACTAAGGGATGATGGTTTTGCCCACTAAGGGATGATGGTTTTGCCCACTAAGGGATGATGGTTTTGCCCACTAAGGGATGATGGTTTTGCCCACTAAGGGATGATGGTTTTGCCCACTAAGGGATGATGGTTTTGCCCACTAAGGGATGATGGTTTTGCCCACTAAGGGATGATGGTTTTGCCCACTAAGGGATGATGGTTTTGCCCACTAAGGGATGATGGTTTTGCCCACTAAGGGATGATGGTTTTGCCCACTAAGGGATGATGGTTTTGCCCACTAAGGGATGATGGTTTTGCCCACTAAGGGATGATGGTTTTGCCCACTAAGGGATGATGATGTTGCCGCCCACTAAGGGATGATGATGTTGTTGCCCACTAAGGGATGATGATGTTGTTGCCCACTAAGGGATGATGATGTTGTTGCCCACTAAGGGATGATGATGTTGTTGCCCACTAAGGGATGATGATGTTGTTGCCCACTAAGGGATGATGATGTTGTTGCCCACTAAGGGATGATGATGTTGTTGCCCACTAAGGGATGATGATGTTGTTGCCCACTAAGGGATGATGATGTTGTTGCCCACTAAAGGCCCCGTCACACTAAGCAACATCGCTAGCAACATCGCTGGTAACGAACAACTTTTGTGACGTTGCTAGCGATGTTGCTGTGTGTGACATCCAGCAACAACCTGGCCCCTGCTGTGAGGTCGTTGGTTGTTGCTGAATGTCCTGGGCCATTTTTTAGTTGTTGCTGTCCCGCTGTGAAGCACAGATCGCTGTGTGTGACAGCGAGACAGCAACAACTAATGTGCAGGGAGCAGGAGCCGGCTTCTGCGGAGGCTGGTAACTAATGTAAACATCGGGTAACCAAGAAGCCCTGTCCTTGGTTACCCGATATTTACCTTTGATACCAGCCTCCTCCGCTCTCACTGCCTGTGCTGCCGGCTCCTGCTCTGTGCACATGTAGCTGCAGCACACATCAGGTAATTAACCCGATGTGTGCTGTAACTAGGAGAGCAAGGAGCCAGCGCTCAGTGTGCGCTGCTCCCTGCTCTGTGCACATTTAGCTGCAGCACACATCGGGTTAATTAACCTGATGTGTGCTGTAACTAGGAGACTGGGGGCTGGTCACTGGTTGCTGGTGAGCTCACCAGCAACTCGTGTAGCCACGCTCCAGCGATCCCTGCCAGGTCAGGTTGCTGGTGGGATCGCTGGAGCGTCGCAGTGTGACAGCTCACCAGCAACCTCCTAGCAACTTACCAGCGATCCCTATCGTTGTTGGGATCGCTGGTAAGTTGCTTAGTGTGACTGGACCTTAAGGGATGATGATGTTGTTGCCCAATAAGGGATGGTCGTTACCTTCTACAAAAGTTTTATATACAAGTTAAAGGGAGTCTCCTATAGGATAAAAATGATTTATGATAAAGGTCTCAGGTCCAGTCCTAAACTCCCTAATCTTGATACGTTTTTCATTATGTTGTGTAAGCATTTTTGGACATATCTCCTTCACATTTTTAGTCAATAGGACAGCTAATGATTACTACTGCTATCTTGTTTGTTTTGTAAGGATTGTGGACCTTGCCACTTCTAAAGGAGATATTTGTTAGCTGTGCTATTGATTATCTAGTGACTTGTTTGCTTTATCTCATTGTATACAGTCCTTTTTATCTTTTATCATGGGCCAAAGGTCTGGAGGGACAAATGCAAATACTGTTGCTGATCTCTTAGCATAACCACAGAATGAACCCTGTGGGGGATAGATAAGAAACCGGTTAATCATGAATAGAATGGAAATCAATTGTTTGGAGGGAGGGGAGCAACTTCTATGATGGGGATAAAAGGACAATCCACAAAGTATTTACATTCGGAATATGTGCCAAGAACCATTGACCATACAGAAGACCGAAGTGTCCGGTCAGCTTCCATCAGGCTGGTATGTGCTAGGAAACCACCCAATTTGTTTTCTTGGTGGCATGGGGAGAGATGAAGGGCTGTACACTGGTATCTATCGGAGTCCTATGTTGAGGTCTGCTCTTGGCGAGATATATGAACAGAACCTTTATCAGTAAAGTTCTGTATGACGAAGATAGATGTCTAAGAACCTGGCTTCAAGATATGACGTGCTAGTTGAATTTCCAAGAACGTTGTAGCCTACATAGATGCCAGAAGACCTAGTGTCTTTAAAAAAAAAATCATCAAATTGGACATCAAACTGGTTCAACTGGCTTTTCAGGGCTACGGATTTTTTTCCCCCCCAAAAAGAACTTCTCAGTTACCGACTTCCCATGTACAGTTGAGGTTGTCTTCAGGAATTGTTTACACAGTTGGATGA